>NC_138085.1:24910722-25315722 GCF_964212035.1 Myotis nattereri
TATATATGCACAGAGTGGGCAAAAGTAGGTTGACAGTTGTTGGTTTGGAAAATTATGCAATAATTAATAAATATAAGATTAAACTCTGTGTTTTGAGTACTCACCACCATAAATCTACTTTTGCTCTACTCTGTATATTTTAAAAATTATTATTTTTAATCTCCCCATGTATCCAGATTGTTTCTTTCTTTCTTTTTTTGGGTGGGGAGGGGGGTGTGCTTCTAGAATCCCAACACCATGATCTTGGTTTTTGTCTGTAATAACTCACACTGGAGGTTCCAGGAGGTTCCAGGGAAGCGGGGAGTACAGGGGCCCTGCCTCCTCTGCAGCCATCCCTCTCCTTCCAAGGCTGCCCCTTCCCAGAAGTCAGGGTTCACACTTTGGAGAAGGGTAGCAGCCTCTCCATGGACAGGCAGTTGGCCCCCATCTGAGTGTTAGGTCCTTGGCATATTCATGTAGGGGGTGGGGGGGCAAGCACATTGGCTTGGGGTTTTGCATTACATAAGCAATTGAGTAACTTCTTGTGCAGGTGTTGTGTGTGTGTGTGTGTGTGTGTGTGTGTGTATTGGGGGTGGGGTGGGGGTGGTGGTAACTCACCATAACCCTGAGGCCGCCAGGGCTAGTGTGCAGTCCCCAGAGTTTCCCAATTAGCACCACTCATCTGGAATAGTCCCACATTGGGGGGATTTGGGGCTGAAGATAGTGGCCACCATGAGCAGACACAGAGCAGGCACAAGACTAACAACTAACTTGCAAGCCCCTCCCGCCGTGGCCTGGAGCCAAAGGGAGAGCGGTCTCCCCACCAAACGGTCAGGCCACCCTGCCCAGCTCACAGCGTCAATTGTTCTCGAAGATGTAAAGGTTCCTTTGATGGTGGACACAACACAAAGACGCTCAGATAGATGAAAGGCAGGCTGTCACTTGCAGCTCCAAACCAGAGCAGGCCGCCCGGCAGGCCACACAGGGGCTTGCCCCAGGACAGGGTAGCAGGCAGCTGGAGCTGTAGGGGCAGCTGTGCGCCCAGTGGGCTGGGGTTAGCTAGGTTTCTCCACCCTCCGTGGCCTGGCGAATCTGAATAATTGTGAGGGGATGAGAAGGACAGCTTCGGGGCTGTCCCTGGCTGTCAAGTGCCCGGTCCCTGATGACTGGGGCTACAACGGGGTCAGAGCCACATAAGGGAAGTGGTTGGGTGTGGACTTAATCAGCTACTCAAGAAAGTCACTGACCAGCCTCTAGCCCGGGCCTCAAACTGGGTCAAGACAGCATTTAAAAAAACAACTATCTTACAGCTGTGCGTGTGGCTGGGCCTCTCCCAGAGCTGAGGGGGTAGCCCAGTGCCCCTGGGTCCTGTCACTCGCACAGTGGACAGGAAGCCGTGCTAGGTTAGTCATGGTAAAGCTATTCACAGAATTAGTTCAGGCCTGGGCACAAACACAACCCCAGCCGATCATGGAATTCATGTGTTCAGCCTTCATTCGTACATGCACTCCACTGGGACACATTCAGCATCTACTCTTTCGTAGGCGCCACGTGGGTGCTGGCAAGTTCCCACTGGACAGCAAGTCTCTTCCTCATGCAGCTTTCACCCTGGTGGGAGAGGTCCCCAATGTAGGGAGGGTGCTTTAACATGTTCCCCTCCCGTTCATCCACTGGGAACTGAACCCCGATACTCAGGTCTACACAGGAGCTGTGTTTGGCTTGGGGGCCTTACCCACGGGGTCCGAGCGGGGAGGGGAACATGTAGGCAGGCCTTCAAGTCCCTCCTGGTTTCACCATAGATCAAGGCAGCACCTGGCATTAAGCCTCAGCTGTAGGCCTCAGAGTGCAGAGGTTGCTCCGGGATGCGGCTCTTTCATGTCCTTGGGACTTAGTGTGTTTTAAATCCTCTCACATATTCTAATACTGTTGATAAATTTAGGGTGTCTTCATTTAAAATCACCAACCTTGACTGATGACACTTTTTAAATTAATAAAAAGGTTAACTTCTACCCTACTAGGCCACATTCTTTTAAACCTGACAAGACATTTAGAATGTGAACTATATAAATTTTTTTTTTTTTTTTTTTTTTTTTTTAATATATTTTATTGATTTTTCACAGAGAGGAAGGGAGAGAGATAGAGAGTTGGAAACATCGATGAGAGAGAAACATTGATCAGCTGCCTCCTGCACATCCCCCACCGGGGATGTGCCCGCAACCCAGGTACATGCCCTTGACCGGAATCGAACCTGGGACCTTTCAGTCCGCAGGCCGACGCTCTATCCACTGAGCCAAACCGGTTTCGGCTTGAACTATATAAATTTACATGAAAAATTATCATTGTGGATTGATTAATTCTCATGTAATTCTGTTTTCATTCTAACCCTTCCCGGGGCAGTGGTTGCAGAGACTGGCAGGAGCAGGGGGCAGAGCAGAGGGAGGGCTGGAAGCAGAGGCGCTGGGAGGGCTGGCCCGCCTGGGGGAGGGGCGAGGCAGCCAGGGCTGACCCCTGCCTGGAGGGGGAGTGGCTTCTTCGCAAGGTGCCACCCTGGTTTTGGCTGCAACGGAAACAAGGCCTCAAGCCAAGTGGAGGTGGGGGGTTCATTGCACCTGCACTGCAGGGATTTGGGAGTCTGTCATGTGGAATCCACAGTATGAACCTACCGTGACACAGGAAGATGTCCTGATCCACCTCACAGACAAGGGAGTGTGTGCTGCCTCGTGTGTGTGCTGCCTGTGATCACACGGAAACGTCAGGGGAGGCACCGGCACAGGAGATGCTGGACCCTCCAGCGTAGGAGGATGAGTGGCCTGTCCAGATGCCTGGTTCTCGACCTCACCACCTGAGGACGAGGAGTGTCAGGGGCAGGGGGCCTGCTGTGCGAGGACAGTTTATAGAACAGAGATTGGGGCGCCTGCTGGGGGCACAACCATCTCTATGTCGTGAGCAGAGGGTGTGGAGGCCCACGCCTCTGCGGGTCCATGGAACCCAGAAAGCTTGGCTTTGGGGCTCATCCAGGGAGGCTTTGGGGGTCCAGGGAGGCTCTCCTGAGAACCCCCAGGTGCGCTGTGCTCCGCTGTCCACACCATCACCACTCCCTTTCCTAAACCTATACCTCCAGGAGCTCAAAAATCAGTACCAGAGTCCTAACAGCTCACTCACATCAGGGATGAAAGGCCGAGGAACAAGAAAGCTTGGGGGACCCGCTGATCCCCGAGGGAAGGGAGAGGTATGAATGCCTCTCTCAGGCCCAGGGCTGTAAGAGCCCGCTTGAAGAGTTGAACCTGTGTCCCCACAGTTTGAGAGACATAGGACTGGTCCCGGGTTCAAGTTTGAAACATCCAGAGTGAGGGCTGAGGCTGCTCCCATGTGGGACCAGTGGGTCACGGTGAGGACGCCAGGAAGGAGGCCAAGGAGCTGATGGGGGACAAGCGGCCAGGGACGGGCCCGAGGGCCTTCCTAGCTCCTGTGGGAAGAGGACAGCACGGAGCTGCCGGTGGGGCTGGCTGCCCAGGGTGCCCTCTTCAGCAGCCGAGGTGGACAGAGCCACATCCTCCCTCATCCAGGTCGCCAGCCAGAGCGCACAGCAAGGGCAGGGATGGGGACGCTCCCCGGACGCCGGGGAGACACACCTGTCTGAGAACGAGCCAAGCCCACCTCTGCCAGTGCCAGAGCGCACAGGACCCAGCTCGCCGGCTCTCCACTGCCATGTCTTCCTCTCCCCATTCACCCCGGGGGTCAGCGACCCTCCCCTGCAGCGGGCTGGGGGGCGCGGGAGCATAGGGGTGGGGGTGGGAAGGACATCAGATCTAGTTTTCATCACCTCAGAAGGACCTACCACCTGCCACGCTTCCCTCCAGGCTAAGAACGAGCCCAAAGAGTGAATTAAAGAGGCCAAGGGACGTTAACACGCAGCTGCTTTTCAACTGCTTTGCAGTTGAAATATTACAGCCGGTCGGAAGGGCCAGGCTCGATAGGAAAAGTGGGAGCCACACGGGAGGTGTGTGATCCTACCAGGAAGCACCTGGCTCCAGGCCAGCCTGGCCTTCCCCGCAGGTGAGCCCTCAGGCCCGGAGTCCTGGCCCTGAGGCACGCGTGCAGCTCCAGCTCCCGGACACCTTTGGGGCACTTGAACCTTTATCTTTAGGATAAAGAAGCAAACGTGACACAGAAGCACAGAGAAGAGATCGCCCTGGGGTCACACAGCGACTTGATGGAACAGCCACAGCCAGACCCCAGGTCTCTGCCTCCTGATCCAAAGGACTTTAAAGACCATACGTTTTGTCTTAGGGCATTATAGATCCCCTGCAGTTGTAAGATATAATACCGAGAGACCCTGCAGACCCTATGCCCAGTTTGCTTCAGTGATAGCATCTTCCAAAACCATCGTGCAGCGTCACAGCCAGGATCCAGACGTGGACACAGTCCACCGATCCTGTCAGAGTTCCCAGGTACACTCGTATTTGTGTGTGTGTGTGGTGTGTGTTCAGTTCTGTACAGTTTTATCATTTGCGGATTAGTGTATCCATCACCATAGTCAAGCTGTATAACCCACCCAAGCCCTCCAGTTGAGGATTACCCCTGTTCCTGAAACTTACACAATGTAACCATAAATACTTCTGTTAGTAACCGCTGGCATGACAACCAACATAAACAATTACCTATCGCCAGACCATCAGGAATATGGCCCTGGCGGGTACTGCATTCTGTCTTGTCAGTCATTAGAACCTGAGTTACAGTATAAAAAGCACTGTAACAGGTCTGATAGCGGAGAACAATCTGTGCCAGTGCTGGGTCATCTGTCTGCTCCGGCCCTACATCCCTGCAAGTAAAGACCCCATAATAAGCCCTGTTATTTCCTACGGAGGTGCCTGCTTCGTTCTGTGGTCTGAAGGCACCTTCTCCCTACGGGGACTTTATGCCCCGCCCCCCTGTCAGACACAAGATACTTCCATCACCACAAGGGTGCCTCCTTGCCCCTTTTATAATCACAATAACTCCCCTCCTGCCCCACCCCTTCTCAGCCCCTGGCTCACTAATCTGTTCTCCATTTCTATAATTTTGTGATTTCAAGAATATCATTTCAATTGAATAGTACATTAAACAACATTTGAGGTTTTTTTTTTTTTTGGTTTTTTTTTTTTAAATCAACACAATTCCCTGGAGATTTCTCCAGGTTGTTATATGTATAGTTTGCTCCTTTTAATTGTTGAAAAGTATTCCATGATGTGCATGTACCGCAGCTGGTGAGTGGCATCTGGGTCGTGTCCAGTGTGGGGTTATGCGAATGAAGCTGCTGTGAACATTTGTGTTCAGATTCTTATGTGAATGTCAGTTTTCAGTTCTCAGGAGTGTGGTTTCTGGGTCCTGTGTTGGTTTCATGTTTAGTTTTACGGAGTGCCATACCGTTTTACATACATTAGCATCAACAATACACAAGGGATCCAGTTTTCCCACATCCTCGCCAGCTTTGACACCAGTGTTGTCATTGTTTTAAATGTTAGCCATCCCGATAGGAGTAAGGGTTTAATTTGCATTTCCCAATGAGTGAATGAGGTTAAACAACTTTGCATGTGCTTATTGGCCACCTGTACATCTATTTTTAATTCAGATTCTTTGTCCACTTTTTTAATGGGATTTTTGCCTTCTTGTTATTGAGTTGTAAGAGTTCTTTATATATTCCAGATACAAGGTCCTTATCAGACACATGATTTGCAAATATCTTCTTTCATTTTGTGAGTTGCCATTTCACTCTTTTAATAGCATCCTTTGTAGCTTAAACAGTTTAGATTTTGATCAAACTTAGCTTATTTTTTATTTTTTGCTTGCACTTTTGGTGTCATATCTAAGAAACCATTTCATCCAAGGTCATTTATTCCTATGTTTTCTCCTAAGACTTGAGTAATTTTAGCTTTTAAATTTAAGTCTTTGATCCAGTTTGAGTTTGTTTTTGCATTGGTATGGATCAGGGCTCCAATGTGGACATCAAGTTGAAAACCTCCTTTCACTATTGAATTGTTTTAACACGCATGTCAAAAATCAGTGGACTGTAAAAGGAGGGTTTATTTCTGAATTTTCAGTTCTATTCCTTTAATCTATCTGTCTAAACTTTTGCCAGTACCACACTGTATTAATTACTGTACTTTGTATTAAGTTTTGAAATTGGGAAATGTGAGTCTTCCAACTTTTTCTTTTTTCAAACTAGTTTTGGCTATTCTGGGTCCTTTGCATTTCCACATGAATTTGGGGGTCAACTTCTCAATTTCTGCAAAACTGCCAGTGAGAGTTTGGTAGGCATTTCACTGAATGTGTTGGTTAATTTGGAGGAAAGTTGCCATCTTAACAATATTGACTTCTGCTCCATAAACATAGGATGTCTTTCTATTTATTTAGGTCTTCTAAATTTTCTTTCAACAATGCTTTGTAGTTTTCAGTGTACAAGCCTTACACTTTTTAATTAAATTTATTTCTAAGTATTTTATTCTTTTTAAAAAAATTTATTGATTTTAGAAAGAGGAAGGGAGAGAGAGAGAGAGAGAGAGAGAGAGAGAGACAAACATTGATTTGTTGTCCCACTTATTTATACATTCATTGGTTGCTTTCTGATCGGGGATTGAACCTGCAACCTTAGCCTATTGGCATGGAATGCAGCTCTAACCAACAGAGCTACCAGGCCAGGCCCAGAATTTCATTCTTTTTTATGTTATTGTACATGGAATTATTTTCTTAATTTTATTTTAGGATTATTCATTGCTAGTGTTGAGCCAACAATCACTTTTAATGGGTCTTTGATTTCAGTTGCAATCGTAGTTAAGGAAATACATTCCAACCATTTACTCTGCCTTTATAAATTTAATATATGTGCTTTCCTTTTTAAGTACTTCAATGGTCTGACAAGAAAGTCATTTTGAGCCTTTTCATTTCAAATATTGAATTTGAAGTATGGTGATCCTCACATTCTCTTAAATAGGAGGTGGGGTCTGTCCGGCCCAAAGGCAGTATAAAGCCCGTGAAATCATTTGGTCTGGCCCTGCCAAGGCATTAGGGGTGAGTTAATTAGATGTTTGACCAAATATAGCAGGCTAATTTTTAAGTTGATAATTATATATGGCTCCTCAGGGTCCTGGGAGCTGCCATAGCTCAGCTCCTGCACAGCCTGTGTCTTGCTCCCACACAGCCCTGGCCCTAACCCTAACCCTAACCCAACCCATACGGCCTTACCCAGGAGCCCAGGAGGCTGTGGACATTTGGTTAACAGAGCTGAGTGCAAAGGGGCGAAAGTGGTGGCGATGGCCAGGAAGGGCAGTTCACACAATCCCCTCCTTCCCCTTCCACGCAAAGCAGACCTTTCTCCATGGCTTGGCCCCAGCGACATGGGTGGGACACCAGCCTCTTTCTTTCAGCCTTGGCCCAACATTCTGGGTTGGGAACATTCTGTTCAGGGGCCTCAATTCGTCATATGTGAGGCAAGGGGCACCTCCGTGTCCCCCCTTCGGCAGGGGCAGCCCTCCCTGGCAAGATTCCCTAGGACCTCGCCTGGGTCAAGACCCCTCCTGGGCCCGCCCCTCCGCTTCCAGCCCTGACGCCCTGACACCACCTGGAGGACCACTTCTCTGGCCCTCTAGTGGCCACCTCAGGTAACTGCACGGAACTGTCAACGGGTGTCCTGCCTCCCTCCTTAGGCTCCTGAATTATTTTCCCATAATAGTCTTAACTCACAGTTCCATCACCTGAGCATCGGTGGCTGCTCCCTATGGTTGCTGGAGGAAGGGACATGACCTGGCGCCTCGTGGGTTCCCTCCAGGATGGACTGTGCAAGTGAGTGACGATCACACTTCACAGGTTCCCAAACCTGCCGCCGCCGCTGTTACAGGTGCATCATGGCGGTCCTCTTCTCAGTGCGTCTGGAGCGGTGACTCAAATGCGCTCGACATGACTACCCTTAGCCATAATCACACCGTAGCCAAGCTGCATCTGACGTCAGCCACCGTGGCCTGTCTCCACCCTGAGGCACCTGGACCTGGATGTCAGGGAGGCCACCAGCACGCCACGCTGTGGGTGAGAAGCCCGTCTTGAAGAGTCCACGTGCCCTGCCAAGTTCACAGCTTCCACTGCACTCGTGGTCCCCACATTGCGGGCAGGCAGGCCGCCTGGCGGAGTTGGCCCAGGAGAGTGGTCTGCTGCACCCCTTCTTCCTAAAGGCAAGAGCAGGTCTCCATATAGAGAAACAGGGGTCTGAGGAAGGAGGCGCCCTAAAAAGCCACAGCAGCCGCTGCCAGCCTCCTCTACACAGAGTGGAGGGGACCCCTGCCCTCACACTCATGGCCACAACTGACCCTCCTGGCCCCACGTCCACGTGCTGCTCCAGTTGGCCTGTGACATTTCAGAACCACAGTTTTAGCAGTTCCCTTAGAGCAGCCGTGGGCAAACTACGGCCCGCGGGCCGGATCCGGTCCCTTTGAAATGAATAAAACTATTGAAAAAAAAGACCGTACCCTTTTATGTAATGATGTTTACTTTGAATTTATATTAGTTCACACAAACACTCCATCCATGCTTTTGTTCCGGCCTTCCTGTCCAGTTTAAGAACCCATTGTGGCCCTCCAGTCAAAAAGTTTGCCCACCCCTGCCTTAGAGGAACTCCCTAACACACAGGCTGTGGGATTGTCGGGGCACCCGAGTGCCTGCTTTTTACCCCTACTGTGTGCTGGGCTGGAACCAGGGGAGGACTGGAAAGCACGCTGGCCAGCCCTGGTGCTCCAGCTGTCCATAGTGGGCCCGCAGCAGGGCCCTGAGAGGCCACCAGAGCTGGGCCAGGCCCTGGTGGTGGTGAGCTGGGCTCCTCCTCATTGTAAATGAGAGGCCAGGGTGGAAGGAGCTGGATTGCCACACGGAAGTCCAGGAGGTAAACAGACAGGCATAGAACAGCCTTTGCTCCCAGGACGTCAGACCATGGGGTTGGCGATGAGGATGGGGAGGGCAGGAGCCAGCTGTGCCACTGTCCCTGCAGGCTGTGTCCTGTGCCTCGCCAGGCAGGGCAACTCTGCGGGGGCAGCCTTTGCAAGTCCCCACCCCTGCCCACAGTGCTGGGAAGAGCAGAGGCTGGCGGGGCCGGTCCCGGGAGGGTGGGGATGGGCAAAGATGATAGAAACATCCAAGAGCCAGACCCAGACCTGGCAACCTTCCGGCCTAGTGGGGACAGCAGCACGCACCCAGGTGCAGGGACACTGAGGAGGCAGTGATTTACTGCAGGGGTGGGGAGGGAGGAGTCGGGCAGATGTTCTGCAGGACAATTAAGAGCTCTTCATGGCAACAAGAGGGTCAGGACTTCCTGTGCCCAGGGAGAGGGGACAGAAAGTCCACCACTTGTGTGGCCACAGCAGCAGGGCCGAGCGGCCACAGGGCCATCCTGACGCAGGGCCATCAGGGGCAGGGGGCTGGTGGCCACTTCCTAAGGAGGTTAGACTTCCTTCTGAGGGCAGCGAAGGATTTTGGGCCAGGCAGGGACAGAATCTGATCCAGGCTGGGGACTGGCGGGGGTTCCTAAAGGCAGCAGCTGGCTCTGGGCATGCAGGTCCTGTGTGCAACTCCAGCGATGGGCCTAGAGGAGTGAGGAGAAGGTGGACTCCAGAGCCACGCAGGAGGGGGGCCTCTGAGGCAAGGCCGGGCACTGGAGGTGGGAAGGAGAATGCCTTTTAGAGAGTCAACCACAATGGGAGTCAACCTCACAGAAAATGAAAACGCTGAGGCCTGGCTGGTGTAGCTCAGTGGTTGAGCATCGACCCATGCACCCAAGAGGTTGCCGGTTTGATTCCCGGTCAGGTTGGGGGTTCGATCCCAGTGAGGGATGTGCAGAGGCAGCCGATGAATGTGATGTTTCTCTCTCATTGATGTTTCTATCTCTCTCTCCCACTCCCCTCCCCTCTCTCTGAAAATCAATAAAAACAAAATTAACAAAACAGAAAACGCTGAGGAAAGCAGTAGCTGGTGTTGATCCAACAGTGTTCAATGTCTGGCCAGCTTCTTCACCATCTCCTGGAAGTCGCCCCAGCCATGATGTCCTTGTTCAAGGCAGGAGGGGAGAGGACAGAGCAGTGGGTGTGGTGGTGCCACCAGTCACCACTTCAGGTGGATGGACACCTCCAGCTGCTGGGGAAAGGCCCTTGGGAGAGCAGTTGCCACTGATGCCTTTGCACCCTCACCCCTAGAAATGACCTGGTGCCCATGGCGCTGATGTGGGAGACAGAGGCTGTGCCCTGTGCCTCGCCAGGCAGGGCAACTCTGCGGGGGCAGCCACTCCTCTGGCCAAGGCTGCAACCTCACTCGGGCCAGCTCTCCTTGGCTTGTCCTGCCCCCCTCACCTGTCCCAGGTTCATCTCCCCGGAGGCCTCCTCAGTAAACCTGCACACACACAGCCCCAGGCTGAGATCCTGTCCCCAGGAACTCAGTCTAAGACAGCCAGTCATGGCTGACCCCTTCAGGAAAGCTAAAGCTTTCCCGAACCCCGTGTCCCCACCCCCAGGAGATCTCTGCCTCCTTCTCAGTTGCCAGAATTCAGCCCTCACCACCAGCAGGATCATGGGAACAATGAAGAAGCCGGGAATGCGTGTCAGGGGCCCTGCCTGTCACACACATTAATTCATCCCCCTGGAGCGAATGCAAAAGTGGGACGAGAGCATGGCTCAGGTCTGGCCGACCTTCCTGGGATGGCATTCTGCGTGTTTTGATAAACTGGTTCCTATTTTCTGTTTCCTGTGCTTTGAAAACTTCTTAGGTTAAAGGTCAAAGCAAGGAAGAAAATGTGGAGAAACGCCGGGGGTGAGGTTTAAGGCCTTGACCTACGACCTGAGCACGCAGCGTCTGGATGTGAAATTGGGATGGCTTCCCCTGGGAGGCAAGGATGTGGTGTCACTGAGCAGCTGGTGCAGGAGCAGGGCCTGGAGGGGAGGATGGGCAGAGCTGAGCAGCAGCAGATGGGCAGGGCTGGGGGAGACGGATGGGCAGGGGCTGCCTGCTGCTCCAGTCCCCTGGGCGATGCAGCCACGGGCTGTGGAGCAGGGGTGGGAGGTCAGTGGGACACTGTAAGGCCAACAGAAATCAGGGTGCATCCTGGGTGGCCTAGTTACAATAAAGAGGCATCTAGGTGGGGCTTTGAGTCAGCCCAGGGCTTTGTCACCATGTCCAACATGCTCCTGCGATAAAACACACACCTGGGGCAGAGACGGGCTGAACTCCACAGAGATAAGTCCCAGCGCAGCGAGGACAAGGTCTACTAGGTCAGTAAGAGTTCCTGGGAGCTAAGCCTCTGCCCAGGTGGCCCAGCGTCACCATGGACATGCCACACCTTCCCCAGCTGTGAACTGCTGACAGGTGAACTGCTGCTGTGCGCTGCGCAGATTTGGACGGAGGCAGAGACACAGCCTGCGGGATGGTGACCGAGGGACAGGTGTGTGGCAGCACAGGCACTGGGAGTCCTCTGGTATCCTAGAAAGGACCAGCTCCACCTGAAGCAGAATCTAGCTCTGCAGGTTTTGGGGGAAATCAGCAGTTTGGTGCTGCTTCTCCGCCGCCCATCATGCTGCGGAAGAGCCTGCATGTGGTTCTCCCAGGTCAGAGTCCAGCCTCCCCTGAGACAGGCTCCACTTCAGATTCCAGACACGAAGGCCAGTGACAGGTCAGGGGTGGGGTGGGGGGAACCAAACATTCTGTCATTTGGGGCTTTTCCAGTTCTGTTCTGGCTGACCCCAGAGCCATGGTCAGCAAACCGCAGCTCACATGCAGCTCTTTGACCCCTTGAGTGTGGCTCTTCCACAAAATACCACGTGTGGGTGTGCACATACAGTGCGACTGAAACTTCATGGCCCATGCGCAGAAGTCGGTATTTTGTGGAAGAGCCACACTCAAGGGGCCAAAGAGCCGCATGTGGCTCGCAAGCTGCCGTTTGCCAAGCCGCAGTTTGTCGACCACTGCCCCAGAGGTATGATGTTTTTCTTATTTTTTTAATCATCACCTGAGGATATGTTTATTGATTTTAGAGAGAGGAGAGAGCAAGAGAAACATCGATGTGAGAAACTCAATTGGTTGCCTTCCATATGTGCCCGGATAGGGAATCGAACCTGAAACCTTTTGGTGCACTGAATGATGCTCCAACCAACTGAGCCACTGGGCCAGGATGGTTGCTTGTTTTTGAAGTATTAATGTTTTATTACTGTTTCATCTCTCTGAAAGATTGTAGCCCAGTTATTGGCCAAAGCATAATTGCTGGCTGTCTGGGTCAAAACCGTAAATCTAACCCACCAACTTGCTTGGCTGGTACAGGGGTGTGGTTGGTGAGCCCCGACAACCACATGCTTGGTGCTCAGGACATGGTGTGGGATGCTTGGTCTACGGTCACCCAACACCCTGAGCCAAGGACTTGGGTGCAGGATGCTGGGAAGTTGGGGTGCAGATGGGGAAGTGAAGTTGAGATGAGCGTGTGCCCTGGCCCCTGGGCTGCTTTTCTGCTGGAGTGCCTTGGGGTCTTCCCTGCAAAGTCAGGGGCCTAGGGAGGGCCCTAGAAGTAAAGGAGACCATCCCCCAAGGTAGGAAGGGGGTGGCGAGCCTGGAACTGCGTCAGCTGCAGGTGAAGGGGCGGGGCAGGGCTTGGGAATGGGCCCACAGGGTCTGCACGGTGAGTGGGGGGCCTGCAGGGTGGTGGGAGAGAGGACAACACCCCAGGAAGAAGAGCAGAAACAGAGGGCTGGCAAGGGGCCTGCTCCCCACTCAGGACCAGCCGGTGCGCCCCCAGCTTTGCCTCAGCTGCGTGAGTTTGGCTCTGGGACTTATACCCAGACGGTCCTTACTGAGGTGGACATGTTGCCCAGGCCCTGGAGACAAACGTGGCCTCGCACGCGGCTGGCCGGTGTGCGGGGCCCGAGAAACCTCCACAGGGGCTGTCAGGCTGTGACAGCGCGTTCCCAGCTTCTAGCGTCACCACAGCGGCCCACTCGGCATGTTTTACTGTAAAACACCTTTTATTTGGACGTGGCTACTCGGTAAATATTGAACAGTGCTCATCCCAGGCAGCTGCCAGGCAAGAAAGAGAGAGATAAATGGGGGCTTTTCGAGACAGCGGGGCAATTGGGAAGCCAGCAATCAATGACAGGGAAGCCGGTTTCTCTTCGGTGACTCCCTGTTCCCCTCCTCCCAGGAGCAGAAGATAGGAACTGTGCTCCCTTAAATCAGCTGAGAGGAGTCCCAAGTGTGTGCGGTTATGGGCGATGCCGGCGCCGCGATGCCCGAGCCGAGAGGCCAGGAGACCCACCGGGGAGCCGAGGATGGTGCGGAGAAATCCCAGATGCACAGCCGTGTTTCTCAGGGAAAACCTTTACTTTGAAACCAAGCACCTCTTTTTGTGTTTCTGTGTGCACAACGCCAGCCTTCTCGCTGAGAATGGTCCCAAAGTCGGACGCCATGTGTCCAGCCGTGTGAGCCCCGCGCTGCAGGAGGCAGCGGAGTGGCCCGGGCTCCTCTCTGCTGGCACCACAGCGGGCACTTGAGGGGGGTGGGCACCCACGAAAGAGCACGTCCCTGGACTGGGGTCCTTTCCCGGCCTCCTTAAATGCCCCGCAGAGCGTGAGAGGAGCCCAGGGGAGAGTCCTTGTACGTAACATCCTGCTTCCTTCCTTGAAGGTCTTTTGTGGGGGGCAAGGTGGCTTCTAGTCCTTGTTGGGTGGGGTCCTGCAGCCCACCCCCCACCCCCAGCTCTTACCGTATAACAATTTTGTAGAGTCACTCACTTCTTTTCCTGCAAATCTAGCCTCTAAATTGGATCCCGAAGCTGGGGAGGGAAGGAAGCGGGGTGTAATGGAGTGGCAGTGCGGCTGGTCTTTGCTGCGGATCAGAGCAGAACCACAGGGCGGGAGAGGCTCTGCATCTAAGCGGAGATGTGATGTGGAGGCGTTGCTAGCACCATTTCGGCTTTAGGAAACTAAGACTGCATGTTCCCACACACCTGCCTGGGGACCCTCATTGCTGAGACGGGTCCCCAGCCAGGTGGATCCACCAGGGGACGCTGGTGGGTCGGGATTCTCAGCGCTGAGGGCTTTGGAAGCTCGTTCTGTGGAGCCCGTTACTTTCCCAGGCAAAAGACAACGCAGCCTTTCACAGTCATCACGATGGATTGCGCTGTCCAGGAGGCTATGCAGAGTGTGATTTCATCCTCCCGTCTGAAAAGACGGCCTGTTAGTCCCACTGACGTGTTGTTGGTCTGTGTGTCATCCAGGTGGCGAATGCTGAAGCGACCTTCGGGAGCCGTGGTCCACGCGTTACAGGAGCATTTCGCGCCGGGCAGGACTCCTGCCCTCAGTGGTAGTAGATGCTGAAGGCGTGGAGCACGTAGAGCAGGGTGGTGATGAAGGCGAAAAACTGGAAGGGGTGAGAGTGACTGTTATAGACGGACAGAGCCGGCTGCTGCCCATCCCTCCAAGGGGCCCTCAGGCCCTGGAGCCCAGCTGGCCACATGCCCTGACCCTGCTGTGCCCGCTGTCCGCCTGAGGACAGCAGCTACTGGCTGTGCTCCGTGCTCCTAGAACTGCCCACCGCGGGGATCCGGAGGCCGCATGCCCGGCATCCTGCTCCTGCCTCATTTGCAGACTGTGCATCCCTTCCTGCCATAAGGCAGCTCATCGCCCTCCCTGCCCTGGGCCCTCTCTCTCCCACTGTCTTCCAGTCACAGTTCTCCCTCTCTCGTCCTCTGTCACCATGTGTGCTCTGACGACTCCCACAGTTTCCCAGGCCAGCCCAGACTCCCGTCCGAGAGCCTGCTGGTCACTCCTCATGGAAGTCCCAGAGGCCCTTCAGCTCTCCATGGTCCCGACGGAGCCCCTGAGCTCTCCCCAGAAGCTGGACAAGCTGTGAGCGCCAGGACCCTCCTCCTGCCCAGCTCCACAAGCCAGACAACTGTGGCCACCCCGACTCCTCCCTCCCTTCTCCACTCAAGTCCCAAGTCATCTGACTGCACTGTCCCATGGCCCACTTCTCCCTCATCTCACACCATCACCCCTCGCCAGGGCTTCTCTCTGCCTCGCTTGCCCTTCTCTATGCCCACGCTGCTCTCTGCTGTGCCCAAGAGGGAAGCTTGACCCTGTTTCACCAGCATGAGATGAAACCGTGTGATGATCCCACTTTGCAGGGTAGAGTCCTTGCCCTTAGCACACTTCCCAGGCCTGGTCAACTGCTCCAGCCTTTGACATGCTGTCCACTCACACTCTGTTCATTCATTCATTCATTCATTCATTCATTCAACAAATATCTTTTGGACACCTGTTAGACTTCAAAAACAACAGTGGCTATAACAATGAACATTCGAAAACTCCTATTCTCTTGGGGTGAGGGGGTCCTTGCCAAGGCCATGAGCAGAGCATGTGTTGTGCTCAGGGGCAGTCAGGAGGCCCGTGTGGCTGTAGCAGCTGAGGGCTAGGCTGTGAAGGGCCGGGGCCGTAGGTGGGGTGGGTGGCAGTTGAAGGAGGGGAAAAAGCTCAATGAGAAGGGCAAAGACAGGCTGGAAAGGCAGCTGAATACCTGTGGCCACCCTAGTGGGTCATGGTGCTTGCCTGGCACCTCATTCTTATGCTGGGGCAGCACCTCATGCTGCACCCCTTGCCCACCTGATCTCTGTGGGAGCTCCCAGGGACACGGACTCCACGTTTCTGGCCACAGTGATGCCAAGGTGACTGAGACCCAGCTGGAGTCCTGCCTTGGAAGTTTCCCAGGTGAGGTGATAAAGGCTAGGCCTGTCAGAGGAGGAATCTGTCAGCCGTGAGCTTGCTGCCACGTGAGGGCGCCGTTCCCACACAGGGAGGAAGGGGGCGCAGTGCAGAGACCAGGAGGGGAGGCACAGGGGCCTGGAGTCTGGTCTGTTGAGCCTAAGGTCTGGGGTCCCCCTTGTCCCACCATTTGGCTGGGCTACCTAGCCTTGGGTCCCATCACTGAAATAAACGGGTGCCTGGCCAGTGCAGCCGTGCTGAGGACCCTGGGCTCTACTCCACAGCAATGAGAGCCCCAAAGGCCCTGCAATCTGTGCTTTGGAAAAAAAATATTTGGACGGCAGTGAAGGGGATGCAAGAGGGCGGAGGGGGGAAAATCAGAAGGCGAGAGGTGACCCCTGAACTTGGGCCTGGGGCACCGCGAGCTTGGGCACACGTGTACACACACACACACACACACACACACACACCCCTCTCCTCCTGTCCCCAGGGCTCCATCAGCCCGAGGGCTCAGGTGGGCTGTTCTGCAGGAGGCAGAGCCAAAGAGCCAAGCCCGAGGGACCCCTCCCCTTGGCGGTCAGGCCCAGCACCCACCGTGGCCGCGGTGTTTGTCATGTAGTTGCCCAGGTCCTGGCTCTCAGAGACGATGGTGGCGTGGGCCTGCAGGACAGCCGCGCTCATGTACAGGATGCCGGTGGTCCCGTGGTACAGGCTGTCCTGGAAGGGAAGAGGGAGGCCACATCACCCGGGCACTCAGTCAGTGAGCGCTTTCCTCCCACGACACAGCTGGGAGGAGCGAGAAAGAGACAGGCCCCTTCCCTACTTCCTGCCTTGTTTTTGGGGGGTTTTGTTTGCAGTGTTTCTAATGAAATATCTATGTAGTGAGCAATAGTGGATTAATAAACAGCAGTAATAATATCAATACTAATTGAGAGCTTATTCTGTGCCAAGTTCTAGGCCAAGCCCTTTTCTCATTTATCTCATTTAATCTGATCAGTGATGAGGTAAGTTGTTCAACATAGAAAAAAATTAATGGTGATCAAGATGATGTGAAAACATGAAAAAATGATGTAATATTAAACGAAAGTTTCGACACCCAAAATCATTAGTTCAGTGTGATTAACATATATACGCATTTCACACAAAATTTGTGGGGAATCAGAAGAACGAACCCAGTGATTGTGACAAGACCTCGAGATTGGGGTGACTTTTTCCTGCTGGCATTTCCTTCGATGTTGCTCCACTGATTTTTCCCAAATGAGATTTAGAGGGAAATGTGTCAGGAGTACAGTCAACCCTTGACCAACACGGATTTGAACTGTGCTGGTCCATTTAAACGTGCATTTTTTTCAATCAATACTGTAAATGTATTTTCTCTTCCTTATGACCTTCTTAATAACATTTTCTTTTCTCCATCTTTCTTTATTATAAGAATACAGTATATAACACATTAGCATATAACATACGTGTTAATCGACTACTTGTGTTATTGGTTAGGCCTCGAGTCAACAATAGGCTTTTAGTAACTACGTTTTGGGGGAGTCAAAAGTTACAAGTAGATTTTCAACTGTGTAGCGGGTCGCCCCCTCACCCCATGCTATGTAAGGGTCAACTGCACACAGAATGTGTGTGTTCCTCACAAGGAAGGCACAACAGGGAATGCAATGAGACTGACTCCGGCAGGGCAGCACTCTCATTCCCGTTTCAGAGCAAACACATTCACATACAAAGTCTTGGTCATGGGGGCCCAGCCCAGGAAAGGTCTCTGGTTCCCCCTCTGCACCCAGAAGGCCCGCTGTCCCCACAACACCCAGGACACCAGTCTGGGGCAGTTCGGGGGCCTGATCCCCGCACTAGTTCTTACCAGGACTCTCCAGGACTCGTATCTCTTGTAAAATCCAAACAAATAAGACAGCAGAAACAGGAGGGAGATGAGGAACGAGGTCAGAGAGACGTACAACACCCATCCTTGCAGCAGCGGGTTGGCCACGTGGGTGGCGGCCACCAGGACCCAGACCCAGAACCCAAACACCTGTAAGAGAAAACCATTGCAGGAGAGGTCATTTGCGTGTGTGGGGTGCACCTTCCTTTGTGAGGTCTCTCTGCTCCTCTGCCTCTGGTGAAAAGCTCTTCAGGTGAAGTTAGGAGGGAATTGAGGGAATGGGGAGGAAGGCTGGTCCCCTAAGTCACCGTAAATTTTATTAGAAAATCCAAGGGGTTAACACAGAGGCTGCCCACAGAAGGACTTCGCTGAATTTGGCCTGTGGGTGTGTCTTCTTGGTTCAAACAGTGTTGGCATATACAGTTTTTTAAATGTGTCTGAATAAGTGGCCAACATTTAGAATAAGACATTTCACATGAGAAATCCAGATTTCAGACATTTCTTGAGAAATCTATAGTTCTGGCTACAGTGAACACATATCCCAGGCAAGAGTAGGCTGAAATGAGTTGTGACTATCTCTTTATTTTTTTAAATTTTTTAAAATATATTTTATTGATTTTTTTCACAGAGAGGAAGGGAGAGGGATAGAGAGTTAGAAACATCGATCAGCTGCCTCCTGCACACTCCCTACTGGGGTCCCGCAACCAAGGTCCATGCCCTTGACCAGAATAGAACCTGGGACCCTTGAGTCCGCAGGCTGACACTCTATCCACTGAGCCAAACCAGTTAGGGCTGTGACTATCTCTTTAAAAAGGACCCAGAGTCCTCAGTGGACCACAACCCTCTACCCTGTAACCCCATGCCATTGTGTAGCACATTCTGCCGCTCACTTTCACTGTGGAATAGTACTCTCCTACTCCTGGCTCCTTTCACCCACTGACAGTGCCTGCCTGGCCCTGTGGGAACTTGATTTGGTGCAACCCCCCACCCTCAAGGTAGAGTATCTGATGCCCTGCTAGGCAATACAGTTCCAGTTTAATCACCTCTCAACTCTGTCCAGTCGTTTATTACCCCCTTGGTGGAGAAACCAAACCTTTCTCCTGTTTTCTCTGGGCTCTGGTTTTTTTTTTTTGTTTGCTTTGGGGCTGGGCTTGCACTCGTGCTGAGCCCAGAGGAAGAACTATATGTCCACTAGCTGCATATCCAGTTAGAGGCCTGGAGGAGAGGGTAGGCATGAGCTCCAAGTGGCTTTTTAAAAAATTGATTAGAGAGAAAGAGAGAGAGAGAGATTGATTTGTTGTTCCACTTATTTATGCCTCTTATATGTGCTCTCACCAGGGATCAAACCTTCACTCTTGCTGTCTTGGACAATGCTCTATCCAACTGAGCTACTTGCCCAAGGTCTCCAAGTGGTTTTATTGTTGGTTTGTATCTGACTCTCTGAGCAACTCTTCTTCATGGGGCCTCCTTAGGATGTCCTTATGAGCCTCCTCATTCTCCTTCTCTTCACTCAAGTTAAATCTGTTCTTAGAAGGACCTCATAGGCTGGATCCCAGGAACCCACTGCCGGCCCATTTCTCTCTGTGGCCTTCAGCCCCACACATCCATCCACTTGCCTACGGGATGTCTCTGCTCTCTGCAGGGACCAAACCTGCACTTGTATGATATTGAAAGTGAGTTCCTCATTACATTTTTCACCCAGACATCTCACTTGCGTCACCCCAGTCCTGGCCCTATTTCTCAAGCTCCTCAAATCCAACAGGTACAAAATCTGACTCATTGCCACTCCTCAATTCCTTCAGGACCCACCCTCCCAAGCACCTCCTGAGAATGACTTTCCTGAGGAAGAAAGAGCTACTGGGTTGGGAATGGGTGTATAGAGGCCTCCAAAGATAATGATAGTGTTCCATTGCTCGCACTGCACAGTAAGCACAAAGGAGTTTATCTTTTATTAAGTAATAAAATAGTTTTGAAAAAAAAAAAAGAACCTGTTGGATTGTGGCCACTGGAAATTTTGAGTGATTGGTGGTGGAGGGAGCCAAGGATGTCTCCTGGGTTTGTAGTTTGGAGAAATCATACTACCAAATTTTAAACTTTCTAGAGAGTCACTGTAATCAAGAGTTGACAGTGCAAGTGACTCACATTTCTGCCCATTTCAGGAGACAGCTCACCCCTTCCCTAGTTCCATTGCCTTTCCACATAAAGTTTAGAGTCAGCATGTCAATATCTGAATATCTATCTGCTGGGATTTTGATTGTGTTATATCTAGAGATCCATTTGGAGAGAACTGACATCTTTTCTATGTTGAGTCTTCCAGTCCATGAACATGGTACACCTCTCCAATTATTAAGATGCTCTTTGAATTTTTTTTTTAAATCAATGTTTTGTAGGTTGTGGCATTATAGATGCTGTGCACATTTCTTTATACTTATGCCTTAATATTTGATTTTGGTGGAGCTACTGTAAATAGTATTGCTTAAAATTAAAAAATTTTCCCCCCAATTATTCATTGCTAGTGGTTAGAAACAGGATTGATTTTGTGTGTTGACAGTGTATCCTGCAACTTGCTGAACTCACTTATTAGTTCAAGGAGGGTTTCTCAGTTCCTCCTCCTCCTCCTCTTCCTCCTCCTCCTCCTCCTCCTCCTCCTCCTTTTCCTCCTCCTCCTCCCCTTCCCCTTCCCCTTTTCTGGGAAGCAGAGCTGCCCAGGCAGCGTGTTGGTGATCCTCTCCTTCCCCAGGGCCTGGGGACTCAGAAGTGGGCTGATGCTCTGTTTCATTTTCTCTCCCCTTTCATGTGCCATACATTTCTTGGTTGGAGTCTTGATGCTCTCCTAGCACTTCTTCAGCTGCTTGAACCCCGAGTGGCATGGTGGATGAGAGTTGTATTCCTGAGTAAGTGCCTGCCAGGTACTTTGCTTGAGTGCATCACTTTTCTTACGTTCCAGCACACACCTGCGAGTCAGGGCTGCCTGGTCCTGAGGAGGATGTGAGGAGGGATGTGTGAAGGGCCCTGAAATGGGCCTTTGTCTGTCAATCCAGTGACAGGCATTGCTGATGCTGCAGGGAGGTGTCAGGTCTCCGCTTTAGGCACCTGGCAAGTGTCCTGCCGCCACACCATGGGAAGTGCATAGGAATCCCTCACATGCCAACACCCAAACAGTGCTGGCTCTTAACGGGGATGACAATCAGAATTTAGTGACTACCCTGGAGCCTGCAATATTTTAAACTCACATTAGACTCGAGGCAGAGAATGGTCTGTGCCATTCACTGTTGAACTCTGTGTGCCCAGCTCAGGTTCTGGAACAAAGTAGGTGGGGAGGGGGTCAGAGAACACTGTGTGCTGAATGAATCACGTAATGCCACCACCACGTCACATTTACCAGGCTTTACAGTTTGTGAAATGCATCCACTCAAATGGCCTCATTAGGTCTGTATGGCAATTCAACTCCCTTGGAAACTTTCTAAGACCCGAGAGCTGCCACTTGATATCTTCCGCCACTTACTGCCAGCTCACCTGTGCCAGGCTGAGGCGGGCAGGGGTGCCTCGGCCCCACCATGCCTGTCAGTGCCTGTCTCCTCCTGCTGGCAGAGGTGCCCTGACCCAACACTGCCAGGCACACATCACTCACAGGTCTGCACTTCATTCTCAGCACAGTCTGTGCGGTGGAGGGTGCTGGGGGGACTGAGGCCCGAGGTCACACAGGACTCGAGGCAGGACACCTCGGGTCCTGCGCACGATCAGATTTCACAGCTGGCCTCTGAGCATTTGGGCACCTACTCGGATTGCATGGGAATTTTCTGAAAGGGCTTCAGGGTTGCACAATAAACGAGTTGCTCAGGAATGCTATTTACTTTGATTTCCACACCCTCCACCTTCTGAACAGTAGAAGGGACCAGGGCCAACGACAAGCCCCAGGGAGTGAAGCCCAGGGCAGTGGCAACTCGTTTCTGTGTCAAGCAGTCTGCGTTGCTTCTTTATAGGTAAGGTAACGTTGAGTATTTGTCTTCCCAGCTTTTAAAAAAATCTCATATTTAGTTTTCCAGATTTCCTTGGCAGCCTCAACTGCTCTCTCATTTTAATCCTCATTTTGTATTTTCCAAGAGCAGGAGACATACTTAGATGTCTGGGGCTGGGGCTCCGTGTGGGAGAATGCTGCATTATCACTGGGTGTGGTGATCAAGTATATTTCAAGTCCAATGTAGGCAGAGTCTGTTTCCTATGAACATACACAGAATGCTCATCTATGCCTTTTCCAAAGGCTGAGCTGACACTTGATGGAATCTCTTCAGGGACAATGGAGCTTAAAATAAGTCCTGTCCCTTGTTTTCCTCTAGAGCAGCGGTTCTCAACCTGTGGGTCGCGACCCCTTTGGGGGTTGAATGACCCTTTCACAGGGGTCGCCTAAGACCATTGGAAAACACATGTATAATTACATATTGTTTTTGTAATTAATCACTATGGTTTAATTATGTTCAATTTGTAACAATGAAATTGGGGGTCACCACAACATGAGGAACTGTACTAAAGGGTCGCGGCATTAGGAAGGTTGAGAACCACTGCTCTAGGGCCTAAAGCAGCTCCCTCGCATTTAGGTCGCTGGGTGAAGAGCCCTCACACGTATCAGCACTAGCTTAATGGCCCCTAGTCAGAGTCTGGGGACAAATAGCTGATTCCAGATCTGAGCTGAGTCTTGCTCCCCTTTCTCAAAGTCCTGCGATCATCGAGGACTTTGAGAAAGCCCCCAGATCTGGGTCCTGCCCAGAGATCCTGATTGAATGGGTGAGAGAGGGTGCCCCAGTGATGCAGCCAGGACGAGGGCCCCCAGAGCCCAGCTCCTGACTCCCACCCATAGTCACTCCAGAACAGGGGCAGCACCGTTCCTCCTGGGTTCCAATCCCAGTGCTGACTGCTGCGCAGGCTACTGAACTCATCTGTGCCTCCATGTCCATGTCCATGTCCATCTAATCGAGGTGGTGGGGAGCACACAGACCCTTCTCATGTGCTTCTCGCGCCAATGGTGAGTGCTGGGTAAGCATGGTTGGCCCTGCTAGCCATAATCATTTGGAATGGCAGAGAAGATGGGAGGGGGTGTTCCCTGAGAAAGACTCAGCGGTGGGGAATGTGCAAGGCTGGTCTCCCGAAGGATGGGAAGTTCACACTGGAGGAGCTTGGAGACCAATCAGCGGGGTGAGTAGGACACACCCTTCTATAGACTTGATGAAAGCTTTGGTCACCTAGAAAAATGTACCTAAATATATGCACAAGTTTTGTCTACCAATCTGAGGACTTCCAGATACTCAAGCCCATCTAGAGCCCAGGTTGAGGTCCACTGTCATCTCCACATTAAATACTAGTAATGGTGCCACCAACTGTTTTACCATGTTGACAATGTTAATGCACACACTGTGAGACCCAGTCATTTCACTTTTGGAAAGTTGTCCTGCAAATAATACACACGAGCAAAATGACACACGCACAGATTGTTTGCTGCAGCCTTGCTGGTTATAGAAAAGATAGGATCTTCCTCAACGCCCGCCCAGTGCAGACCAGTGAGGTCTTCACAGTGGAACTCACCCAGCAGCCTTCCAAAGAAGGAATTTTTTTTTTAAATATATTTTATTGATATTTTACAGAGAGAAAGGGAGAGAGATAGAGAGTTAGAAACATCGATGAGAGAGAAACATCGATCAGCTGCCTCCTGCACATCTCCTACTGGGGATGTGCCCGCAACCCAGGTACATGCCCTTGACCGGAATCGAACCTGGGACCTCTCAGTCCGCAGGCCGACGCTCTATCCACTGAGCCAAACCGGTTTCGGCCCAAAGAAGGACTTATACCAAAATGAAACAAAGGCGAAGAACTGTAGAAGGCACAGCCCAGCGAGCCCAGTGCGCTAATGATTTGTGTAGGGAAAGAAAGGGTATGTGTGTGGGCTTGTGCGCACTTGTTTGTAGATTTCTGAAATGAGATCCAGTCAATCAATCAGTGGCTGGCCTTCGAGGGGGACTGCTTGACTCAGTGACAGGTTTTAACTAACCCAAGCAACCAACATGTACGTTTAAGAGAGAAGAGCCTTGGCAGGGTACTCAGTTGGCAGGAGCATCGTCCCAATGCACCAAGGTTGCAGGTTCGATCCTCGGTCAGGGCACGTACAAGAATCAACCGTGAGTGAATAAATAAGTGGAACAGCAAATCGATGTCTCTCTCTCTCTCTCTCTCTCTCTCTCTCTCTCTCTCTCTCTCTCCTTCCCTCCCTCCCTCCTTCCCTTTCTACTTCATCCTTCCATCTCTCCTTTACCCTCTCTCTCAAATCAATCAATAAATATTTAAAAAGAAAGAGGAAAGACACCGTGCTAGACGACAGAGACCCATGAAAGACATTTGAACAGGAAAGAAAAGAGAGGATTGCCTTTGCTTTGGGAGGATCTGCCCACCTGGACGGAGCAGCTCGGGGCTGAGAGGCCTCTGAGGGGCTGGGGCAGGTGAGGGACTGGGGCAGGTGAGGGGCAGGGGCAGGGGAGGGGCTGGGGCAGGTGAGGGGCTGGGGCAGGTGAGGGGCTGGGGCAAGGGCTGAGCTGCTGCAGCAGAGTGAACTTTATGCACCACCTGGCTCTGAAGACAGATGCTGCCCGAGCCATGACCCCATGTGAAGCACAAAGGAGGAGCCCCGAAGACGTGCGATCTCAGGTCTGCAGAGCCCAGTCTCCTGGCCGAGGCTGGGGGTGTGGGCTCGGGTGGGGCCAGCCAGGAGCTGAGAAGCAGGGAGGAGCTCCACAGGCGATACCCAGTGGCAGGTTTTTCTGCATAGCTGGCCCCGTCTCGCACCGTGGGTCTCACCCACCACCACTGCATTCCTTTTCTGACAGCTTGTCTTCATTTTTATGACATGACAGCTTTGCCTCCCCTCTCCCCCCTCATCCTTGGGTGGACACAGGCTGCACCACCACCATGAAGCCTCCCGCTGGGAGGAAAAGGCCCAGATCAAGTCCCTGGAGCCAGGTGCCTGGCTGTGCTCCCCCTGCTGCAGGCCTCCCTGTGGCAGCTCCGAGGCCAATCCTGTGGGTGATGCTTACAGTCCCCTGGCAGCTCCTCCGGGTGCCTGGGGACTGGCAGCCTTGGGGCTCTTTCTGGGCATCATCACCTCCTAAACCAGTTCTTTTTTAAAAAAATATTTTTATTGATTTTTTTACAGAGAGGAAGGGAGAGAGAGAGAGAGAGTTAGAAACATCGATGACAGAGAAACATCGATTAGCTGCCTCCTGCACATCTCCTACTGGGGATGTGCCCGCAACCCAGGTACATGCCCTTGACCGGAATCGAACCTGGGACCTTTCAGTCCACAGACCGATGCTCTATCCACTGAGCCAAACCGGTTTCGGCCCTAAACCAGTTCTGAGAGGGCAACTGACGTCTTCCTGTTACCCACTGGGATGTGGCAGGCCTGGACCTGAACTCAGGCTCCCAAACAGCTTGCATTTACATGGAAGCTCTATGCTCCATAATTCAACCTAGGACACCTCCGGACACTCCCTCTCTCGTCCTGACTCACGGAGTGAGAATTTCTCTCTGCGGTTTTAAAGCTTGCAGGAAATTGCCAGCCTGGTGCCCGGGTCCCCAGTGAGGGCCCCTGTGCCATCCGGTCCACTCCAGGAACAATAGTGCCGGTCAGAGCTCCTTCCAGGCTGCTCCTGGCCGACCAGGTCATATAAGGAGACCTTGGTGCCCACAAGAGCTCTGAGGACCAGGCTGGCTGCCTGCCAGGGAAATCAGGGCCCACCCTGGGTGAGCTCTGGCCGCCGGGAGGGGCAGGATGTCCCCGCCGGAGGGGAGGTGAGTCAGCGCCAGACCTCCCCAGCCTTCCTCCTGCCCTCCCTGCCACCGTTTCCTCCCCAGCACCACACCCACCCATTCAGACCCTGGCCTCCACTAACCCAACTTCTGACTGACTAACCAGCCCGGGTTCACAGGGTAATAGAAGGTGGAATAAAAACATTCCTGTCCTGCCAAAGTCGAAAGGACCTTTCTTCTTGTCCCTGAAAAACAGCAACACCCAAACTAAGCATGGGGCGGGGGTGGGGGGGGGGCGGGGGCGGGGGGGCAGGGAAAAGCTTTTTTTAAGATGAGTCTTAGAGTTGGACTCAGGCAGGTGCCCTCACCTCCTCCTTCCCCCAGGAACCCACAGACATTTTGTGACCAGCGGCTGTGTCCTGTCCTTCGTCAGGCACCGAGGACCCAGGCATCACCATTCACTCCAGTCCCCACGAACAGCCTGCTTGGCACCTCCCTCCCCCACCTTGTCTATGAGCAGACCCTCCAGGGCAGGGACCAGACCAAGGCCACCTCCTCCAGGAAGCCCCCCTGAACTACCAAGTCCTCAGGGCACCCCTCAGTGACCTCCCTCATGGCATTGTCCCTCTTTGCTGCCTCCTCCCCAGACCCTGAGCTCCTGAATGCAGGACTCTGTGTCCCCTGTGGCCTTTGTGTCCCCAGTGCAGGGCACGGAGCCTGGCACACAGCAGGTGCTTGGTATGAGCTGCTGGGCAACTGGAGAAAGGCGGCAGGAGGCAGTTGCTAGCCTCTGCTCACTCGCTAGCTGCTCACTCCCATCTTCTTGGGCCTGATTCCCATGCAGGTGGCACCACCTGACACCCCGGGCCTGCCACTGAGGCCCAGCCACAGACGGGCATTTCCTCCAGGAGGACGGGCACCCATTGGTTTCGTCCCTGTGCATCTCCTGCGCCTGCACCTCCCAGGCCCTCTGGGAGCAGCATTCCTGGGAGAACAGACAGGATTTCCCGAGAGGCTTTCCCATCTCCCGCCTCCTCCCCACCCCTTCGTGTCCTGTGACACCACGTGGCCTGGCACACAGGAAGAACTACACAAAATATGCCGTCAGGGAGGGTGATGCTCAAATAAACAGCCCCTCTCCCCCAGCCAGCATCACTTGGGCAGAGAGGGTCCGGATGGGCGGGTGGGGGCTGCGAACAGAGCAGAGGCAGAAGCGCAAAGCTCTGAGACTCCAGTTGGGGCGAAGGGCTGAGATGGATGGACTTCTCTGAAATAGGTGGGAAGATTCTGCGCCCCACGCCCATGGTACCTGGCCCCGGATGGGGAGCCTACTGCGGCCCTGCTCCGGGGCCCACCAGGCGCCTTCTGGGTGCAGCTTGAAGCAGGAGGGTGGGGAGCTGGGCTCAAGCTGCTCTGTAACCGGGTACAAGTGTCTGTTGCGACAGGTCAGGCCTGTGTGGGCCCCCAGCAGCAGGCCGCCTGGCCAGATGGGGCAGACCAGGAGGAGGCAGCTGGGGGCCAAGGCTGGCCGGCAGGTAGGGGAGGATGCAGAGGAGGAGAGGTTTGAGATAAGAAGGATAAAGGCCAGGGAACCTGGCTCGGGGTCCCCCACCCCTCCCTCCTCGGCCCCTTCCTTCTGCTTGTCAATCTGGATGACACTCTAGAAAGCTCTCCTGCCTCCCAAGGCCCAGCCAAGCCCCGTGCCTGTGCCCCATGCCCGTGCCCCATGCCCCGGGGGAAAGTTCTCTGGATGAAAAGCCCTGGAAGGGCGCTGGCGGCAGGTGGGGCACTTCTTATCGGTGAGGCTTCTTATCTGGGGCCCCGGGTCCAGCAGGTCAGCATGTGCTGGGCCCCTCCCTACCCTCCTGCTGTGAACCCGCTGGCTGACCTGCAGCAGGCTGCTTGCCCGTCCCGTCTACCCTTATAGAAGCCACTGATTCAGGGGACATCGCTCATGGCCTGGCCAGTCAGGGGAAGGAGAGGACTGTAAGCCCAGACCAGCGGGTGGGTGTGGATGAGTGCCTGCTAGTTCCGTGGGTCTCTCAGCTCAAGGCCAACCTTCTGTGTTGCGGGCTGGAGTTTGCAACCACAGTTCCTGGCTCCCAGGCCCTGTCACTGTCCTGCCAGCAGCAATGGCAGTGGCTCCAACCCCAGGGTCCCTGCACTCCTCCTCCAGGGAGACCCTGTCCCACAACTCCCCCCTTCTCAAAGGCAGGAAATGGAGGAGAGATTAGTGAGCCTGGGACTAAGCAGAGGGTGGTACAGGAGGGGAGTTATTGTGATTATAAAGGGGCAAGGAGGCACCCTTGTGGTGATGGAGGTATTCTGTATTCTGTCTGACAGGGGGATGGAGGCATAAAGGCTCCATAAGGAGAAGGTGCCTTCAGACCACAGAACGAAGCAGGCACCTCCGTAGGAAATAACAGTGTTTATTATGGGGTCTTTACTTGCAGGGATGTAGGGTTGGAGCAGACAGATGACCCAGCACTGGCACAGATTGTTCTCCGCTATCAGACCTGTTACAGTGCTTTTTATACTGTAACTCAGGTACTAATGACTGACAAGACAAAGGGACAAGGAATGCAGTAGTGCCAGGGGCCAGTTTGATTTCTATCTTAATTGTCACACCACTCAGCCATTGCTAACGAAAATGGTTATGGCTACATCTAAGGAACACAGATAACGATCAACTAGAAGGCTCTGGTGTGCTTGCTCAGGACAGAGGAAACCCGGGGCCCAGGCAGAGTGAGTTTGTTCATGTCAGTTCTATAAGGTTAGGTAAGGTGAGGCATAACCCCCGGCTAGCAGGAGGGATGTGGGGACATGTGGAGAGCACCCCAGGTGGGAATTGGGGGTGCTCAGCCACAAGGCCTCGGGGCCTCATCAGGGTGGGCTTAGTTCAGGGCCTGGCATTCCTGAAGGGTTTGGCTTGAGGGGTGAGATGTTTCCTGGTCCAGACTAGGACTGCCTGGGACTGGAGGGCCGCACATAGAGTCAGGCTGTGGGCAAGAGGGGGCCGGCTCCATGTGAATCTCATGCATTCACTGAGCTGATATTTAGTGAGACCTACTTTGCGCCAAGCACGGGAATGTAAAGGTAAGAAGGCAGACATGACCCTTGCCTCTTCGTTCTGTGTTCTGAAGGGAACTTGCTGCTCCGGTGACCTCACCCTCAGACATTACCCCTCATCACCACCACCTGTTCTTGTTTCCCCGAACAGCAAAGCCTGGGGCGAGAGCAGCCCTGGCATCTTGATAAATGCTTGTGGATTCGCATTTGGAATCTGCTCACAAGCGACCGGCTTTCTAGGAAGAGGTCTGGATGACCAACAGCAATGAGACAGTAAAGTTGACACTTCTAGGGCTGCTGTGGACACCCTTGTGGGAACCATGGAGCTGTCTCATGAGGTCTTGACTGTTCCTGTCTCATCGCTAAGGCTCAGAGTGGTTCAGTGACCTGCCCGGGGTCTCACAGCAATTAAGTAGCAGAACCTTCTGATAGAATTTTTTTTTTTTTATCCTCACTTGAGGACTTGAGAGAGAGAGAGAGAGAGAGAGAGAGTTGGCACTTCTCTGCTACTGCACAGGCCAGGGGTTCAAAGGCAACATCAACACCAGGGAGTCATCTTGCCTTCTAACTTGCTGACTCTCTAGAGATCTTCTTAGCCATTCTTTTTAATTACAAAAATGTAATTTGTAAGTTAAGTAGTGAAAAGGTCGGAGGTTACAAGACTTCCCTGGACTCTTATTCATAAAATACTCCCTCCGTCCTCTTCACCTGAGTCACCTCTCAGCTCCTAAAGGAGCAAAGAGCAGACGAGTCAACCTTGCAGGCACTCAGGCATCACAGGGTCACCCCACCCCACCCCATCCCACCAAGCACTGTCTGCTCTGAAGTGGGGGGGGGGGAGTGTTGCCTGGTCCCCAGGCCCTCCCCAGGCTGGCACCAGCAGGCACCCACACTCACTGAATGAAGGAGACTATATTTTGAAATTAATATGGTTTTCAAATGAGAAATCTGAATTCCACTATAAATCAAATAAAATACAAATGTGAATGTTAAGATACCAAAACTCTTTTTCTGTTGCTGGTGGGAATGTAAAATAGTACAGCACCTCTGGAAAAGGGTTTGTCAACTTCTTAATAAAATACCAAGCACACACTTAACACACAATCCAGCAGTCACACTCCCATTTTCCCAGAGAAAGGAAAACTACAGCCACGCAAAGGCCTGTCCCGAACGTCCACAGCAGCTTTATTCAGAATAGCTAACAACTGTACCTCCAGCAACCAAGCGTACCTCCATGGGTCACAGGTTAAACAAAGTGCAGAAAATCCACGCCAGGGACCACTGCAAAGCAGTGGAAAGGAAGGAGCTATTGATACACAATAACTTGGGTGGACCTGAGGGAACTCCGCTGAGGGGAGGGAGGCAGTCTCAAAAAGCCACATGCTGTGTGATTCCATTTATTTATCTTACTTTCTCAAAAAAACCAAAATTATCGAAACAGAATTAGTGGTTCCCGGGGTTCAAGAGGTGAGTGGGGGGACAGGGTTGGAATGCGGTGGAGGAGACCATAAAAGGGAACTGGGACCGAGGCCTTTCTGGGACGGAACGTTCTGTATCTTGATTGTGGTGGCGGCTACATGAATCTACACACGTGAGAAAATGACAGAGACACAGGTTCCTCACTAGCTGAAAGTGGAGGTTCCTATGAAACCTTTTGAGGCCGAAATGGCATAAAGCTAAGAAACAATTACCATTAATTTACATAGGAAACGTTTTGCGTGTTCACACCCCCCCAAAATAACCTGCCAACCTACTAAACACACTTAATTACGTTCAGTTTCATGCCAACTTTAACATCTTTATGAGCTCTCTTATTTCTGTTAATGTCGGACCCATCTTGCTAACAAAATCAATGGCAATAAAGCCCACATGTGCCCAGACTCAGCTCAGAGCTCTGGGCTGGGTGCCGAGATGCTGAGGGTGGTTCCTGGGCAGGAGCTCGGTGGCGGGACCACTCTTGCTGCTGGGGTGCCACTGCCTCTACCGGCTGCTGCAAACGAGCACCGAGCGCTGTTTTTGCCTTTTTCATAGGAGCAAAAATCCTCTTCAGATTTCTCTCCGTTAGTGAAAACAGATACCGAGGTAGGCCTTTCGTCAAGTGAAAATATAGGCACATGTACCTATGCAGACACATCTTACCGCCTCAGTTTCCTGGTTTGAAATTGTCACTAGCCTTATGACAGATGTAACTCTGCGGGACACTGGATGAAGGGTGGGGGACCTTCCTGAACTAACTTTGCAACTGCCTATGGATCTATAATTACTGTAAAGTCAAAAGTTTAAAATGTGAATTTTAACGTTAAAGACTCTAAAATAAGGCCACTTAGACAAAGACCTTATGAGAGCGGGTTGCAGGGAGCAGAGCGGCTAGGGGACACTAAGGCTCCCCTGGACCCTCTGCCATCCTAAGTCTGTCATCATCCAGAAATACAAGAGCAGCCACTGTCTAGGCAGCAGGGGTGGCACAGGGCGGAGGGGTCTGAGGAGCGGAGTTGGGGCCTCAGGGTGTCCCTTGTTTATAATTCTGCTGTCCTCACTCCCCTGGGAACACCCTGGACACCGGCCCTGCTCTCCAGACATCACAGTGGGCAGTTAGGAGACAGTGGCTGGAGGGACATGTGCCTGCAGACGCCACCCATGTCTGCTCTGGGCCACCCATGTCTGCATCTGAAGCCAGGTTATGGCTTTTGCTTCTTCTGCCTCCCTTTGCTGGCCTGAGCTCCCAGTTTTAGACCCTCTTCTTTAGACTCATGTTCTTAGAAAAACATACCGTCTGTGATGCCTTGCGCCCTATGACAGAGAATCTACCGGGACCCCTAGGTCTGGTGCTCTGGGGTCTGCCCAGTGGGCAGCAGTGGGCAGCACGGCCAGCAGACCAGGGTCAGAGAGGCGCTTCTACTGGCTGACTCGGCACTTTCCTCTCCAGCCCAGCCAGTCTTCTGATCCATGGGGTCAAGTATCAGCCACTCACCTCAACATTCTCCCCTCCTCTCCTAGTTACCTCCTCTTTCTCTCCCCAGATGTGAGACACACATGATTCTATATCCTGTGCTAGGAAGGCTTATTTAAGGAAAAAGCCAGTGCAAAGCAGCATGTACAGAATAACCCAACTAGATACGTCCATGTGTACAGTGGTCCCCTCTTATCTGCCGGGGGCGACAGTCCAAGTCCCTCAGTAATGCCTGAGACCTCGGACAGGACAGCTCCAAACCACACACACACACACACACACACACCTCTATGATAAAGTTTAATTTATAAATAGATGCAGTAACAGATTACCAACAATAACTAGTAATAAATCAGAACAATTATAACAATGTACTGTAATAAACTCGATCTCTCTCTTACAGCAACTAGCATGAAATTCTTTTTCCTTCTTCACAACTTCACAGACAAAAGACTCATGCTTACCGTAGATTTAGCAACCTCAGCACGATTTTTTTTTTCTTTCCTTATTAGAGAACTTTGATCTTTTCACTTAAAGGAAGCACTTTATGGCTTCTCTTTGGCATATCCGAATTGCCAGCATCATTACCCTTGTGGTTTGGGGCCATTCTTATGTAAAACAAGGGTCCTGAATACACTGTGATACTGTGACCACTGATCTGATAACCAAGGCTGCCGCAGCAGGCGGGAAGTGTCTACAGGGCGGAGACACTAGACAAAGGGATGATTCTCATCGTGGACTGGACAGAAGGGACAGTGGGAGATTTCATTACACTATGCAGATTGGTACACAATTTAAAACTTATGAATTATTTCTGGATTTTCTATTTAATATTTTCTATATAAATTTTCTATTTAATATTTTCAGGTCACGGTTGATCATGGGTAACTAAAACCACAGAAAGCAAAACTATGGGTAAAGGAGGACTACTGTATGTATATGAATATATGTATGTGTATGAGTTATATTTCTTTCTGTGTTTTCTAAGTTTTCAACAGTGAATAAGGATTACTGTGAAGGAAAAATAAAGTTGTAATGAAGAAACATTAGACAGGCCAAATGGAGGGACATTGTACAAGACAACTGATCCAAAGTCTTCAAAAGTGTTAAAACAAAGACTGAAGAATTACTCCAGATTAAAGAAAAGGAGACATGACAACTAAATGCAATGTGGAATCCTGAACTGGATCCCGGGCCAGAAAAATGACATCAGAGGGAAATCCGCACTATTTCAGTAGGTCTACAGGGCAGTTGATACATAGTAGCAATGCGAACTTACTAATTTTTTAAAAATATATTTTTATTGATTTCAGAGAGGGAGAGGGAGAGAGAGAATTATCAATGATGAGTCATTGATCAGCTGCCTCTTGCACGCCCCCTACTGGGGATCGAGCCCACAACTGGGACATGTGGCCTTGACCAGAATCAAACCCGGGACCCTCCAGTCCACAGGCTGATGTTCTATCCACTGAGCCAAACCAGATAGGGCCATTGAGTTACTAATTTTGATAGTTGTACTACATAAGAGTTAGGCCTCAGGAGAGGCTGAGAAAAGAGTATATGGGAATCTCTGTATTATTAACAGCAGTTTTGCTATAAACCTGAAATTTCAAAGGAAATATAAATGCATAAAATTGAACCACCGACAATATCCCGCCACTTAAGATATTGATGACCTAGAGCCCAGCAGAGCCACACAGTTGACTCCTCCAGGAATTCCACTTGCAGGAGCCGGCATCCTGGGAGCAGGTTCCAAGAGATGTCCCCACTCAGCCACCCACCCACCCACCCGATATGTTTATTGATTTTAGAAAGAGAAGAGAGGGGAGGAGAGAGAGTGAGAGAGAGAGAGAGACTAGCTACCCTGCCCCCTCCCCTCCCTCTCCCCCTCCTGCATGTGCCCGACCAGGAACCAGGAATCGAAACTGGAAACCCTTTTTGGCTTATGGGAGGGCACTCCAACCACCTGAGCCACCCAGTCGGGGCTCACGCAGGTGCTGTCTTGATTCTAGAAGCCCCTTCCCTCCAGTCTCCTGCCTGTTGGTCTCTCCTGTTGGTCTCTGGACCTTTCTCTCTTCGTCTCCCTGTGCCCCCACTAAAAATCTAGACTATCATTTGAAGTGCAAATTCACAGGCCTGGGCTCCTGGACTTGACCAGGTCAGACGGCTTCTCCTAGTTGGTGCGACAGCCCTGTCTGGTCACTCCTTGAGCACAGTGTGACTGCTGGAGAAATGCTCACAGTCTCCCTCCCGCAGCCAGGGACCTGGGAAGGCGGTGTCACCCGTGGCCTGCCTGATGGACACAAACCGTGTGATCGCGTCAACCACAATCCTGGCAATTCAAGTGGTTGTTCTGAGGTGAGGACACACCCAGGTCCTGGCACAGAGAACTTGCAAGAGCACTAAGGTGTCACCAGCCTGGCAGGGTGCCCATGCTAGTGTCCTGGGGCGGGGGGGGGGGGGGGGAGGGCGGGGGTAGGCTGGGCAGAAACCTGCCTCTTGGGTGAGGTTTCAGCTGGAGCCACTGGAATGGTGGGCCTGCCCTACCTCGGTCCCTTTCTGGGTGCCCTTTAACCAGTTTGAAAAAGGTCACCAGTCGGGCCAGCTTTCCAAGCCGGGGACGAGAGTGAGAGGGCTGGCCAGGTCCAGCTGGAAGTTGGAACCGCTTCCTCGCTTTCCCTCCCTGCCTGGGCAGGGCTGCCTGCCTGGCTCAGAGCTGCCGAGGAAGTACCCCCACAAGCCAGGCATGTCAGGAGTCGGGAGAACAAGCTCCTTTGCCCCGGTTTGTCCACCAGATTGAGTGCCCGCATCAGCGGAGGGGCATGATGACAGCGGCTCCGAGGGGACCAGCCCAGTGGACACTGTGTGCAGAACACGCCAGGGTCTGGCAGAAATTGGAGCACAGTTCAGCCATGGGCACCCCAGAGTCACCACTGGGGTGAGGGTTCTCGTGGGCAGCACGGGTGGCTCACCCGACTGGTTTACGGCCACGGTTGTCATAAGCTGCCTCCTCTGGGGCGCCCACCCAAGTCCAGGGGCACCCTCAGCTGACTTGACAAGAAGGCACTGGCAGGCCTCTCAGGAGGCGAGGCGAGTCCCCGTTTGGAACTTTAGAAAGGTGGTTCGGAAAAAGCCCATAAAATAAAAGTCCGTTTCCAAAACTCTCCTGAAGATCCACAGTATTCCAGCAGCCCCCCTGCCCCTCCCCTCCTCCCCCATCACCACCCGCGGTGGGGGAGGAGGAGCCCACCCGCGCTGCGGGTCGAGGGGAGCGCAGGCGGCAGCCCGAGGAGCGATCGGGAGAAACAGCTCCGGCGGGTCCCCCTTCTCCTCCGCGACCCCCCCAGGGGGGAGGGCCCCAGCCCCCGCGGGTCCTCGCCGTCCGTCCGTCTGTCCGCGGCGCGGTACTCACCAGCTCCGGCAGGAAGAAGGCGAAGGGGATGGTGAGGAACAGCGCGAGCCCCGAGGGCACGTCGGGTGGCGCGTGGCTGGTGGGGGGCGGTGGGCCTGGGGCGGCCATGCTCGCACCCTGCTTGGCTCCCGGTTCCCTTCCGGGCTCCTGGCTCCTGGCTCCTGGCTCCTGGCTCCCGACTCCTAAGCCGCGGTCCGGGCCGCAGCCCGTCCAATATCAACTCCTGCCCGACACACCCATCGGACGTCGCCTGGGAGGGACAAAGCGGTTCCCGCCGAGCAGGTCCTTCCACTCGCTGCGGCCAGAAACCCTCAGTGAACGTCGGCGTGCGCATCCGACGGGCCTCGCCTCCCTCGTCTCTTTCCTGGGAATTTTTGAATCCCGGAGCGTATTACTCCTCACAGCCACCCGGCCCTCCTCCAACCTCCCCCCGGCCCCCCCAACTCTGTGCCCAGACTATAGGCTGAGGCTGTTTACCATGACAAAGACAGTTGCTTTAGGACCTGCTGTGAGCCAAGCGATCTGCAGAGCTCTCCATACTCCCCACAGCCCTGCCCCTGACTGGTTAACTCCCTTTCCAGAATCTGCTAGGACACCAAGAATCTGCTAGGTCATGTCAGATTCTGACATGCTGGGTCTCACATCTATCTGCCCCTGTTCCCCCCGTCTCTCTCCACCCCCTCCCCAGGCCACCCTCAGCCTCAAACCAAAGGGAGAGAAGCAGCCCTCACTTCCAGCTCCCTCCCCAGGGACTTGGTGCTTCCTTCTTCCTCCGCACCCTCTTTCTGACCCTCCTCTCTCTTTCCCCAGCACAGTATAAGGAGGAGACCCCTGTCTTGGGGAGAAATCTGCTCCAGCAGGCACCCCAGAATGGCCCAGCTTGAGGGGTGCTGCCCCAAGCCCCAGCTCTCCTCCCTCCCCATCCTGGCTCTCCAGCCAGTGAGGCCAGGAGCCAGGCTTTGGGCCAAGCAGTTCCTTCCTGCCTCCTCCTGCCTGCTGGCCAGCACAGGGACCCTGAGGGGAGAAATGCCGAATGTCTTCTGTGCTCCAGTAATGAGATGTCCTCCTCAGGAGACCAGTGCCTGCTCCTCAGCAAAAGCAGTGCCTTTCAGGCCCACCCAACCTGGCACAGATGGTGGGTGGGCCTTTGATTGGGCTGGGGAGAGAGGGGCATTTCTCCCCTTATCCCTCCACACCAGGGCTGAGGCTGAGGCCGTGAGGTCAGGGAGAAGGGACCCAACCCAGGCAGCCAGCAAACTCTGGGTGCCAGGGCTTTCAGCAGGCGGTTGGTTCTAGGTAGAGAGGAAAGGGCTCATCTCCACATGTAGTGAAAGGAGTTGCCTGGCTGCCAGGTCAGGGTCCCTGTGCTGGCCCTCAGGCAGGAGGCGGGGCAGGAATAGGGGTTAGAAAAAACAAAGCCCAAAGCAAAGGCCTTGCACGGAGAGGCAACAGGCCCACTGAGTGAACCTCAAAGCAGCCTGGTGCCCCCCTTCTCCCAGGCCTTCAGAGATCCAGGGAGGACCTGAGTCCAGGACCACCTGCTATGGGCCTCACCTTGGTCGCACGGTGATCGCATAGCAGGCATTGCTGAGGAGTCTCACTGGTGTCTCCTCTCCTGAATGTTGTAATAAACCCTGTGCCACCCTTATGGGCTGTAGAGTCTGTTGACCTGGCCATGGACCGTGTGGCACAGCGGGTACAGCTGAAGGGAAAGCTGAAAGGAAAGCCTTTCTTGGGCTCATCTGTCATCTGTGGAGCAGGGGTAATAATAGGACTGGAGCTCCCGAGAGGCTGGCAGGGCCCACGTCCCTTCTGCCTCCTGAGGCACTAAGTGTAGTAAGAAATGAAGATGTCACCAAACAAGGGCATACAAAATGTGGCATATTTTAAACATTTCCATTTAATCAAGTGATGGTTTTATTATATTCAACGAAGTATAGCACACTCTCCTTAAGCTACTTATAAGAAAACTATATAATTCACAAGGCACTTCAGGCAGTAAGATTCCAGAAGAGATGGAAGTTAGAGCTGTAAGAGCATCTTCGCCTTCCAGAACAATCCAGGTATCTCAGGGGCTGGGGCATGAATGCTCTTGGACACAAGGTCAGAGTCTCCCAAGAGAAGAGGCAGGGCCTCTACACAGCAGTCCCTGGTTTCCACCTCATGGCACGGAGAATTGGAGTTAATCCTGAGCACCACTCCAACATTACTTGATCACGATCATTGTCTCCATTTCCTCGTTTGTTAATTGGGGCAGGTTAAATGAGATGATGTATATGAAAACCTGTAAGACATTTCTAGCGTATGGCAAATACTTCATGAGTACTTGTTTACCTAGTTCTAATCCTTAAACCACTTCTCTCCTGGCTCTCTTTCTTCCCACAGCAAGATCAGCACCTCCCTGTTAATACTTCCGTGCTAATTTTTAAATTTCAAATTTTTTTCCAAAATTCATACTGATTTGTAATACACTTACAGAAAAGTGCACACAACATTCAGACCATGAAACTACCACCCAGAGCAAGAAACGGAACACTGCCCTGGCGGGTGGCTCAGTTGGTTGGAGTGTCGTCCCATACACCAAAAGGTTGTGGTTCAATTCCCAATCAGTGCACATACCTAGGCGCATGTTTGATCCCCAGTGGGGGAGGGGTGGAGTAACCGATCGATGTTTCCCTCTCACATAGATGTTTCTCTTTCTCTTTCCCTCCTCTCTTTCTACAAATCAATAAAAACATATCCGTGGGTGAGGATTAAAAAAAGAAATAGAACATTGCCAGGCTCCTCCCAATCATTTCTCTCACCCTCCTCAAAACACCTGTTCTCCTGATATCTAATCACATAGGCTGATTTTTGTCTGTTTCTGAGTGGGTTCCTTTGTGTCTGGCTTGTCTCACTCAACATGATGCTGCAAAACTCATTCATGCCCTTGTGGGCTACTCCCTGCTGCATGGTACTCCATTGTATGGATATACTACACTTTATCCATTTTATTGTTTATAGACTCAAGTTTTTACAATTTTGTGTTATAACATGGCCAGGAACATTCTAGAGCAAGTCCTTTGGTGCACCTGCATGTACATTTCTTTTCATTTTTTGTTAATCCTCATCCGAGGATATTTTTCCATTGATTTTTAGAGAAAGTGGAAGGGAGAGGGAGAGACAGAGAGAAACTTTGATGTGAGACACATCAATTGGTTGCCTCCTGCACACACCCAGACCAGGGCCAGGGAACCTGCAACCAAGGTACGTGCCCTTGACCGGAATCAAACTCAGTCCATGGGCCCATGCTCTATCCACTGAGTCAAAATGACTCGGGCTATTTCTATTGCTAATATCTGAGACATGGAACTGAGAGTGACATTGTATGTGTCTTTCACAGATAATGTCAAGCCATTTCACAAAGTGGTAAAGCCATTTAAATCCCAATGACAAGTAGGCAAGTCCCATTGCTTATCATTGATGTTTGCATGTATATTATTACATTGGTGTTTGCATGGTATGCATTTTTCCACCCTTTTACTTTTAACTTATCCATGTAACTATAATGTTTTTTGGTGTTTTTTATGTGTGTAGTTATAAATATACTTGGGTTTTCCCCCCACCTCCCACTCCCAATCCTCCTGAAATTTGCTGCCTTTAATTGGTATGTTTAGACCATTTACATTTAATGTAATTATTGATAAGTTTAGATTTAGGCCTATCATTTCATTTATTTATTTATTTTTGTTTTCATTTGTTTGCTGTTCATTTCTTCTTTCCTGCATGCTTTTGAATTTTTTGAATATTTTTAGTGTTCCATTTTAATTCATCTATTGAGTTTTTGACTGTGTCTCAACATTGTTTAGACTTTAGAACCTACTCTAGGAGTTACAATATACATAGTTAACTCTCCGGTCTACTCAGAATGAATATTTTGCCACTTCAAATAGAATGTAGAAACCTTATAACCATATGGGTCCCTCTACCCTTTTGCTTTCCAGGTATGTAGTTGTCATGTGTAATATATATATATGTGTGTGTATATATATATGTATATATATATGAATATATATAAATACATGTATTGAAAACCCCACCAAACAATATAATAATTTTTGCTTTCAACCATCATAACTATTTTAAATAACTAAGAGAAAAATCATCTATTCATTTACCCAGATATTTACCATTTCCTTTGCTGTTCCTTCATTCCTAATGTTCCAGCCTTCCCTCTGGTATCATTTCCCTTCTGTTTGAAGAGCTTCCTGTTGACAATGAATTCTTAGTTTTTCATTGGAGAGTGTCTTTTGCAGCATTTTTATTGAGGTATAATTGACTTCAACATTAGTTTCATGTATACAACATTGTTATTAAAAATTTGTATATATTGTGAAATGGTCACCACACAATTAGAGAATGTTTTTGTGTGTGATGAGAACTTTTAAGTTCACGCTCTTGGCAACTTTTAACTATGCAATAATAGTATTATTAACTATAGTCACCATGCTCTACATAATGAAATATGTGTTGCTTCACAAACTTGTGTGTTACCTTTGTGTAGGGCCAGACTACCCTTCCCAGCATTGTTCTAATTTTAGCTTGCGTGCTGCCTAAGTGAGCACAATCTGATACTGTCTTTATTTCACCTTTACTCCTCAAGAATATTTTTTACAGAATATAGAGTTCTGGGTTGAAAGTTTTTTGTTGTTGTTGTTTTTTGTTTTGTTTTGGTCCTCCTCTGCCCCTTTTACTCAGAACTTTAAAAATGCTCTACTGGCCCTGGCCAGTGTGGCTCGGCTGATTGAGCCTCATCCCTGCCTGAAAGATTGCTGGTTAAATTCCCAGTCAGGGCACTTGCCCAGGTTTCAGGTTTGATCCCCAGTCAGGGTGTGTTTGGAGGTAGCCAATTAATGTTACACTCTCACATCTATGTTTCTCTCTCTCTCCCTCTCTCCCACTCCCTTCCTTTCTCTCTAAAATCAATAAAAGCATATTTAAATGCAAAAAATAAAAATGTTCTACTGCCTTCTGATTTCTGGTTTCTGAAGAGAAACTCACAGTCATGCTATTATTGTTCCTTATATTTAATGCATTGTTTTTCTCAGCTTTCAAGATATTTTCTTTGTAGTTTATGATATGGTGGGCATGGATTTCCATGACCTTATTTTGTTTGGTGCCCCCTGATCTTCTTGAGTCAGTAACTTTATATCTTTCATCAAATTTAAAAAGTTTTTAACCATTATTTAAAAAAAAATTTTTTTTTTGTACTACTTTCTTTCTCTCCCCTACTGAGATTCTGATGACAAGAAAGTTAGGCCTTTGGCTATGGTCCCACAGGTTCCTGAGGCTTCGTTTTTCAACCTATTTCCTTTCTGTTGTTCAGATGGACCATTTATATTGATCCATAGGCTGGTTTATATTGACCTACCCATATGGAACTATTTAATTATCTGAAAATTCACTGACTCTATCATTTTCTTTCTGTTACTGAGTTCATCCAATGACTGTTTTAATTTTGGTTATTGTATTTTTTATTTCTATTTATTTACTTACTTATTTATTTATTTTTGTTAATCCTCACCCGAGGATGTTTTTCCATTGATTTTTAGAGAGAGTGGAAGGTAGGGGAAGAGACACACAGAGAGAAACATCAATGTGAGAGTGACACATCAATTGGTTGCCTCCCACCCAAGACCAACTGTTACAGAAGACCGGAGAAAAAACCAAGCCACTCTTAGAGAAAGGGAGTTACATTTTAATTATGCACAGGCCCAGAGAAGAATATGTCTTTCAAATCCTGAGCCCCACAACATGGAGGAAACTTTCTCTATTTATACTTTTTCCAGTCTTTTGTCTCCCAAATTTGGAATGAGACTTCCGGGCCTTCTGAGAAAGAAGGCCTGCATGCTGGGAAGGAGCCATGAGACTATATCTCAAGGCCTGGCCTGGTGCCAGCACTGACAACTCTGTCTGGGGCATAGTTTATGGACTCTCTGGAATGGGAGTAGTCTTATTTTCCTTATTATTTAAGCAAGCAAGCGTTTACAGAAGCCAAAATAGCAGGGTTAAAATTTCAAACAGAAGTTTTTATAGAAGATGGATGCTTCACAACCACGGCCGAGATGGAGCCTACAACCGAGGTACATGCCTTCGACCAGAATTGAACCTGGAACCCTTCAGTCCACAGGCCAATGCTCTATCCATTGATCCAAACCGGCCAGGGCTTACTTTTTATTTCTAAAACTTCAGTTTGGTTCTTCCTGTGTCATCTATTTGTCTGATGAGACGATCTTTCTATTCCTTCCAAGGGTTCTCACCTTATTTCCTGGGTCGTGATTACAATAGCTGCTTCCGCGTCTCAGTTCCAGCTGTGTCATCTGAGTCTCCTGATTGTCTTTTTGTCCTTTTCCTTGGAAGACATTAAGATTTTTCTCGGTCAAATACGAAATACTTTTGGATTGTACCCTGAGCATTTTCAATATTGGGTTTCGTTTAAATCCTACGGAAATGTTGATTTTTTTTTTTTTTTAAATCAGCTTGGTTCGGTTCAGGTTGCCAGTTCCCATCTGCCTTTTCTGGGCTTTAACCACTAAATGATTTTGTTTTTAATCCTCACTTGAGGATATGTTTTCATTGATTTTTTTTTTTTTTTGAGAGGGAGAGAGGGAGAGAGAGAGAAATATTGACATGAGAAACATCAATCAGTTGCCACCTGGATGCACCCCAACCAGGGATTGAACCCAAAACCTCATTTGGTATATGGGAGGATATGCCAACTAACTGAGCCACCTGGTCAGGGCGGCAGTTTAGATTTTGGGCTTCACAGGGCCATTCCAATCTCTTTGGTTTAGGACTTAAAGTTCACTTCCAAAATCCTTTGGGTTGAGTTCAGCCATTCTTACACTTCTTTACGTGGCCACTTTCTTTGCCCCCCCCCCCCCCCCATAAGCTCCCTTGCCCCCTTACCTTGGTCTTCTGGCTAAAAAGTCAGGGTTTAGTTCCCCTGCTCCAAAAAGAACATGATATATACAGAGTGAGAAGAAGAGAGAAAAAAGCAACAGGGATTTCCCTGTGTTCTTAGCTCTGCAGTTTCTTTGGTCAGAGTGAAGGGCCCCCCTCCCTCAGCATTCTGGTCACCTGTCTGGCTGCCACTGCCATTGCTATTACTACTGCTGGGCGGGAAAGATGGAAAGCACACAAATAAGCAGGGTTTTCTGAGTGCTGGCTGTCGGGCTTGTTCCCATTCCTCACACCAGCAAGCAAGGCTTCGCCTGGAGATGTTGGTCCTTCTCCTGTGCAGTTCCCAGGCCCAGGCTGTCCCTGAGCCCAGAGGGAGGAGAATGGGACCTCCACCAGTTTGGTGGAGTTTGAGTTCTGGTTTCCTTCCCAAGCTCCCTGCTCCCATTTATTGCTCCGGGTCCTCAGATGCTGCCCAGGCCTCTGGCTGCCCTCAGAGGGAGGAGGAGGAGGAGGAGGAGGAGGAGGAGGCAGAGCCACCCTGTCTGACCAGAACCGGGCTGCGCCGGCCTGTTGTGATTCTCTGTGCAGCACTGTCACTACCCAGTACCCCTGTCTATTGGTTCATCCGCTCTGTGTCCCCATCCCTGCCCCTCCCCAGGATGCTGGCTTCGGGAGAGCAGTCACTTGGTTCACAGTGAATACTGCCAGCACACAGTAGGCACTCAATTCATGCTTCAAATGACTGAATCCACTCTCTCAGGCATAGAGACTTTGGGACAACTGCCTTTATCTTTTATTACGCCTCCTCAAACTCTCTTCCCACCGTCATTGCTTTACACACTTTTCAGAGAAGATTTCTTGGTCACCTGACCAGGGGCAGGAGGCCAGGGGGAATCCTGAGGTGCCTGGGGAAGGAAGGGGCAGGTGTAGCCAGTGGGCGGCTTCCATTGAAGGTTAGAAGGACGCGCTACCTCCGGGGCGAGAGGTTCAGAGGAATGTGGCTCAGATGAAGCGGACCCAGTGATCACAGCGCCGCCAAGGACGTCCATCCTGTGTCCTCAGCTCTGCTCCTCACTGTCCCTGCAGTTGGCTTCATTCTCACCTCGCCCAGGGCTCCCCCCCGCCCCCCAGGGCTGCCCAGAGGGTGGACTGGGAAGGTCACCCAGAGATGCCGACCTGGGAAGGGCTCGCAGAGCTGGGCGCCTGTCCTGCTTCCCCGAGGCGGCCTCTTGGAAAGGACAAAGTTCTGCAAAGTAATCTTTGCTGGCAACGCCAGACACACGAACAGGTTAAGGTCCAGCCGCCTCCAGAGCCGGAAAACGGCGACAAGACACAGGCCGGATCCTGAGGCTGAGCTGCGTCCACAGTGACTCCGCCTGGCATTGCCCCCGCAGACCGGGCTCTGTTCAGCCTGAGCCACCGGAGTCGCAGCTCTGAGCCCTTCCCTCCTGGAGGCACAGCTCTTCCTGGGCCCTCACTCCTGACCGGAGGGAGTCGCGGACGGGGAGGCACCGTGGACAGGAGGGCCGTGGACGGGGAGGAATGCCCACTGTCGTGCGTGGCCGCCTACTCTGCGCAGGCCCAGGGCTAGGACATCCCAGGCCATAGCGCTGCTGGGTTTAATGTCACCGCAGCCACGAAGAGGCGATGACGGGCCCTGCAGTCGGCACCTGCCCTCTGGCCCCTTCCTCCGCGGTTCCTCTGTGGGATCCGTCCACATGGGGCGCTGAGAGGACAGGAGCCTGTCCCCGCCACCACCCCCTGTCCGTGCCCCTGCCTGGCGCTGTGCCAGGGCATCAGGTGCTCCGGGCACACGCCCAACAGGGGAGCGAGCAGCTCAGACGCCCGTGCGCAGGAAGCGGTGCTGCCGCGGACGCTGTTGTGAGGGAGCAACCCCACCCGCCAGGGCACAGCCGGCTGGACTCCCTCCGGACCCTCGGCCGGACATTCATCGCCGAGGAAGCTGAGCTGGCCACGCACAGGGCCTCCAGGGTGGCTGCGGACAGACAGACAGACAGCCTCAGCCAGGACTCCCAGCTCCTCCCCTTTCACGCAGGCCCAGGGGCCTCGGGTTCAGGCTCAAACCTGCTCGGCTGCCCTATGTGGTGCGTTCTACACCTCAGCTGGCTCCTGTGAGCTCTGCCAGCCTCACACCTGAGACCATGAAACCATGAGGACAGAGGCTGTACCTGCTCTTTGGCACATGCGTCCCCTCGTCCCGCACCCAGACCTGATGGACAGGACATGGCCAGGAGGTTGGGGGGAGTGGGCCCCTCGTTTACAGTTCAGAATCCCTGCCCCTGACCCCCAATGATCTGATGTGGGGAGTCCCAGGCCGCACAGGTGGGCCCTGTGTTTGTGGGCGCCCTGCTGCTGTCCCCCCAACCCTTCCCTGCATGACAGGGTTGATTAACTCAGTGTTGCTGAGTCACCTTCCCTGATGCAACCCCCAGGACTCACTTCCAGGATGTTTTTGGCTCTTTGACAGTCTCTTCCTGTTTTGGAAGCTGAAAGGTGGCATTTAAACTGCAGAGAGATTTCGTTTTTAAAAAGAAAGAGTCCACTGACTGGGGAGAGGGGGGGAGTCTTGCTGGCAGAGGCAGCCAGTGAACTGCCCCTTCATGTAGACTAAGCATTCCTGAAACTGGCTCCCCTGTCCCAGGGTTTCTCATGTGTCAGAAACTCCAAGTTGCCCACACTTGTCAATTATGACGCCGTCAAATGAACCCGGAAGACAGTCCAAGAATCTTCTTTCCCTTCAGTCTCTGAAGGGAATTCACCAGCAATAGTTTCTTTCATTCAAAATGCCCAACTCTGGCTTAATGCTAAGAATAAGCTAATAGATTTTATATATATACTAGAGGGCCGGTGCATGAGAATTCATGCACTGGAGGGGGCGTCCCTCAGCCCGGCCTGCCCCCTCTCACAGTCTGGGAGCCCTCAGGGGCGGGAGGTGACTTGGAAATCAGGGGAAGGCGACGCCCCATCACACCTCTGCTGCTGCTCCCACTGGCGGCAGTGCAAGCCTCGGCCAGCCCTGGTTACCTGAGCCTCGGGCAGCCACCATCCGAGGCTTGCCTGTGCCTCTGGCCGGCCCTGGGCAGCTGGAGGGATGAGAGGACTGGGGGTCTCTGGAGGCAAGCACATGGAGTGGTCAAGCCTGCCTGAGGGCGGGCCCAGCCTTGCCACACACCTGCCACCCCAGCAGGGCTGAGGGAACTGGGTACCGCCATCTTGTGGCTACGGGTGCCACCATATTTGAGGGCGTGGCAGTCAATTAGCATATTCCCTCCTTATTGGCTGTGGGCACCACCATCTTTGAGGGCAGGGCACTCAATTAGCATATTCCCTCCTTATTGGGTGTAGGCACCACCATCTTTGCGATGGCGTGAGGGTCAATTAGCATATCACCTCTTTATTAGATAGGCTATAAAAGATGGAACTTAGGAATTAAAGATTCTATAGAAAAATGACTTCACAGTGGGGAATGATATAGTTTCATGTTCCTTTAGACAAGGCTGCAGGGGCCTAAGAGAGGGTTAAAGTCCCCGGCACCACCCCGCCTCCCGCCCAGCAGGAGCAGAGCTGGGGAGGGCATGGGCCCAAGGAAAGGGGGACCCTGTGGTCCCAGTAAACCAGGGGACACACAGTCTCCTGGAACTCTTTCTGGGAAACACCACAGGTAACTGTGAATGGACCTGGATCATTATCCAAGTGTTAAAGTCCATGAACTCTGTTAGCTAAAAGCCATTAGGTGTGGGCAGAGGTGCCACAGTGCCTGGTGGGGCAGCAGGAAGCAGCCCCTCTCAGTGGAAACTGGTCAACTGGTCAACCTGGAGTCACTGTGGAGCAGAGAGGAGCCGTTCTCCCAAGGGTGGGGGTTGGGGGAGGGGGAGAGAGGGGAGGGGGGCTGCAGGTGACTCCTTGAGACCAGGGCTCTCCTAAGGCCACTGAGGTCTCACATCCCACCAAGGAGAATGGGTACTGAAGTCTAAGTCTGGTGACAAGGGTTTGGGTCCAAGTAAATACAATGAAAGCAGATCGTGAAGCCAGCTGTGCCCCTTAATTCCATCACAGCACATCAGACGATTAAGTGTACAAGGGAAAGGGTGCCAGTGCTCTGCATGAAACCCAGAGAAAGGACTCCAGCAGTAAGGATCCGCTGTTGGACTCTCCCCATAACAATAGGACTGCAGTGTAGACACTGTCACTCAACCCCCACACGGATTGTCCATGGCTGCAGCAGAATAGCATGAAGCCTGCCAATTCTAGCAAAGGTCAAAGGGAAGCTCAAATAAGGGTACAATATGGATACTTTAAAAACAATTTAGGGTTTTTAGTTTGTAGATAATTAATACTTTAGAAGCCAAGAAACCACAGCCCATGGGTCCATGTGGCCACTGCCTCTTTATAAACCAAGTTTTATAGAAACAGCCACTCTCAGATGTTGACATACTGTCTGCAGCTGCTTTTGTGTTACAATGGCAGAGTTGAGTCACTGTGACCAAGACCATAGGGCCTGCAAAGCCAGAAGTACCAACTATGTGGCCCTTTCCTGAAGGGTCTGTTGAACCCTGGAGGGGAGTCAAGGTGCTTCACTGAAGGGGACGGTGCTGCTGGTTTGTGATGACTATGCTTCCATGGCAACGGGAGGATGTGGTGTGCGTTTTTCAATGTATGACAGGGTTCAGGTCAATTTTCTTTTCCCTTCTCCTTACCTGATATGAAGGCTACATCAAACCTCGGTTCTCAAATATCTCCTATCTTGAACAATTCTGTTTTCAACTAAATTGTTCCTGGAAAAATGTCTTGGTTGTCAAACAAAACTTTGCCTCTGGACCCAACAATCCTTTCATGCTGTCACCTGTATGATCAGTCTGTCAGGCGACAAAGGAGAGAGTGTGCGAGTATGAGTCAGTTTGCTGCTAAACCTAGAGCTCACATCACAGGAAATTGTGCTGTGAATATTTTCGTGTTTTTTGCTTTTGTTGCGGCTTATTATTATTAAACACATACAGTAAGTCAGAAAGTTAGTGAAAGCAGCAAAGTGAAAGGAAAGTTGTGAGAACGATAAAGCTTAAAAACCAAATAATTGCCCTAACCGGTTTGGCTCAGTGGATAGAGCATCGGCCTGCGGACTGAAGGGTACCAGGTTCGATTCCGGTCAAGGGCATGTACCTTGGTTGCGGGCACATCCCCAGTGGGGAGTTTGTAGGAGGCAGCTGATCGATGTTTCTCTCATCGATGTTTCTGACTCTCTATCCCTCTCCCTTCCTCTCTGTAAAAAATCAATAAAATACATTTTTAAAAAAACAAACCAAATAATTGCCAAGTATAATAGAGGTGTTTGCGTGTCTGATCTGGCTACCCAGTATGGCAGAAATTGACCATTAACACAATTTTAAAACATGAAGTGGCCATCAAGAGCACTGATGTTGCTAAGGGTGTGAAAATGCTTACAAAACAACATCACTGGCAAGTGAAGGGGTAGAAAAATTGTTGTTGATTTGGATAAACAAAAAGCAGTTAGCAGGGATAGTATTTTGGAGGCAATGATATGTGAAAAGTAGAAGATGCTGCATACTGGCCTCCTGAAAGACACCCTGGGATGAACGCTGAAAGAGATTCATTTAAGCCCAGTAGGAGGTGGTTCGATAAATGTAAGAAAAGTGGCAGCATTCATAGTGTAGTGAGGCAGGGGAGGCCGCCTGTCCTACCCAAGTAGCTGCTGATAATTTCATGACAAAATTTCCAGAAAATAGAGGCTGAAGGATTTGTTCCCCAACAAGTGTTCAGTTGTGATGAGACAGGCCTCTTCTGGAAGAAAATGCCAACGAGGACCTACATCACCCAGGAGGAGAAGTCATTGCCAGGACACAAGCCAGTGAAGGACAGGCTGATATTATTGTTGCGTGGAATGTGAGTGGGGACTTCAGAATGAAACCTCTACCCATCTACCATTCTGGAAACTCACGAGTTTTTGAGAAAAATAATGTCATGAGAAACAAGGTGCATGTGATGTGGAAGGCTTAGAGCAAAGCTTGGGTAACCGGAAATTTTTTATTGAGTGGATTCACGAAGTGTTTGCCCAGGTGTGAAGAAATTCCTCCAGGAAGAACAGTCGCCACTCAGAGCACTTGGGATGGACAAGGCTCCTGCCCACCCCCTGCCTGGGCTTGGAGACCGAGTTGGTGGAGGAGTACAGCTTCATCACTGTCAGGTTCTTCTAGCCCATGGACCAGCAGGTCATTTCTAACTTTAAGAAACTCTACACAGAGACACTATTTCACAGGTGTTTTGAGGTGACCTCTGATCCTAATTTAACCCTCAGAGAGAGTTCTGGAAGGAACATTTTATTTATTTATTTTAAGTATATTTTGATTTCAGAGAGGAAAGGAGAAGGAGAGAGAGATAGAAACATTGATGATGAGAATCATTGATTGGCTGCCTCCTGCATGCCCCCTACTGGGGATTGAGCCCGCAACCTGTGCATGTGCCCTGACCAGGAATTGAACCTGGGACCCTTCAGTCCCCAGCCGATGCTCTATCCACTGAGCAAAACTGGCGAGGGTTGGAAGGAACATTTTAATATCCTCACTGGCTTGAGGCTCATAGACAAAGCATGGGGGGAAGTGTTTTCCAGGACCATGCAGTCAGCCTGGAAGAAGCTGTGGCCTGAGTGTGTTGCTGAAAGAGACTTGAGGATGAGCTGGTGTCTGATGTGAAGGCTATGGTGTCTCCGAGCAAGTCCATGGGCTTGGAGGTGGATTATGATGATGGGGAGGAGTTGTTGGAGGACCTCACCATTGAGCTGACCACCGAGGAACTCCAAGACCTTCAGAGGGAACAGCAAGAGACAGCAGCAGAGGAGCTCTCTTCAGAGGAGGAGGGCAGGGAGGATATTCTCACTTCACTAATCAAGGAAATGCTTGGGAAATGGGGAGAAATGCAAAGTTTTATTGAGAAATATCACTCCGACAAAGAAGCAGCAAATCGAGTGATTATCTTGTTCAATGACAGTGCAGTATTTCGCTTCAGGCAAATGTAAAACACAGTAAAAAACAAGCGTTACTAGACAGGCTTTTAGTGATTCAGGGGCCCAGTGAGTCTGAAGCAAGTTCTAGTGGAGCAAAGAGACAAAAGAGAAGACCCCAGAAGAACAGCTACCTGACGTTTTTACGGAAGGGACTCCCCTTCCAAACAATGACATCCCTTCGTCACTCTTTTCCACATTGAGTCATCAGAAGATCGCAACATTAGAGGTAAGTTCTAGTGATATGTAAATTTTCATTTCTGACTTTACATTTCATTTCCTTTTTTGTCAAATTTTCATGTCCTTTTTGTTTTTAAAGTGTTTATTTATAGGATAAACAGTACATTAGACACGTACTGTATATAAGAAAGGTTAAAACTGAATAATTTGGGGTCTGGATGTATTAATTCAATTTACATTATTTCTAATGGGGGAAAAATGATTTGGTTTCTGTACAAATTGCTTCTCAAATAGCCTTCCAGAACAAATTAAGTTTGAGAACCCAGTTTCTACTGTACACACTTTGAGAGCTAGAGGAATTTTTAAAAATCCTCACCTGAGGATATGTTTATTGATTTTAGAGAGAGAGGGAGAGAGAGAGAGAGAAACATCGATGTGAGAGAGAAACATTGATCCGTTGCCCTTCCATATGCGCCCTGACCAGGGATGGAACCCGAAACCTTTTTGGTGCACGGGACAGTGCTTTCACCAACTGAACCACCGGCCAGGGCAAGAGCAAGAGGAATTTTTTAAAAATAGTAGAAACTTGATAGTCAACTGACAGCTTTGGTTTAGAATCTCCCCTCAGCTAAATGGCACTCAGTGACCTGAAATAACTCCTGATCCAGCGTCCGTTCACTTTAGGAATCGGCACCCAGACACTCCTGGAACGTGTCTTTACAACCGTGATGACACCGTGTAAGGGACTAGGAGGAATAGGACTATGGCTACTTTAGCTAAAAAGGAGTCCGTGTTAGAATGTGCGAGCAGTGACACTGCGGATATTAAACAGACAGATCACGAGAATTCTCGTGTTTTCATATTACACAGTATTTTACAAAGTATCATACTTTAAAAAGATATTGGCTTGTAAGAACATGCAATAAATAACTTCAAAATGCAATGGGTATTTAATTTTAAGGAGTGCCTTTAACATTTATATAAAACGTTTTTGTACTCATTCAGTAGAAACTTATCTGGCCACTGAGTAAAGCCAGCAATAAGACTACTGGTCTGCAGTGTGTTAAGTGCACGTGGAAAAGCAGGTTACCTTTTCCGACCTTTTTAATATATTTTCTTTCTCAGCCCACGAACTCTGAAAAGGAAACAAATGATATATTAATCTGAGGGTTCACAAGTCTTTGCCACACGCCTGCAAGTTCGCTGTAATTAAGCTGGTGGACGGGGTTGGGAACCCTGTCAGGACCGCCACCGTAAGAACGTCTGAGGGTGCCTGCTTCTAACCACGGAGCCAGACCGGCCAGGCGGGGAGGGACGCCCCAGAAGCCCGTGCTTCTTACACGTTAATCTAATTTACGATCAGAATCAGTGAAACGCGAACACACACATTCAAACTGCACAGACACAGCACCTGAACAATAAAACACGAGCAAGCTTTGCAGGTGAGCCAGTAGAGACCTAGAAAACTGCCAATACCACACTTGTCTACAGTCTGCCTGGAAGATGACGATGGTCACAGGACACAAATGCAGGACAGCCTTGCAAGTCAATATTTCCACCTGCCCACGAGGCTTCACCAACGCTCTTTTACAGAAATAAAAACCCAGAGTTCAGGGAGCCCCACAGAGGTCGGGATCGAAGTCTCTGGTGCCAGCTCAGCACACTGTACCCCAGGGGGTGCCCAGGCTCTCTAGCTTCTCGCTCCTGGGCCTCACATGGTGCCTGTTGGCAGGTACCCTCCCGCTGGTGCCTGAGTTCATGGTTTCCGTGGATGCATTGACCTTCCCCAATGGGGAGGCCCTGGGGTGAACATGACATGTGGCACCAGGACCAAGAGTCTCCACGAAACAAAGAAGTTCCTCACCAAGACCACAGAGGTGCGCGCCCATGTGCCCTGTGCCCCCCGCCCCCCATCTTTGCAGGAGCCTCCTGGCAGGAGCCTCACCCCAGATGCTCACAGTTCCTCCCAGAAGAACTGCCTTAGGGGCCGTGCTCCTCCACAGCTGGTGGCTGCGCCTGGGGCCAGAGAGTTTGAAGAGGACCCTTGGAGGCCAGAGCGCGTCACTAACCAGACCAGGAGCCACCATCATCATCAAAGCGCCAACAACAAACTGAACTTGGCTAAGTTAACAGTAAGAGGCTCACACATCACAAACTCTGTAAGGAATCTGACTTAACGCGAACGGCACTCAGCAACCGTAGACTCACGGCTGGTGACATTTCTTTTTGGTCATTAGTTAAGTGTCAAGGTCTTGCCTCAATTTCCACCGAGCAATGGATCTCATTAGTAATCAGTTTAATAGCAAGTAAATTATTATCCCTGACCACTGTATAACCCCTACATTTCTAGAAACATCTAAAAATGCAAGACAGGTTCTCTTACCACACTTCATTCATGTATAGCATTTGGCATACAGAGTTAGAAATCATCTCTTTTCCAACACCGCTAAAATTCTGATCGTGTGTGTGTCTGACCCAGATTTCAACAACTGGCTGCAGGGGGCTGTTTAAGTGGCCCTGATGCCTCCACAAACATTCCCAGTGTCCATGCTGATTCCCAGGGGCTGTTCTGCATCCTGACCTCTGGTCCAGGGCCATGTGGGCGGTGTTTTAGCTGCAAGCCCAAACTCATGTCTTGGGCTAAAGAACAGCCATAGCTGTTGCTAGGGGAAGGGGTGGGACCTTCCTTCCTTCCATTGTACCCCTTCCTTCTCTCACAGCCCCACCCTCCAGCCTGCACTCGAGGCCTTCGCTCCTCCCACAGTGCTGGCACTCCTTTCCTCTCGTACCTCCCCACAACATGAAGCAATGCTGCTTGCTCTTGTTTTCTTTAGGGAAATCTGGTTTTCCCAAACCCAAGATGACTGGAGATCTCTGAGCTATGAAAGGACGGCTGAGCTGAAGAAGTAAAAACAGGCTCACAAACTCTGGTGGCAGAAGTACACGAGCATGACAATGCGCCCCAGGGAAGCAACACCACTGCCTCACTCATTTTTAGCAACAATCCAATGGAAGTAAAAAAGTAAAAAGGTGAAATGCATAAAAAGGCAAAGGAAAATAAACTTTCAGCAAATCTATACATACCCATGTGCCTACTTGTACAGGCCAGAGCTCCTGCTTCTGAGCTCAGGCACTGGCAATGAGTCTAAATTCTGGGCTTTCCCTCATCGGGCTGGTGGACAAATTCTATCAACTTTAATCCTTTGGGAAACAGCTCCAAAATCATAGGCAAGTCTTGATGAAACTGAGGGCTCCATTTGTTCCCTCCTTTATCTCATGCTGACAGGACACAATGACCACACTGTCTCGCAAATCAAGACCCATGGCCAGGACTCTGCTGCTGTTTGTTTGGGAAAGGAGGCGAGTCTACACTGATTCACTGCATCTTCACAAGTCTCCCGACACCCAAGGTCCTCACACATCCAAGGTCCTCACACATCCAAGGTACTCGCACATCCAAGGTCCTCACCCATCCAAGGTCCTCACCCATCCAAGGTCCTCACTCATCCAAGGTACTCAGAGTATTCCTGCTGACTGGATAGAAGGCAGTGGGAATACAACTAGCAAGGATGCCAGGTGAAGATGGGCACTAATTGCAGACTCTAACTGGGCTGCCCACCCATGGCCCTGACACCACTGTCCTTTCTCCGTTAAGAGTGCAGTCTAGCTAAAGCAAGATGAAGTTCATAAGCAGGGGAGGTGGGACAGAGGTGAGAGGCACCTAAGAAGGAGAGGAGGAGGAGGGCTGATTTCTATGATCCTTATTTGCTTTCTTCTCTAGTCACTGGAGGTGGTGGGTCAGGGGAGAGGGGACTGAGACAGACGATCAGTCCTGCCTTAGTCTCTACCTCCAAGTCACACGGGCTCAGAGCACTGATGTTCAAAAGCACTCATGCTGGTGCCCAGCCCTCCACCTGGTGCACAGCACAGACCTCAGAGCACAGCCCATACCTGGCAGCCACTCCGGGTCCTCTGGGTCCACTGCACCCCGGGCCTGGTTTCTGAGAGAGCAGCCTGTGCCAGCTGTGTGGCCTGACCCACACTCGATACTATCAGGAGGGTATGTTTCTGGACCATGCAAAGTGCAGTGGCAATTTCAAGGCAGAGCTCAAGTCTCTGTGTGGGTTCTAGGAGGAGAGAAGCATGGACACCAGGACAAGACAAGGCGGGAGGGGTGTGTGTGGGGGTGGGGAAGGGGTGGTGTGCAGGGACAGCAGGAGGCAGAGCACAACTCCTGGATGACACATCAACACGAGCAGGAGATCTCTACCTTGAAATTCTTTAACAACCATTTTTCGATGCCTACTGTGTGCAGTATTCAAGCAGGTGCCTGGATTCCTGAGGTCTGGGGGCAAGGACTCAGGAGCCTGCTTTACAAGCCCAGCACACAGAAACGTCCTGCTTTGGAAGCAGGGCCTGCCTACCTGACCTCTGCACACCCAGCCAACTTGGATCTCTAGTTAGAAGCATCTGCAAACCAGTCCCCGGGCCAAAGAAACGCTACTGAGAGCTGTGCTGAAAGACACGCTCAGGAGAGCTCTGGGCATCAAAGAGAAGGAGGAGGAGGAGGAGGAGAAGGAGAAGGAGGAGGAGGAGAGGAGGAGGAGGAGGAGGAGGAGGAGGAGGAGGAGGAGGAGGGAGAGGAGGAGGAGGAGGAGGGGGAGGAGGAGGAGGAGGAGGAGGAGGGGGAGGAGGAGGAGGAGGGGGAGGAGGAGGAGGAGGAGGAGGGGGAGGAGGAGGAGGAGGGGGAGGAGGAGGAGGAGGAGGAGGGGGAGGAGGAGGAGGAGGGGGAGGGGGAGGAGGAGGAGGAGGAGGAATGAAGCCAAACAGGACCTTGGCTTTTCTCTTACAAAGACTGTTACTGTGCTTTTTTTTCTAATCTTGAAAAAGAACAATTTTCCAAGGAAAGATTGGCCAAAAAAGGGAATTTACAGGCTCTATAAATATCCAAGGTGGAAAAAGCCAAAAGAATGAATAATACCCATGGACACATTATTAAGGGTAATTGAAAGATTTAACTGTTAATACTATAATTACAAGACACATTTCAGTATTGGAGATTAAGAACAAGGTCAAGTTCAACTCAGAGCATGGTCTACTCTAGAATGAGAAAAACAACCACTCAGAGAGGTAGGCCAAGTTCTCATTCATTATTACTCTGCTTCTTTTTTAATTGTAACTTTTAAAAAATATATGTTTTTATTGATTTTAGAGAGAGAGGAAGGGAGAGGAAGAGAGAGATAGAGAGAGAGAAACATCGATGGATCTGCAAGCCCTCCCCCTACTGGGGATGGAGTCTGCAACCCGGGCATGCGCCCTGACCGAAATCGAACTGGTGACATTTTGGTGCACAGGATCACGCTCAACCAACTGAGCCACACCAGCCAGGGCACCCTACTTCTGGACAATCAGGGGGTGTCCCAGTCATGTCCCCGTGCTGTGTGCACCTCTGTAGAAAGGCCCTTTCCTGACGTCTTCACAGGGCACATCTCCAATCCTTCAAATCCCATTTCAAATGCCCCCTTGTCTTACCAGCTACCTCACACATCTTCACTTAGATCAGTGCTTCTCTCCCTTCCTCTCTCTCTAAAATCAATAAAAATACATTGAAAAATATTTTAAAAATAAATAATTACCCTAAAGAATTTTTTTAAAAAGCATATCTGACCTTAGGTCCAACCACCTGCATGCCAGACCCCGAGCTCCTTTCTGTCCCAAGAAGAGGGCCTGGCACGGCCGCGGCAGCAGCAGTGGGGAGGCCTAAGGAGTGAGGGGAAGGCCCAAGGCTGTCAGGCTCGGAGCTGCAGGAGGCACGGACCACCCCTGTCTGACTCTCCATGCCCACTGCCCACGGCAGGGCCTGGCCAGGGAAAATACTGGAAGGTGCTCCGTATTTCTGGAGGGCAATCTGCCCGATACAACACAACTGCACGTCTACACCCTTGGACGAGGGATAGACAGTCTCTGGATTAGCCTGGTTATGCGTTTAGCCGAGTGCTCAATGAGAAGGAGCAAAGACAGTCCCCTCACACTTGCTCATTACCTTCAGGAGAGTCTCAGGTGTGCTGGCAAGAAAAGAAGCACTCGGATAAAGTGACCAAGACTTCAGCATCGAGCAAAACATTTTTAACACGTGAATTTCCTATTTGTGTTAGAACAGGGCCATCTTCTCGGATGCCTCCTGTTTGCTTGATCTCTAAGGCCAGGAAGGGAGGTGCCCCGTGGGAGCTATACCCCTTCTGGAGACTGAAAGATCCACTTCCACACCTTTTCCACAAGGGGCGCCACCGTTCAGGGGGAGCTCCTAAGTCCTACAAAAGCAGGGTGTGCTGTGACCTAGATTTGTGGTGGTCAACTGAGTTAATCCCTTTCAGCGCAGATACCTTTGCAGACATTTCTATGTCACTGATGAGTGAGAATGGAAGCTGACCCTTCTGTGGGGGCATCAGCTCAGTAAATAAGTCTCTTTCTTTTCTTTTCTTTTTTAAAATATATTTTATTGATTTTCTACAGAGAGGAAGGAAGAGGGATAGAGAGTTAGCAACATCCACGAGAGAGAAACATCCATCAGCTGCCTCCTGCACACCCCCTACTGGGGATGTGCCCGCAACCAAGGTACATGCCCTTGACCAGAATCAAACCTGGTACCCTTCAGTCCGCAGGCCAATGCTCTATCCACTGAGCCAAAGCAGTGACGGCATAAGTCTCTTTCTTACCTGTGAATCGTAGAAATACATTTTCCCACAATAATGTGAGAAAGATTACTGATGTCATTAGAGTATTTTGCCTCTAAGGACTTATTTGAGAAGTATTTTTAAATTGTTTCAAATCATCATTTGAAATAAAGCAATTATGACTTTATTATTTTTAAAATATAAAAGTAACATGTAGAGTGTTGTAAAAAGTTTAAATGACTAGAAATAAGGAAAAAGTGACAGCCACCTCCCTCCCCTCTAGTTTGGTAGTCCCTCGCCCTATCTTGTTCTATGCAAATGCGAACAAATACATTCCACAGTGAATCTCAAAAGGAAGACCTTTTCTTTGAAAGTTGCAAACTGCAGAGGTGTAGAAGCAGGAGGTAGAAGGCCTCTCTAATCCTGCTGCCAGTCCCCTCTCCTGCTCCTCGGGGCAGCCTTGGGAACAGTTCACATAAACGCACCCATGAAGGTGCACAAACGCAGCTCTTCATGGACCAAAGTGGAGTCACAGTACGCATCCTATCCTCTACTTCCCTTGTTTATACAATAATATACGTTGGAAGTGTTTCTGTACCAATGCACAGGCCTTCACCTCATTAAAACAAAATAGCAGTGACTGCCCTGGCCCCGAGGCTCAGTTAGTTGGAGTGTCTTCCCACACACCAAAAGGTTTCGGGTTCGCCCCCCAGTCAGGGCATACAGCTAGGTTGTGGGTTCGCTTCCTGGTCAGGGCACATACCTAGGTTGCAGGTTTGATCCTTGGTCGGACTCATGGGGGAGGAAACCATCAATGTTTCTCTCTCACATCAATGTTTTTCTCTCCCTTCCTCTCTCTAAGATTAATTTTTTAAAAAGCAGCTGTGACTTCACTTTAGGAAGGATTGAATATACATCTTTCCCTCCTACTAAGAACAACAAAACCCCTGAACATTATTATTAAAACCACCAAATCCTAAGAAGTCTGTGCTTGGATATGTATTGGGGGCAGGGCAGATGGACACAACGAAGTGCCCCCCCTTCTGCCCATGACGTCAGAGGACTAGGGCAGTCAGGACTTGCCCAATGTGTATTATTATACGAAAAAGCTAATAGCAGGGTAGTATGTAGAGTGTGAGTCCCCTTTGGTTCACCCAGAGCTGTGTTTGTGCGCATACGTGGGTGGGTTTATGTGGTAGGAGGTCCTGTCCACCTGGTGGTGTCAGCAGAGGTGGTGGAGGGCTGGGGTGGGAGGGGGGAGGGAGCGGTGGTATGACCTGATTTAAACCTTTGGGGTTAGAAAATATGATAATCCCCCATTCTAAAACTGGGGGATTCTGCAACTTGGAAACTGAGTTACACAGACACAGGGCGACTAGAGCCCTGAATTTTTCGTAAACCAGGGATCTTCATCATCCTCTTCCTGACTGCCCAACTGTATCTCTCTGTGAATTTCCCGCTTATATCCTAGACTTAGATTTCTGTGTGTGCCCAATTTACAGTTATATTTCTGTGTGTGTGCCCATTTTACAGTTATATTTCTGCGTGTGTGCCCATTTTACAGTTAGATTTCTGCGTGTGTGCCCATTTTACAGTTAGATTTCTGCGTGTGTGCCCATTTTACAGTTAGATTTCTGCGTGTGTGCCAATTTTACAATTAGATTTCTGTGTGTGTGCCCATTTTAAAGATAGATTTCTGTGTGTGTGCCCATTTTATAGTTAGATTTCTGTGTGTGAGCCCATTTTATAGTTAGATTTCTGTGTGTGTGCTCATTTTAGAATTTATATTGTCTTCTCAAATTTTAAGGGCTCTTTTTATATCAAAGATAGTAACCTTCTGTTAGGTACATATTGCACACACTCGTACCAGTGTGCCTGTCAGTCTCAGGTGTTAAATCTGCTCACAGTGGCTGCCAGGCCTGTGTCCCTGTCCCACCTCCAGAGGAAAGGCAGAGTCACGGAGGACCCGGACCAGGACTCACCTTCCCCCTCATTGGAGGGAACTGGGCTGGTGCAGCACCGTGATGACTGCTAATCCCACAGGAAACCACTGAAGAACATTCTCAGCAGACAGTGGTGCAAACATCTCCCAAAATCCCTTTTCTATGCATCACTTCCCTGCCTGGCATGAGACTGTACATGCTGCTTTCACACACTTCCTAAAGGAACAGAAAATCAACAATGAAAGCCCTCTCCCCACAAGTTATTGAAATGCTAACAGAACATACATTCTGAAAACCTGAGTTATCTTGATCCTAAAAACTGAATTTCTGAAAAGTTACCCCCTTGGAAAGAATATATCACCAACTTACTTTGCGGGATTAGGAATTCTACCGGCATCAAAATGTTTCAGAAACAGCCATCGCTTAATTCTCCTCTTTCACGGGCTGACTAGGAAATGAAAACCTAGATGAGACAGTCTGAAGCAGTTCAGTTTATAAGCACAGACCAGGCCCTTTTAAAGGAACAACGTTAGTGTTCACTGTAGAATAAAACACTCTTCACAAGAAATAAACAGAAGCACAGCGGTGTCCCTGTGCACGGTACTTGCAGAGCTGAAGGTCATGCGCAAACCCCATCCAGTTAAATTGCTCCTGAAACTCCCTGCACCTGAATGATGAGGTGGCAGCTGGTGCTCGAGTCCCCTGAGTGACACATGTGATAGGATGAGCTCAAATCCCACCCACAGCACCTGGGCTCAGGAAGCCTTGTGTCCCTGACAGAGAAACAGAGAAAAGAGCAAGTTCAACTGTTCAAGGGCCTTTCCTGCTCAGAACATCGTCCAACTGTCAACTGACAGGCCACTGGGGCCCACTTGGGGTCCTGCTCCCCTCCTGTCCTGCCTACACTACACAGATGGGTGAATTTGCCTTAGAGAAATGAAAGGACGGTGTTCGACCATCCATGTAAGAACTGTGGGCTCTCTGGGATGCCATGAGGCCCACAATATATACCACATCTTTCAAGCTATTAGACTATGGAGGCATATAACTACTATCACAGACCCACACCCACTGGCTCAATACTTCACACAATTTTCAGCTAATCCAAGTTTCTGGTATTTCCTTTAAAAAATCACCACTTGGCCAGGTCCCTTAATTAGAGCCCACATTCACAAGGTTAACTTCCCTCTATCTCTGGGACAGAGGGAAACCACTGGGTATAAATTGTCCATTACCTGGCACATAACCTTTAGAACCTGAAATCTGGCTTTGTTTAGTTACAGAATACATGTAGCTGACATCTGATTTGAGATTGTTTTTCTTTTTTAAAAAAAGGTATTTGTTGTTGTTGTTTTGTTTGCTTGTTGTCGCCAATCACTAGCCAATAGTAAGGTTTTCTGGTTTTGCTCAGTAATGCACCATGTTGTTTTTCCTTTTTACCCCTTTATCCATTTTTACCATCCCCCAACTATGGCAGCCACTAGTCTGTCCTCTGCATCTATGAGGGTGTTTTGTTTTTAATTCCACATATAAGCCAGATCATATGGTATTTGTCTTTCTCTGTCCAACTTAGTTCACTTAGCATCATGCCCTGAAGACCATCTATGTTGTTGCAAATGTCAAGATTTCATTCGTTTTTATGACTGAATAACACTCTCCTGTGTATATGCCCCACATCTTCTTTATCCAGGTGTCTATGGGTGGACACTTAGGCTGCTTCCATAGCTGTGCTCTTGTACATAATGTTGCAATAAACACAGAGGCACATATATCCATTTGAATTAGTGTTTGGGATTTCCTCATAGAACCATAAGGGAAATTGCTGGGTCGTATCATAGTTCTATTTTTAATCTTTTGAGGAACTTTCATACTTTTTTCCCTAGTGGCTGCACCAATTTCTAATCCTACCAACAGTGCCCAAGGGTTCCCTTTTCCCCACTTCCTCACAACACTTGTCCCTTCTAGTCTTTTTGATAACAGTCCTTTTGGCAGTGGGAGGTGACATTTTGTGGTTCTTATTTGCATTTTCCCTGTGATTAGTGATCTTGAGCATCTCCTATAATTTGATTTTAAATGCTACAGAATAGGCAGCACTATATGTAAAAGTGAAACCACTGCCATCCCCATTCCTCAAGGATTACAATTCTACTACACTAAAAACATCAATTATTTTACGTGTAGATACAAGGGTTTTTTGAAACCTTCTCTTTTAACTAACACATTAGAAAGCATTAACTTTCAACTGACATACATTGGGAATATAAGACATTCTAAGGTCAAATAATATTCCAAGATCTGGAGATGAAGGATTTGACCTGATGAAATAATCACCATCAAGCAAGCATGGCAAGGTGCCAGTAACCTGAAACAATGAAAAAATTAAAGTCACCAATAAAAATTAAAACGGGGGGTGGGGGGAGGGAGTGTTCAGCTCCATTCACTTGTAAATGCTTCATGGCCTTGTAGCACAGTAAAGGTCTCTTACAGGAAACAAAAAGCAGATGGACTGGACTCATCTGAGCCAACGATTTGAAATATAAAACTTTAACTTTGTTTTAAAGGGAAATAACTTTACGTTCACTTACCCTTTCCTTAGAGAGGCTAAGTAAAACAAGTACTACACCTACGCACCCAGAGGTGTGATGGATGTCATTTGCACATATAAGATCTTTATACTGGCCACAGTTCCTTGTGAACAGAGCTAAAATTAAAGACTTCATACTCACATTGGTATGTGAGCCCTGTGAATTTCCCTTTGCTCATTCTCCTCCCTCTCCTGGGACAACCACATCCCTCTTTCCTGCCAATAAAACCCCACCATCCTTCAAGGTCTAGTTCTCCCTCCTCTGTGCTTCCACAGCACAGGAGGCCCATAACTGCTACATTCTGCCATTGAGACAGTTCTAACAGTACCCACCCCGTAGGGTGCTCTAAGGATTCCATGAGATAATGCACATGGTTAGACTGCATAAACACAGGTGTTTAATTATGTGTGCACAGGTTCCTTCCCTAACACCATGTAAGTTCCCTCAATACCTAGGAAAGGTGCCTTGTACCTCACAGATGCTTAATTTCATTCAACATACTTATCCTTCCAAACAGTTCACCTCTCTGTCTGAGAAAACATTAGAAAACTCTACTCCAAACACTTCACATACACAGACACGCCACAGCAGGACTATGAAGTGTTGTGCCAAAATGCCAGCAGTAGGAAGCTTAGAGGATCACAGGGCCTTTCAGGAGTCGTACTCCAGACACGTGTGCACACACGGCACACAGCGTGCAGGCGCCTCTGCCACACCTGGTGCCCTCGCACTGAACCGCTGTCCTGCTTTAAGGTCTTTCGATGCCATAAGAGGGAGTTAATGAAGGTTCTTAGGGTGCAGGGACACCCGGGAACTAGTGTGGCAGGGAAGTAAATACTAAAGCAATGGCAATGTGAGGGAAGAGAAAATAAAGTGAAATAAACCACAGACAAGTAATCTTATCGAAGGAGCACCGACACCTTCGTCTTCATTGCTGCCACGCAGTGCTGACTCAGGGGTTGGAAACCACCGGATCTCACTCCAGTCCCTTCATCCCTGTATTAACAGTCCCTGGGCGTGATGTCCCAGGCACCTAGGCGTCAACCTTGATTTCATCTGAAGAAAGCACAGCTTTCATCTTTGAACACCTCCGAAATGTCATTTTCCTGTTTTCATCAGAGGAGATTTCTTATACTTGAACCCTGAAATGCATTGAATGAGATGATTCAGGAATTATGACTTTGCTGAGTCAATAACGAGAGTAATTTTTATGTACATCATCAAAGAACATTAAATAAAGATTTGAATCTGACCCCATATTTTCTAAACATAACCATGCCATTTCAGAAATACACCTTACATTCTCGCCTTAGAAATTAATTGCCTATCAGTTGACAGGTAAGAGAAGTTCACCTTCCACTGCATTCATTCAGCAGATGACTCACCTGGGGAGAAAGGTCCATGTTTTGGGCTTTCTAGGCTGCCATGTGGCTCTGACTGCACAAATGATTCTCAGAACCAGAAATGATATTTTCTCATTTGAAGCATGTAGGAAGCTCTCTGAAACACCAGAAAACCTCAATGCCCCCAAACGGTTAACAGGGACTATGCTGTCTGGGACAGGGGGAGAAGGGTCTTTCACTTCTTTCTTTATGCAATTCTATGATTCCTTTTCGTTTAATATCAAGTACATATATCACTTTTAAAAAGATTAACAAAAACAAATTTTACAGGACTTATATATAAAACAGAAAAGGAACTAATAAAGTGAACCCAGACTCAGATCTTTGCACTAGTAATAAATTACATTAAGTGAGATACATCTGAACTGAACTAGGTTTATCAGAAAAGTCAGTGAAATTTCGGGTACAAATGACCTTTTAGGACACGTGACCTTGTCAGAGCATTTCACACGTAGTCCCTCACCTGCCCCTCAGACAGACACGGCAAAAGCTCAGATACAGGCTTCCATCTTCTTCATGATCTCAAGGCCCATCCTACATAATAAAAGTCTACTATGCAAATGGACCAAACGGTGGAACGACTGGACACTATGATGCACACTGACCACTTCGGGGCAGGAGCTTCCCCTGGTGGTCAGTGTGCTCCCACAGGGGGAGCACTGCTCACCCAGAAACCAGCCTCACAGCTGGTGAGCACAGTGGTGGTGGTGGGAGCCTCTCTTGCCTCCATGGCAGCGCTAAAGATGTCCGACTGCTGACTTCTCCCAAGGGATCCTGTAATGCAAGAGGGTGCAGGCTGAGCTGAGGGGACACCCCCCCCCCAGTGCACGAATTTCGTGCACTGGGCCTCTAGTACATTATATTCTTCCTGAAACATTTCTTTTAAAATGCCACTGTAGAACTTAGCCTCACAATATACATAAAACAATGAAACACAAAAGGGGCCAAAACTGTAAAGATGGCTTCAAATTCTGTAAATTTATGGTCAAAATTGGCATCTTTCAAAGGAATAGTAATAAAATTTTATTTTCTACAAATGTATTTTAGTATAGCACTTCTAAAACTAAGTTTTAAAAGTTGCCGAAACTGGTTTGGCTCAGTGGATAGAGCGTCGGCCTGCGGACTGAGAGTTCCCAGGTTCGATTCCGGTCAAGGGCATATACCTGGGTTGTCGGCACATCCCCAGTAGGAGATGTGCAGGAGGCAGCTGATCGATGATTCTCTCTCATCGATGTTTCTAACTCTCTATCTCTCTCCCTTCCTCTCTGTAAAAAAATCAATAAAATACATTAAAACAACAAAAAACAAACAAACAAAAAAACCAAAACAACAACAAAAAAACTAAGCTTTAAAAGTAATTAGAAATTACCCCAAACATGTCAGCTCAGGTAAAATTCAATCCACTGCCCTCCAAGCCCCTACTGGTAGGCATTTAACAGTATCTCACGGGCATCCCAGTGGTTTTCCACATACGGAAGTTCCCTTCTCTCTCAACACCTAATACACATGAATTTATTTAAACTCTCCCTAAAGTAATATGTATTATCAACCTCAACTCTTGGAGTACAAACTCCTTCTGACTATTATCTTCTGTTTAAGGTGAGACTGCATTTTATTTATTCTAAGGTCCCAAGGAGAGGAGAGTTTGGAGCCAGAATGTAATAGAGAAAATAATGGCTGAAAAATCCCAAAATCTGGCAAAAGACATAAGCTACAGATTTAATAAGCTACACAAACCCCAACTAGGATAAACCCAAGAAATCCATGCCGAGATACAACTATTTTACTCCCAGTAAGGATGAAAGAACACCACTTTTCTTGAGTCATGAGTTTGATGTCTACCAGGATAAGCTAAGCAAAACCCACCAACCCCTTCAGAGCTTGTCTGCTTTCAGTGTCCTGACCAAAGTGTACATCAGCACCATGGACAGGACCCATTCTCCTTGACCAGCCACATCTCAAAGGGAGACCTCATCTGCATCTCCTAGGGCTGAAAGCAAGCCTGCCCTTTGTTCCAGAGGCTGGCACGCTCTTCCAAAACTGTTCCCTACACACCAAGGAACAAGGGCAGACAGTGCCCCGTGCAAGACAGGCAGAACCATGGGGGAGCCCCAGAGAACTGTCTCCCATCAGGCAACATGTACCTTTCACTTTCAGGAAATTGTGTTATGAACGAGCACCCTCTCCAATAGGAAGGTTCTTCTATACAAGTCAACTAAGGACGGAGAACCTGATTTGATAAAGGACATGGCGTATATTCCTTGCTGTTATCGCTAACCTAGTACACATTCCTGGCTATCTGACAGCTTCTGCAGTCAGGAGCAGGGCATGGCGTAAGCCAGCCATGGGCAAACTATGGCCCGCGGGCCTTGAAATAAATAAAACTAAAAAAAAGAAAAAAAAAAAGAAAAAAAAAAGACCTTACCTTTTTATGTAATGATGTTTACTTTGAATTTATATTAGTTCACACAAACACTCCATCCATGCTTTTGTTCCGCCCTCCGGTCCAGTTTAAGAACCCATTGTGGCCCTCGAGTCAAAAAGTTTGCCCACCCCTGGCATAAGCGGTCCCTCTGATTTGGGGCTCAGAAGACCAGGGTTTTGGCTGAGACGGTGGTCTCCCCTGAGTGTCCAGGAGGAAAGGAGATGCTTCTAATCTCACCCCAATTGCGGGCAGAATTCGGTTTCCTGCAAGTGTAGGACTGAGGGTGGATCTCCTGTGGCTGCGGCTGCAGGCGTCCTCAGCTCTGAGAGGCCACAGGGACCTTCTTGACCCGTGGGCCACTTGCTGCTGCAGAGCCCACAGAGCAAAGGGCCAGCAACTCCAGCTGAATGGCCACTGCAGTCTGAGTGAGGAACCCGTCAATGTGTCGTTGCCACCACGGTGGACATGTGCCCTCCTGCTGTCTTCAGATGCGTTCCTGGATGGGGCTGGATGGGATCAGAATCAGTGGGGTGGATGCCAGGGTGTCCTGGCAAAAGCCACCATTTGGGGTTGAGTGACAGTGTGTGTGTGTGAGGAGGGTGTGGGCACGAGTTGCCTGTGGACTTAGAAACTTGGGAGAAGTGGCCGCTGAATTGTCATTGAATGATCTGACTGGGTGTGTCTCTGTCCCACAGCCTGACCAATTCCCTGACCCAAGGCCCTGACGGTCAGTAAGTGGAGCAGGGTCCCAGGACAGGAAGTATTAACTGGGCTTTTCCCCAAAGGCTGTGGCTGGAAGCCCAGCGTCACCGCCCATGGAACCACCAGGGAGGAGGCACGTTCTCCTGAGAGCTGGGGCTGCATCTGTGATTCTTGGGGGCAGGAGTCCTGTAGCTGTGGGGGCCGGGTTTGCATTTCCTCCAGCTCCCACTCTAGCACCCAAACTAGCCATCCCTGACCAGGCCCTTCATGGGCTTCCACCCTCTGCCCTGTGCACAGGTGCAGACCCAGGCTCATGCAGCCCAGCCCAGGGCCCTGGGGGGGAGGGCACCGCAGGGGAGTTCCTGTACCCTTTGCGGGCAATGGGTGAGAACCTGTGTGGCAGGTGTGCCCACTCAGTCACACAGGACAATCTCCTTGTACCCGAGAGAGAAGAAATGAGACTTAACTGGCTCCTTCCTGCCTTATTCCTACAGATCAAACTTTGCCCCCTGTATCCTCGGTCCAGGGAAATATGTGGATATTTTGCTTTTAGGGAAATGACCATAGAGAACGGCAGGCCACTCAAATTTCTAAGAGTGACTCTGTCTTAGTATGTTTGGGCTGCTATGACGAAAATACCATAAGCTGCATGGCTTATAAGCAACAATTTATTTCTCATAGTTCTGCAGGCTGGGAAGTCCAAGATCATGGTGCTGGTAGTTTCAGTGTCTGCTGAGGGCCTGCTTTCTCGCTCATTGACAACCTTCCCTTCACTGGGTCCTCACTTTGTGGAAGGGGCACTAATGCCAGTCAGGAATGCTCCACTCTCATGACCTAAGCACCACCTCCAAACACCATCACATACAGCATATGGTTTCCACATGGGAATTTTGGGGCGGGGCGGGGGGGACAAGTATTCAGTCCTCTCAGCAAACTCCTTCTTGTATTGAAGTCTTCTGAGAAGAGGCATTTGAGCTAAGCCCTGAGGGCTGGCATTCCAAATAAAGAAATGAGGATGTACCCAGATCCCAAGACCACAAAGTGCAAGGTGTGTTTGGGGACACTCAGGAGATGATCTTAGTGCAGACATAGGTTTCAGCCAATTTTACATTTCTGGATAAAGAATTTGAACTTGATTTCTTAGGCCATAAGTTGTGTATTGAATGAATATATATATATATATATATATATATATATATATATATATATATATATATATATATAGAGAGAGAGAGAGAGAGAGAGAGAGAGAGAGAGAGAGGAAACTATATATATATATAGTTTTCACCTGAGGATTTATTTATTTATTTATTTATTTATTTATTTATTTAGAGAGACATCTATGTGAGAGAGAAACTTCAATCAATTGCCTCCTGCATGCCCCTCACTCGGGATCAAACTGCAACCTAGTTATGTGCCCTGATTGGAAATCAAACTCCCAACCTTTTTTGGTTACAAGAGGACACTCAACCAATTGAACAACGGGGTCAGAGCTCCATTGATATTCTTTAAAAATATATATTTCTTTATTGATTTCAGAGAGGAAGGGAGGAGAGAGAGATAGAAACATCAATGATGAGAGAGAATCACTGATCAGCTGCCTCCTGCACACCCCCTACTGGGGGTGGAGCCTGCAACCCAGGCATATGCCCTTGGCCTGGATGGATCCTGGGACCCCTCAGTCCTCAGGCTGACTCTGTATCCACTGAGCCAAGCCGGCTAGGGCTCCATTGACATTTTTAACCTAGACATCCTATGCCGTGGGAGAGCAGAGCTCAGGAAAGTTTTCTAGTTTCCATCAGTGTGAGATTGTACAGCTAAATCCACGGAGAGGGAGGGCAGGTAAAGCTGGGGTGCTTCATCCAGGTCTAGGGGTCACCTGGGGGTGTGTCTGTGAAGCTCAGAAATGGCACGCCATGTTTCTGTGAGGACCTCCGTGTCTTTCCTGCACTTTTCACAGGGCCTGGCCCTACAGGGTGAAAGAGCACCCGCAGAGGGGAAGTCAGCGCGCCCCTCACCGCCCCAATCCCACGGGGGAGCGAGCAGAACCCGCCTGGAAGTGCGGCAGCTCCGGGTGGAGGCAGCTCAGGCTCCTAGTGACAGGACCCGGCGCAGATGGAGAGGCCGAGATGGTCCGGTCACAGCTCCGACTCCAGCTGACCCGGTCCTGCTTCCGGGCTCCAGGCGGCGCCGGGAACCAGGGGGTACCGGCGGGCGGACCGAGCATCCTCCCTGGAGGCAAGCAGAGCCAGACCGCGGGCTGAGGCGCCTCCCGCTAGACCTGGTGCTTCAAGGCCCCGCCCCCGGGCCCCGAGCAAAGCAGGATGGGAAATTCAGCGGAGTCTGTCCTTTGCTTTTAGAGCGGGAGCTAATGCCCGCGGTCCTCGGCTGCTGCTCGCCGGTTCTCGGGAGCGGGGGACGGAGGGGGAGGAAACGCTCAGCGGCGGCGGAGTCCCCGTGACCTACTCTGCTGTGACCCCGGGAGCACAGCCGGGCTCCCGCGCCTCGCGTGTCCCGAGTGACTCAGGCGAGGCCCGGCAGGCGGCGCTGCTGGTCGCCACATGTCCCTGACCCCGCACCCGACCGCCCTGGGCGGCGTGGCCTGGGCTCCGCGCCGCCCCTCCCCGCGCTGCCCCGGCCTCCTACCCAGCTGAGCGCGGTGTCCCGGAGGCCACAGCTCCAGGCGGGCCCGCCAGGCGGCCGGCGCTGCTGAGGCCCCGGCTCAGCCCGCGGGTCTCGCCGACCCTGAGGCCCCGGACGCGGCCCTTCCGCCCAGACCGGGCTCTGGTGCCTCCTGTGCCTTCCGGTCCCCCCCCCCCCCCCCCAGCCGCCTCCGGTGCTCTTGGCAGGTCCTTGTTCCCAGGAAGCGAGGCGGCGGTCTCCCTGGGAGCGCATCAGTTCAATGCGGAGCTGTTATAGGGCCCCTGGAAGCGCACACACAGTTGGGGCTGCAAAGATCTAAATATACTAATCAGCACAAAGTGGTCATTGTTCTGTGCAGGCGATCCTTTAATTACCGATTCTGTGGCTTCCTCTCAGAGTTAATATGTTGGATAACCTGTTGACTAGAACATAGGAAGGCAGGCTGGATTTTGTGGTGTTTGGTGTAAGTTTTATAAGGCACTGTGGGGTGCACAGTCCTCTGCCAGAGGCTGTACCCACGTGAACGCCGGGCAGTAGACAAAGAGGACATGAGAGACAGAGGCATATAGGAGAGTCTTTTTAAAAATATATTTTCATTTTTTTTTACATAGAGGAAGGGAGAGGGATAGTTAGAAACATCATGAGAGAGAAACATAGATCAGCGGCCTCCTGCACACTCCCTACTGGGGATGTGCCTGCAACCAACGTACATGCCCTGGACTGGGACCCTTCAGTCCGCAGGCTGTTCTCTATCCACTGAGCCAAACCGGTTAGGGCAGGAGAGTCTCTTTTGCAGGCCATGTAGCCATTGCTAACAAGGAGCCATCAGACAAAACAGTTCTTCAAAGTAGCTTCACACAGTGGCTGCGCCAAGCAGCCCTTGCTAATACAGTAGCAAACAGGAGCCATACCAAGCAGCCACCCACCGGCTGGTTAGTAACACCTTTATACTAACTTAGACACAAAGGCTTCCTGCCCAACAGTGACATCAGTATTTGGGTGATAGTAAGGTACTCCTGCCCAGTGTGTACAGTACAATCTCTGTGTCCTTGCTTAGATTGGCCTTGAACATCCTGATTAGGATTCTCCTGCTCAGATTGGCCTTGAACATCTGGCGTACTCTGATGAGGCTCCCACAGGCACTATCTCAGTCATGGCCCAAGTTAAACTGTTCTCAAAACTGACTTATCAGAAGGAGGAAAAAGTGTCATGAATGTGACATAACCGTTCTCTCAGGAATAACACTTGATTCACAGAAAACATAACTGCAACCCTAGAGGAGCTGCATGGGAACCACAGGCTCAGATATTTCAGCCAAGAAAGCTGCTGGTGCCAAAAAGATCTCAGAGGAGAAACGAAGTCAAATTAAACTGTTTGTGATGTGAAAGCCATTTCCAACACTGTTTTTAAAGGTTGTCTAGTGCTGACATGAATGTTTGTTTTGATTCCTGTATTTGAGGATTGCAGCTTAACCTCTATGCCACAAAACCGTTTTCCATATAAGAGTTGTCTGAGACAGAACTGTCATCCACCTTCTACAGTGGCCGAATTTGACTGGCTGTCAGTCACTGTTCGTAGAAATGTTCTGGAGGTAATGGGTGAGGGCTGTTTCCACCCACAGCTCGTCTACTTCTTTGTCGTAATAAGCTCAACTGTAGTAGATTGTGTTCTTTCAAAGCCAGAACTGTTAAGTTTGCAAACAAGCATGCCTGTTCCGTTGCCAGTGATTTTGTTCATGCCTTGGACTTTGGGTTTGCACCGGAAATTGGCAGTGCTTACAATTACATGTTTAGGTGGATTGAGGCTCACAGTTAATGATGACATTTACTAGTTTCTTAAAGCACCAAGAGGTTCAACTTTTGATGAATTAGAAATGATATGTTGTTTTTGTTTGTTTCATTTCAATATGCCAGTGATCTGTCAGGTGTGCTTTTTAAATGTTGTTCCAGCATTTGAACAGAAATGCCCTTAAATGTTGAGAGCCATTTACTATAAAGTAAAACTTGTCTAAATCCTTAAATGTGAAATGTGGAGAAATTAGTGAGTAGTAGTAGGAAATGTAGGATCAATATTGTCAGACATAAGTGCTTATCTCTCAGCCCAGTGATTTCCTACAGTTGATTTTGTCAGCAGCTAACATGTAGCTGTAATGTTAATTATGTACTGATAGTGTGAGGTAACTATGAAATGGTAACTAATTACCTGAAAGAATCAGATCTGGAATGCTCTTTGATGTTATGATTACTTGTACACCTACAATGTGATAGGATTGTATGACACTCATCTAAGGATTCATGGCTCTTCTGTAAACTTCTGATAATTTTCTTCTCGTTTTGATTCCAGCAGCTGGCCAGAATGTGTTTGAATTCTTACAGAAATAATATTGATATCTGAAAGCCATGTTGAACTTCTCTGTAGAAAGGGCAACGATGATTGCAGCTGGGGATTTGCAGGAATTTGTTCCTTTTGGTCGAGACCACTGCAGACACCACCCTAATGCTTTGAACCTTCAGCTTTGGCAGCTGCAGCCAGCCTCTGAGTTGTGGTCGTCTGATGGTGCTGCTGGCTTGGTGGGATCCCTGCAGGAGGTTACAATCCACGAAAAACAGAAGGTTTTATTAAGATTCTCAGTTTGCTTTTAAAATGTAGAGAGATTCGATCTACTTGTAATTTAAGGCTACCCAGATGCAACTGAGAAATGAGTATGATGCTACTTCTAGGGTATTGGTTAAGATTTGGTAAATTTTATGAAAGCTAAAAATAATGACCTTAATTGTATTATAGTGTCAAGGCTGTTTAGACATATAACTCAGGGATTTATAATGAGAGTCACTATGATTATGGTCCATTTAAATCTCTTTTTCTTCACTTAGTATGTGGGACCAGATTTCATGTTATTTGATGGTTAGATAGTCGAGTTAGCAATGGTCCCTGCTGCCAAAAACTTACATGTTTCTAGAGGAGAAAAGAAATGCCACATAAGTAGACACAGTACTAGTTTTTAAATAGGGGAATGAGAAGTAAGTGCATGTTAAACAGTCAGTCATTCTCATCTTAATTCCATTTCTGTATCCCTTTTGGGATACCAAAATTTCCAGGAGCGGAAGTCTGTAGTTAGGAATCCAAACCTTTCTCTGCCCTGTTCATTCTGATGGTTGGCACAAGGGTAGGAAGGTGAATGTATATGCAGTTGTGAAGCAGGGAAGTCTGCATGGTTGGTAAGCTCCCCCAGTGTCCCATGTGCACTTCACTGCCCCCTCTGCTTCACCCCCCATATGCTTCATATGTCTTTAGTCTCCGAAGAATGTTGGTTTAATTTTTGGATATATAGGTAAGGTCTAATTTTTGTTTATTTATGTTTTTGGCAGCATAAAATGGTAACGTAATAATAAAATACTTAATATAGAGAATTCTTGAGGTAAATTCCCATTTTTGAAATCCTGTAAGATACAGTATGATACATACACCCACACCCCCTCCTCTGTTAATCAGTGGCACCGAACCTAAGAGTTGGGCTTGGACTGAGCCTTACTCCACAGACAGAGCAGGAGACTTGTATCTGAATTGCTGTTCAATTTTAATTAATAAATCTTGCTCCATAATGTTGCAAAAGAAATAAAAACTGCTTAAACATGTCTTACATATGTAAATTTTTTAGGAAAGCTGGCAGCTAAGGAGAGGCAGAAGTGAAATTGGAGAAATGGATTATGACGAGGAACTCTATGTGGCTGGAAATATGGTGATCTGGAGCAAAGGGAGTAAAAGCCAGGCATTGGCTCTTTACAAGGCCTTTACCGTTGATAGTCCTGTTCAACAGGTGAGTTGATTTGAATTTTAGTATTTGATTGATTATTGAGTGTTTTTTTTAAAAAAAAACAAAGCTTTTATCCTAATTTTAACAGAAATAATAAAAACAATATATAATAATCTCAGTAGCTAGATATATGTTTTAACATGTAGTGAAGATAATGGTAGGGAAATAAACATTTCATTTATTTTCTATATCATCATTTTTTTGCACTGTTCTTTGTCAATTTCATGGTAATGTTTAAACACTTGAGTAATTTAATTAGTTATTGCCGAGAAAATTTATGACTTAAATTTAAGGGTATAAGAATATATTAGCACATGATTATATTTGGTTGCAAAGTGTTGAATAAATAAAAATCAAGTTCATAGTAAAAATAGAGAGTACGAGAAAGGAAAAAAAAAATCTAATTTGCTGTCATTGCACATGCTTGGGTTGCTGGCTTGATCCCCAGTAGGGGGCATGCAGGAGGCAGCTAATCAAAGTTTCTCATCATTGATGTTTCTATCTATCTCTTCCTTTCTGAAGTCAATGAAAATATATTTATATATGTATTTATGTTTCATAAATTTATATATAAATTTATATGTATATTTATTTATATGTAAACTACATATATTTCTAACTGATTATAAAAAAAGAATAGAAACAAATAAAAATTAGTAATTAAAGGGACAGAATTAAGCATTTGCCCTGCCTTTTTAGGAAGTCTTGCAGTTCATCTCCAGTTAATAAAGGAAAACCCTTATTTAAAGAAGAATACCAGCTAATAAATATAGAAGGACTGGTAGAATTTGAAAATCGCTATTCTGTGTAACCTCTTACTCCAGTGTAACCTCTGATTCAGACAAGGATTGTAAATGGGATAGTAATGCCATTGCGTGAAAGGTGTTAGCATGGCACCAAGGTGTCACCCAAAGTGAAGAAATAAATGCATCTCTACTTTGAAGCTGCATGTTGTTCTCCACCTCCACAACCTGGTGGGTTACCATCACTGATAGGGGACAGACGACTCCTTTATACCTACAGCTGTAATGTGGCATGGAGACATGATGTCATCTACTCAGTTTTCTTCCCCCAAATATTTGATATGAATATGTAGACCTAACTTCCAGTTATAGGAAGTATGGGGCCTAGAGGATCAGTTTGTAAAATGAGATGAGGAATGGGTGGAGGTATAGATGAAACAAGAACCACCAGAAATTGAGAATTATTGAAGCTGGCTGTTGGAGATTTATTATGTTACTCTGTTTCCTTTGTATATATTTGAAATTTTCTATCATAAAGACTTAAAGAAAAAACCACTATGAGATACAATTAGACAAATCCAGAATATGGGATAGTCTACATTCTGGTCTCCTTAAAGAGTTAGTCATGGAGAGAAACCAAGATGGCAGCATAGGTAAACACTGGAGTTTGCTGCCTCGAACAACCACTTCAAAAATACAACTAAAAGACGGAACGGACACCATCCAGAACCACAGGAAGGTTGGCTGAGTGGAAATTGTACAACTAGAAGGGAGAAGGAAAGAGAGAAGCATACCGAGACTCAGAGGAGACGCAGTATGGCAGTAAAATACTATGGTGCGGAGGTGCATGCGGAGCGGGCTGGCGGCTGAGGGCATGGTTGTCGTTTTCAATCAGGAGGTAGTCTCAGGCTCTGAGCTCCAGTTCCAGGCAAGTCTCTAGGGACCCAGACTCATACGGGAGAAGCGGGACTGTCTGGCATAGGTCAGAACTCGAGGGCAGCTTTCTCTCCGAGGTGCTTGCAGCGATTACCAGGACATTGAGAAGCAGAGCCTCTGAGGGCTGGACTGAGAGCAGCCATAACTGCTAGCCCCACCCTGTTGATCCCGTGGGACCCGCCCCGCCTAAGCCCTGCAGGGAAGATTTTGCTGTATAGCATCAGGCAAAGGCTAGATTAGCACCTCCCTAGAGATCCAGGAGCCAGGAAACCCAGAGGTAAGAGTGGAACCATCCAGTTTGCAGCTCCGTGGAACCATAAATGACACACTCAGGGGGCAGACTCAGTGAGCACCAAAGCCCCATTGAAGCAAGTCTTGCCCCAGAGGAGTGTGTCCAGCACAGAAGTTCTCCCACTGCAGACACAGCTGATACTCACAGCCAATTGGCCTGGAGGTCAATTCCTCCCAGTGATAACTACAACAATCAAGGCTTAACTACAACAAGACTGTACACAAAGACCACAAGGGGGTGCACCAAGAGTGTCCTCCTCAGGTAATTGGAGAGGCTGAACCACTGGGCCCTAGTGGACACTCAAAACAGAAAACCACTTTATCAACACAGGGAAGCATAAAAATGCGGAGACAAAGAAGAAGGACACAAATTACAGAAATGGAGGAAAGCAAACTACTGGATATAGAGTTCAAAACCACACTTTTAAGGTTTTTCAAGAATTTTCTAGAAACTGCCGATAAACTTAATGAGATCTATAAGAAATCTAATGAGACCCTCGAGGTTGTGATAAAGGACCAACTAGAAATTAAGCATACACTGACTGAAATAAAGAATATTATACAGACTCCCAACAGCAGACTCTCTAGCCTTGATTGCAAGAATCAAGTCCACGATTTGAAATATGAAGAAGCAAAAAACATCCAACCAGAAAAGCAAAATGAAAAAAGAATCCAAAAATACGAAGATAGTGTAAGGAGCCTCTGGGACACCTTCAAGCATACCAACATCTGAATTATAGGGGTGCTAGAAGAAGAGAGAGAGCAAGATATTGAAAACCTATTTGAAGAAATAATGACAGAAAACTTCCTCTACCTGGTGAAAGAAATAGACTTACAAGTCCAGGAAGCGCAGAGAAGCCCAAACAAAAGGAATCCAAAGAGGACCACACCAAGACACATCATAATTAAAATGCCAAGAGCAAAATACAAAGAGAGAATCTTAAAAGCGGCAAGAGAAAGACAGTCAGTTACCTACAAGGGAGTGCCCATACGACTGTCAGCTGATTTCTCAACAGAAACTTTGCAGGCCAGAAGGGAGTGGCAAGAAATATTCAAAGTGATGAATGCCAAGAACCTACAACCAAGATTACTTTATCCAGCAAAGCTATCATTCAGAATTGAAGGTCAGATAAAGAGCTTCACAGATAAGGAAAAGCTAAAGGAGTTCATCACCACCAAACCAGTATTATATGAAATGCTGAAAGGTATCCTTTAAGAAGAGGAAGAAGAAGAAAAAGGTAAAGATACAAATTTTGAACACCAAATACACATCTATCAACAAGTGAATGTGAAAATCAAGTGACTAATCTGATGAACAGAATGAACTGGTGATTATAATAGAATCAGGGGCATAGAAAGGGAGTGGACTGGCTATTCTTGGGGGGCAAAGGGGTGAGGGGGATGTGGGAAGAGACTGGACAAAAATCGCACACCTCTGGATGAGGACAGTGGATGGGGAGTGAGGGAAGTGGGTGGGGTGGGAACAGGGTAGAGGGGAGTTATGTTGGGAAAAAAGAGGAACAAAAGTAATAATCTGAACAATAAAGGTTTAATTAATAAAAAAAAGAACAGTAGTAGAAAGCAAAAAAAAAAAAGAGTCATGGAGGGGGAAAATGGTGGGGCCTATTGTAGGTTAAAAGAGACTACAGGACATCACCAAATGCAATATTTTTTGCACCATTTTGAATGAACTTTGATTGAGTCCTGGTTCTAGAAAATTGTCTTAAAAAAACATTTTGGGGAAAATTTGAAAAAGTTGCAAATGGACTGAATATTAGGTGATGTTAGAAAAATTTTTTCTTAGGCAAGATGATGGTTTTGTGGTGTATAGGAGAGAATATTTATTTTGGGGAAATGCATGATGAAGTCATGATGTGGGGGATTTTCAGGTAGTCATCATCCCCCAGTCAAATCCCTCACATGCACATAAGCAGATATGGCATATTGGTAACCTCTGTTAGATTTATTTGTTTATTTTTAAAACATTTTTTATTGATTTTAGGGAGGAAGGGAGAGGGAGAGAGAGAGAGAGAAACATCAGTAACATCAATGGTAAGAAGAGAATCATTGATCGGCTGCCTCCTGCATGCCCACTACTGGGGACTGAGCCCGCAACCTGGGTATGTGACCTGGACTGGAATCAAACCCAGGACCAGTCCGCAGGCCGATGCTCTATCCACTGATCCAAACCGGCTAGGCCTTAACAACTGTTAGATTTAGATGAAACAGGTGTTCACTGTATTATTTCAACTTTTACTGAATATTTTTAGAATAAAAAGTTTTGGGGCGGGGGAGAATATATTTATAGCAGTTGAATTAATTATTGGGCTATTGACAAGAGATTTCAAGACTTTTTGACTAATGTTAAATTCCTTAGTGGTAAGCACTGCAATCTTGGTACCTGGACATTGCTTTTTTGTGTTTTCCCCCATTAACTGTTTCCTGATGAACATTGTACCCTTCTAACAATATACTGGGAACGATAAACTGAATTATTCCTAAACTTGAGGGCATGTGTAAAAGCATTTCTGTCCAGGAGTGTTGAAGCCAGTGACCATTTTTTTAAAAATATATTTTTATTGATTTCAGAGAGGAAGGGAGAGAGATAGAAAGATAGAAACATCAATGATGAGAGAGAATCATTGATCGGCTGCCTCCTGCACGCCCCCTACTGGGGATTGATCCCGGAACCTGGGCATGTGCCCTTGACTGGAATCGAACCTGGGACCCTTCAGTCTACAGGCTAATGCTCTATCCACTGAGCCAAACCAGCAAGGGCCCCAGTGACCATTTTGATGACATTTCCACCCCCCTCCCCGCCCCCCCCCCCCCGTAACCATATGGTTAGTGTAGTTGTGAAAGTGGCATGATGATATCCAACAAGGGTTTTTTTTTTTAATATGTATTTTTATTTTCCAGAGAGGAAGGGAGAGGGAGAGAGAGATAGAAACATCAATGATGAGAGAGAATCATTGATTGGCTGCCTCCCGGGGATCGAGGCTGCAACTCAAACATATGCCCTGACCTGGAATCAAACTCTGACCTCCTGGTTCATTGGTCGATGCTTAACCACAGAGCCATGCTAGCCGGGCTCAAACTCATTCTTTGCTTCTATGTTTCCATCTTAAATTCTCCAAAGGATGATTGCATGTTTACTAGATTCCATGGTTGTGCAGTTAGATGAATTGTCTCTTTTGTCTCCGTTATCTTAAGACTGCTTGTAAATAGAACGATAAGATTTTTAATTTCAGTCCTTTTGGTCTGGAAAACATATTGTTCTTTAGTCTTCTTACTATATGCGGGAAGATATTTTATATTTTGGTTAGGAATCGATACCAGGTGTATGTGACTCAGATTTAGTTGAACAAATAAACAGATAACTAAAATGCTGTATGCAGATAAATTAAAATGCCACATAATACCTGTGTGTCCACAGTGTGGTGAGAGTCAGGGGACTGGCTCTGAAGGAAGGATTTCTCAAAGAAGTTGCTGATTGAACTGGAAGTTGGTAAAAGAAGGGCATTCTAGGCAGAGCGAATCAGCCAAACTATTTATGGAAAAACATGATGTTTTCTAAGTTCAGAATGGATGTACACAAGGTTTGGGTGTGGAGAGATGCTTGCAGGTGCTGAGTGGATCCAAACTGAAGGGCCTTGTTTGTACCTGGGAACTTGAAATTTAAACTGTACACAGAAGGAGCCTGTCAAGGATGTTAAAATGGAAAGTACATCTTTAGTTCTGTATTTTGAGAAGATAGGACTTTGGTGGCAATGTGTAGGATGTGTAGGATTGGCTGGAGAGTAGAGAGACTGTTGTCAAGGATACTGTTCTGTGATAGTTCAGGGGAAAAAGATTGGCTCTGAAGAGAGAAGACAGAAATGAGAGACAGAGCTGAGGGAATGTGTAAGTCCTGAGACATCAGGAGTAAGGGAGAGTATGAAAATACTGTTGGGGTGGGGTGGGGATGGGAGTGGCCCGGAAGAGATTAATGTGGGGAAAGGAGGACCTATGTAATACTTTCAACAATATAGATTTAAAAAATAAAAATAAAATAAAATACTATCTGCTTTTAGAGACTGGGAGGATGGGATTTCATAAAAGGAAGCTGAGTCAATAATAGGTACAGCGTAGATTTGGGACATTTCAGGTGGGAGTGCAGCTCTAATGCCGGTGTTTCCTAAATTCAACAACCACAGATTAGACAATTCAATTTAAAACTGGACAGAGGGCTTGAACGGACATTTCTCTAAAGATATGTAAATGGCCAATGAGCACATGAAACAGTGCTCAGCATGTTTAATCATTAGGCAAATGCAAATCAAAACCACAGTGAGATACCATGTCATACCTACTGAGCTGACTGATTTATTAAACAATGAAAAAAATAAATAAGGATGTTGAAACTGGAACCCTGTGATTACTGGTGGAAAAGTAAAAAATGCCACTGTGGGAAACCATTTGCTGTTTCTCAAAATATTAAACCTAGGCAGGGTGGAGGGGATGAATGGGGGATATAAAGGGAAATCTATAATAATTTCAACAATAAATTTCAAGATAAATTAGGGGGGGAGTTAAACCTAGAATCACCATATGACCCAACAATTCCCCTTTTGATTATATATACACAAAACACAGAAGCATCGATCAGATGCTCAAACCTCAGAGGGAAGGTAGGGGAGGGTGGGAGTAAGGGATCGAGGTCAACCAAAGGACTTGTATACAAGCATATAAGCATAACCAATGGACACAGACCCAGGGGAGTGAGGTCATGAATGGGAGTGGGGTGGGGGACAATGGGGGGGATAAGGACATATGTAATTCCTTAATAACAAAAATGTTGAAATAAAGGGAAAAGATTTGAAAGTGGGGACTCAGTCGAACACCAGTGTTCATAGCAGCATTATTCACAATAGTTGAAATTGGAAACAACCCCAGTGTGTATGGAGAGATGACTGGATATACAATATGTGGTATATGCCTACAATGAAATATTTAGCCTTTAAAATGAAGGAAATTCTGAGATGTGCTACCACATGGATGAACCTTGAGGATGTTATACCCAACATAACATAAATACTGTATAATTCCACCTTCATGGGGTACTTTGCTTCGAATAGGTAAATTCATAAGGACAGAAAATATAATAGAAGCTGAGGGAGGGAGAAAGGGGGAGTTGTTGAATTGGCAGTTTCTGTTTGGGATAATGGAAAAGTTCTGGAAATGGATAGCATTGAGGTTACACAACTTTATGAATGAATGTATTTAATGGTACTGAATTTGTACACCACGAAATGGTTAAAATGGTAAATTTTACATTATGTATATTTAACCACAATTAAAAAACCCATAAAATACCATTAAATAATTTAAAGTAAGTGATTGTTAGGCATGCTAGTGAAAGTTGAATGGCATTTCCTAGTTTATGTTTTGCAAGATGAAAGGGAAAGTTTAGTTTTTCTAAAGATATTTTTCTGACTGTCTAAGAATGATAAGATCATTAAGAAACCTGTAGGTTATGAATAGCTCTTCTGGTAATCTTTAGTTTTATAAAGGACATGCCGAAACCGGTTTGGCTCAGTGGATAGAGCATCGGCCTGCGGACTGAAGGGTCCCAGGTTCGATTCCGGTCAAGGGCATGTACCTGGGTTGCGGGCATATCCCCAGTGGGAGATGTGCAGGAGGCGGCTGATCGATGTTTCTCTCTCATCGATGTTTCTAACTCTCTGTCTCTCCCCCTTCCTCTCTGTAAAAAATCAATAAAATATATTTTAAAAAAAATAAAAAAATAAAAAAAATAAAGGACATAAGGTCAATACAGGTTGAGCCACGGTTTGAGGTCACTCTTGTGGCAAGGCTTCTAGCTAGTAGATTTTTAAATTTTTGTCTACTCTTTTCTTAAAATTTATTTACACACATATTTTATCTTATAATATTTATCATTAATTTGTTTAATTTTATTTTACCTTTTTTAGTTCCCATGGTGCATGTGTTGAGCTGGTGAGAAGATAGTATATAGCTATATGTCATAATTATTTATTTATTTATTTTTAAAATCTTTCCTTTTGAAAGTATTATAGATGCCCCCCCTTTTTTATTGTCCCCTTCTAGCTCACCACAATTCTTATTTAGATATGATTTGTTAATAGGCTATTATTTAGATGCAATTCTTAGATAAGCATTTTGTTTTAATTTTAGGCATTTATCATATCACAGGGTAAGTCTGAAAAAGCCTACAATAAGTTTCTTTTTGGAATTTTATTGAACTTTTTGATTCCAAATGTATACCTCTTTTTTTGTTGTTCAAAACCAAATGAATAATGGTGGTTTTGTCTAAGCATTTTTATATTATTCATTAAAGGAAGAGTCCACATCTCTTTCCGTAGAAGGTGCTGTGGAGACTGTGGAAATGACAACAAAGAGCCTCAAATCTCGTGGAGAAAGTGCTTTGGAGACTGGAAATGACAACAGAGGATTTAGAAGATCACTAAAGTCATTTAGGTGTTTTGATATTCCTTTCATTTTCCAGCATTGTGATTACTTAATTTTTAAAATGTTTTAATTGATTTCAGGGACAGGAAGGGAGAGGGAGAGAGATAGAAATATCCTTGATGAGAGAGAATCATCAGTTGGCTGCCTCCTGCACACTCCCTCCTGGGAATAAAACCAGAAACCTGGGCATGTGCCCTGGTCAGGAATTGAACCATGACCTCTTGGTTCATGGATTGATGCTCAACCACTGAGCCACACCTGCTGGGCCAGCATTGTGATTTTTTTTTCATATTCTTAGATCAACTGAATATGAAAATGGAACTTGAATTGCTTTAATTGAATTTTTTTATTGTTTAAAGCAGCGGTTCTCAACCTGTGGGTCGTGAGCCCTTTAGGGGTCGAATGACCCTTTCACAGGGGTCGCCTAATACCATGGGAAAACACATATATAATTACATATTGTTTTGGGGATTAATCACTATGCTTTAATTATATTTAATTTGTAACTGTGAAAGTGGGGGTCAACATAACATGAGGAACTATATTAAAGGGTCGCGGCATTAGGGATATTGAGTTTAACACTGGTTTAAAGTATTACATATGTCTCCTTCTCCCCCCATTGACCCCTCCTTGATCACTCCCACCCCCCTAATTACAAGGAGGCATGATTTAAAAAATCAATATCTGTTTCTTCTTCTCGGGATTGGGAGTATTTACTGAATTCAGACCACCACCAGAAGGTTGAGTCTCACCTTTTGAACAGATCTTTATGTCTGAATCCTTTGGAAAGTTTCTCAGATGAAGGATGAAGACTTGTCACAGAATCTTAGTCTGGATTCTTCTACACTTCTCTCACATACCTGCAATCTTTTTCCTACTTCACTGGGTCTCTGAGGAGCCTAAATGGAATACTCTGATGGGAGAAGGAATTCATTCACTTGTTGACGCCCCTTGTTCAGTTGGCAAGGTAAATACTGTGTGTAGAGTGAAAACTTCCAGGAGTGCTCAGGTGACTCAGACATTGGCCTTAAGAACCCAGAGCATTTTCTGCAAAACACAGAATTGTTTGAAGATACTGGCTATGAAAGGGCTTGTGAGTCATCTTTGTCCATCTTTGATCAGTAGGATGTCAGGAAACATGGTAAACACTGGGGGTGACCCGAAGAGCATTTCATGTTGACAGGCTGACTGCCTGCACTGTGGTGGAAGGTCTATAACAATACCTGCTATGCTGTAACAATACCTACATTCTAGTAGTGCTTACAGTTCAGAGAATTGCAGTTTAGCTAAATAAATTGTCAACAAGGCCAGGGAATCATGACCCCCATTAGTGATGAGAAAACCTGTCAGAGTGTGTTTCCAAGATCATGACGCTTGGTTCGCTGTGGGCTCTCTGCTGCACTTGTGCTGTTGCCTTCGGTGTCTGTCAGGTTCCTGGTGGATCTACGTTTAAATGGTGCTAACACTGCACTCTCACAGCCTGGCCAGCACTCTGTTTAACACTGAATTCTAAAGGTCACACACTTGGGTGTGACCGTTGATAATAAATAAAATTGAATGGAATAAAAATACCAACATCTGAGTTAATATTACAGAACGTTTTCTAATTTTTGTGATCTTCCTTGAGATAAAGAAGTTGTATTCTGAGACATGGCACTTTTAATTTTTTTTTTATTTCTCTTAGGACAAATCATTACTATCGTGAAAACTGTTTTATAATAAAATGATTTCCAACCCTAATCATGGGCTCTGGTATTTTTCACATATTTTATTTAGTTTTAAAACTTCACAGTGAATTAACTGGTATTTCCCCATTTTCTGGAAGAAAATATTGAGGCTCTAGAGATGGTTTGTTCAAGATCAACAGCCAATAGGTAATGGAAGAGAACCGAGATCACAGTGTTTTTACAGTAGTTTCACCTGCACAACATCTGTCTAGCAAAAGTAGTTGAGGTTGCACTTACAATACTGGGCACAGGAAAGTCCAGAAATAGAATAAAGGGGCTCTGGATTTGATTATCTTTTTTCTCATAAGTGTTTTTAAATGGGAAAGTTCTATTGATGATTGCTAACTGTTGGGGGTAAATATTGGAATACCTTCCTAGTTATTTGTATTTTATATGTTCTTGTTGTTGTAGGGACTTAAAAATGGAGTTTTACTTAGATCATTACTGCAAAGATTACACAATGCTTTTCAGAACAACTGAAGAAGCATGCACACTTGATCAAGGTAAGCAACTGTGTCATTAAAGGTTTTGTGAACCGTATGGTGACATTTGCTTGTATTTCGATTATGTTTGGACTCTATGTTATAAACTCACTTCTAAACAACATCAAGTACAGGCCAGCTGATGGGGTGTCAGGTCCTGTCACTTGTCTTGTACTCTCGTTCTTGAGGTCCCTTCCTTCCTTTCAGCCTCTCTCTCGCATTCTGTGTGTGTGTGTGTCTCTGTCTGTGCCACTGACCTGTTGTTCTGTCTGGAAGCTGAGTCCACACCCTTTTCCTTACCACTTTAGCAAGTCTTGGTTTTGGTATGTTCTCCACTTTGTTCTGAGAGTGTTTTAATCTGAGAAAAGATACGGCATATCGTGCTACTTTATTGTAACTTCTAGACATAAGCTGTCAAGTGCCATGAGTGGGATAGATTTCCACCTTGACATTCCTGATACAACGATTCTAGTGTGAAGCCATCAAGGTTAGCAGCAAGAGTACTAAGCCCCATTGACTTCGGGGCCTCCTGATCCCATGTGTGCTCTGTGACCTGTCAACCTCTAGTATCGCCAGGTCCCTAAGCATTCTCTACGGGCAGACCGAAGGATCTTTTGAAAATGTCAATATGATCATGTCTCTTCTGAAAACTGCCAGTGGTCTCCTATGGCCTTTAGAAATGAGTCCCAAATCTTTAGCGTGTCCCTCCAGGCCGACCATGATCCGACCTTAGCTCCTATTGCAGTCTTGTCTCTCCCTCACCCCTTTTCTGTGGTCACACTTTGAGATCCTCATTGGCATCACACTCTGCCAGCCCAGCTTAGAGCTGTGCCATGCCCTGTATCCCGACGTCTCCCTCTGGAGTCGGTGGAAGGCTGGTGTACTTTCCGGCATCTCCCATCTTTCCCCTGTCCTGCTCTCTGCTCCCATTGTTTTTTGTTTTTGTTTTCGTGTTTGGTGTTGTTGTTGTTTTGCAATGACATGAAATGCTACAACCTTGTCCACCCTCAGGAGTTTTAAGGATCTCATTCAGTGTGGAAGCTGAGAATTATAAGCAGCAGAATAGTGATGAAGCTAACAGTAGGGACTTGTCTTTCTCACAAAAGAACAAGTCCACAGGTAGGTGGATCCAATATTGAATTCAGCTGCTCAGTGATGTCAGGGTAAGCTCCCAGCATCAACGAGAGGAAAAAAATCCTCTCCTCGCTGTTGTGCTTTATATCAGGGAGGAACTTAGTGTCTCAGAAATCAACTATGAGACTCTTGCGTGAACCCTTGGGCAGAACGGGCCAAATTGCAAGGGACATGGGGCAGTTTAGTGTCAAAGTGCTCCCGAAGGAGGTGCCTCAGCCCAGGAGGAGGTGGTGAGGGGAAGGGCAGTGGGGACGTGTCGGATGGAGAGCTTCCTGTTTCTACTGTGATCACTAAGGGCCCCGTACATTTCTTCTGTGTGGACTTGTGGAGGACAGGTGTCCCGAGATTCAGCGATGACTGTTTCACAACAGTTGCCTAGTGTTTTGAAGTACCCTGTCCCATAGGGTCCATATTATCCACATAGAACTGGTTAAACATATATGTTTTCATTGATCTCAGAGAGAGGAAGGGAAGGGGAACAGAGAGAGCAGGGGGGTGGAGGTGGGGGCGGTGAGGAGGCTGGGGAAGGGGAGGGAGAAACATCAGTGATGAGAGAGCATCATCCGTCTCCTCATAGCCCCTAGCGTGCAACCCCAGTATGGGCCCTGACTGGGAATGAAACGGGGATCTCTTGGTTCCGGGGTCCACGATCAAGCACTGAGCCACGCCAGTCGGGCAGCCACATATCAATTTAAAATGAAACTTTTTTTAAATTCAAATTTAGTAAAACTTAAAATTCACTGAGACATTTAGGTTTCTCCTGTTGGATACCTGAGGAGTGTTGGCTTGGTGTATTGACCAGCTAGCTGGTTTTCCTTGAAAGCAAATATGAAATGAAAGAAAGGAAATGTGTCTCCCCTCAGAGCAAGAGTACTGCTCACATGAGAACGATGAGCTTTGGATGATTGGGCCACAGCACTGAATGGATCCCTCTTGCACAGCGTGCCTCCTTTTGAAATACTCACCAGTGGCATTCCTTTGTCCTTTTCTGCTTAGAATTTTCTGACATGGTGGTTTTCATTTTAATTATAGATTGTTCCCGTGGTGGTGGTGTCAGTGAACTATGGCCCCTCGGGTAGAACCAGGGCTGTGTACCTTGTTTCCATACCGTCCTGTTCCAGTGGAACCATTGCCTCCTCCTAAGCTGAGTTTGACTGGTGAGTTAAATTCTCGGCTCATGGAGGAAGGGAAATGATTCAGGAAGTGTTTAGTGGAGGGAGTTGTTTTGAGTTACTCCTGTTGCAACCAAAGCAATGCTCTTGCTATCCCTAGTGATTTTAAGTATGGTTGAGAGCTAGTCTACTGGTTGTTTCTGGCCAAATAGCAAATGCAGCTAAACCGCGAGGGAAGTAGAATGCCCCCCATTAAGTAATTTTTCCTTTCCTGAGACCATTTCAAGATACAAATTGGCACTTGGGAAAGTTTAGAAAGATATGATTGAGTCTGGCCAGTGCTGCACGGTGGTCGAGCGTCCGCCTGTGAAGCAGGCAGGAGTGCAAAGTTGGTTTGATTCCGGGTCAGGGCACAGGCCCTGCTTGCAGACTGGATCACCAATAGGGGTTGTGAAGGAGGAAACCGATCCATGCTTCTCTCTCATGGTTTACGTTCCTGTCTCGCCCTTTCTCCCTCCCTGAAATCAATCAAAGTGTATTTTTTTAAAATATATACTGAGTCTAGCCCCGGCTGATGGGGCTCATTGGATGGGCATCTCCCCTTGCACTGAAAGGTTTCTGGATCAGTTCCCAGGGAGGGCACGTGGCAGGGTTTTGTGGTCAATTCCATGGCGGGGTGGGCAGGAGGCGGCTGGTGCGCCTCTCATCTGTGTTCTCTGCCTCTCCCTTCCTCTCTCTACTGTCTGTCTATATATTGGAGGTATGATCCTTGTGTCAACCAGAACCTATACATGAAGCAAAATGAGAAGAAACTGTCACTTCTGGTAGTTTCACTGCTGACAGTTCACCAGTGTGAACATTCTGGTGTATATATTTCCAGATTTTATTTCCCCATTTTATCAGTGTATACGTAGTTATCAGAGTAAATTAAATGTTTCAAAACTTATTTTAAAACTGTATTATACAGTGAGCACCTTCCATGTCAGCATATATGTGTATGTGTGTTTGTGTGTGTACGTGTGTGTGTGTGTGTATGGAATTATGTATATGTACGTGAGAAGACATGGTCTACACGTGTTTTTAATAAACAACCTTATTTATTCAAAAGGAGTATTTAACTTAATGGGAAATAGTCTACATAAATAGGTAGGTACTTTTAGAAATTATCCTTATTTACTATTATAAATGTACAGTTGGGATGTATTCCTCTGAATTATTTCAGATAATCGCCTAGAACTCTTCTGACAGCACGAGAGAAGGCTTCCAGCGCAGCCACTAGCTGGCTCCATAATGGCTTCAGGTACTGCCTCGAGCCAGGCCTGGCCAGGGCAGGGCCTCTCGTTGGACCAGGCTCTGGCCCCTGAGCAGGCCCTTCCTCTGCCTCCGGAGAGCTCTGGAGCTCTGGGCGTGGACGTGGAGCAGGAGAAAGAGACACATTGACTCACACTCCTGGCTTTCCTGTGACTTAGTGCAGACAGGAAAGATGCCACCGCCTTTAAGGGAACTCCAGCCCATGAGCCTGCCCTCCCCCGATGATCTGCCCAGATGATCATTCTGCCTCACCTTGTTGAGTTGCCTCGGTGGGCTCAAGGTGCTGCAGCGCCAACCATAGATTTTGGGCGTGGCCCACCAGGTGTGAGGCAGGGGAACTGAGGGGCTCCAAGGTCTGCTCTACGACGAAGCAGGCGAAAGGAAGGGGCTGCCGCAAACCCTGGACGTGGTCCAGCCAGGTCCCCACCATCGCAGCAAAGGCCCTGGGGAGAGGCAGGTGGCCAGCAGATTCTGAGTCCTGCTCTTTCCTTCCAGTCTGCCCTCCCATGGTACACTTGTTTAGATCTGAGCTTCTGTGCAGGTCTCCCATGACCACCCATGGGAGAGCACCATGGTAACCCCGGCCCTTGTGTGGCTGTCATGGTTGTAGCAGTTGTGGGATCCAGCAGGTTCAACACGGAGTCTGTGTGAGACTCTTCTTCCCACTGGCAGCTCACCTAAAGGTCCAGTGCACTGCCCACCCCCACCCTCCAGGCCCTGGGCATCTGGACTGAGGACTGAGACAGGCTTGTGAGCACCCTTCTCACCACAGTCCTGTTCTGAGCCTGGCCACCGTGGTCAGGGGCAATGGATATGGAGGGGGGCAGGCAGAGCGGGGTGGGTTTGTGGGGGGGAGCGGACTGTGAGGGACCAATCAGCACAGTGTCCCCTCTGGGTCTACAAGGCCCGGGACCCCACCCACTGTCGTCTTTGACTCCTATCCTCCTGGAATAGAAGACTCCAGAGCCCAGGCCTTTCTTGGGAATCAGATGATGTATAAGATTAGGGTTCTGCCAGGCACTCTCCATCCCCCACCCACCACAGTCCCCATGATGCTGACTCTGAGGGCCCTCCTTCTGGACCCGGAGACCACTCACTTTATGACTTGGTCCTGTGATGTGTCAGCCCGGTCATTCTAAACAGGTGTGCATCCAGATGGAAAAATCACTCTGATCGCATCAGCCCTGATGGATGGTGGACACGAGCTGCGAATGATGGAGAGCGTAACTGCTGGACCCAATGCCCAGAACTGAGGCCCAGGGATTGTGTCTGCTTCATTCCTTCAGTCAGGCTAAGTGTCTCCAAAAGTGCGTGCACATTGTCGAGTAAAGAAACTCCAACCAGAAGCATGCCATACATCTGAGTGGGCCTGGGCCCCTGCTCTCCCCAGAAATCCCCAGTGTGGTTACACCAAGGACCAGGACCGGCTAGGTGAAATCTCACACTGCTTAACAGGTTGCTTTGCATGTGCTTTTCCAACCTCTGATGCCACAGGCCGCTGATGGGTGTGTCAGAGTTCTTTCCATGGGACAGAGTGAAAGAATTGCCAACAACAACTGCCGCACATCCACCTACCCTGTCTGCAGAGCCAGGGAGCAGGTGAGACCTGCCATGGCTTGTCCCCACAGCAGTGCTATGAGGTTTCCTCCCCAGCAGCCCACTTTTCAGAGGAGCATCCTGAGACTCGGGAAGATGTGGTGACATTTTCATGCCTCACAGCTAGCAGTGGGCAGAGTCACGAGTGTATGCTCACCTAGATAGAAGCTCGTCCAGGAACCGTTGGGCTCTGCAGAAGGCCAGCGTGGAGACGTGGGGGTGATTCCCCCTGGGAAAGCTGGTACCGTGGCCATGGCAAGATGAGGGACAGGACACAGTTCACACGACATTTCTCTCTCTGATATTGCTACAAATATGTGAGGAGCTTGTCTTTACCGTCCCATGTAGCTGGACGGGGGCGGGGGGTCCTCATTTCTTTGTCTTGGGGCAGTGGGACACTAGGGAGAGTCCTGGGAGGGTATCTGTGGAGTCCCCAGATTTGAGTGTGGGTCCTGGGCACTGCCAGGTTGTGTTGGGGTTTTGGGTGTAGAGACCCTCGAGGCCAGCTCTCACCTCAGACAGGCACTGGTCTGTGTCGTCAGCCTCGTGCACCTGCACCCTGACCCCGTAGGTGGTGTAGTCGGGTCCATGGGCCAGCACCTCAATGATGTCCTCCTTGGAGCTCTGCAAAGACAGAGTGGGTACTGAGCCAGGAGGCATCAGGAACCTTCCACCCAATCTGTGGTCCTGTGTCATGGCAGACCTAGCCTATGAGGACAGTGAGGATGTTTCTGGCAGCCCTGCTGAGCTTGCAACAATTGATTTGTGTCAAGGTGTAGCCACAGTGAAAGCCTGAATGACTGAGGAAAACTCTGTCCTTGTTGGGATGATATGGAGTTGGGTCAGGCCACAGCTCCTGAGCTGGCCGCACTGCAATGGTTTGTCGTCCTCTGTGAGGTGATAGGTTGCAGAGAAAAGTATTCAAGGCCTTTATCCCTTCCTACACCCCTAACCCCCACCCCCGCTTCCCCCTCCCCTTTTTTTTCAATACACAGCACTATCAAGTGGGATGATGTGTATAGCTTGGAGAAGGTCTGCAAGGACAGTCGGGCTGGGGCTGGTCCACAGGATAGTTTGGGCAGGGATTTCATCAGTTGAAAGGAGCATGAGGCAAAGAGAGCAACAGATGCTTTCTCTCTGATCCCAAGATGCACAGGAAGAAAGACTGCTTTTCTCCACTACCAGGGAGCTGGTCGGGAGGATTGAAGTTGCAAATCACTTTGGGAGTGGGCCTGTGAGAACTTTGAGGCCCCAGATTTGAGTCTGACTTCTGGTCCCACCCCAGTCACCTCAGGGTCCTAGGTGTGGGCCAGCTCTCACCTCAGTTTGGCACTGGACGGTTTTCCTGTCCTGACGCACTTGTCCTTTGTACCCGTTGAGGGCATAAGTGAACCTGTCAGCCAGCTCCTCGACGCTGCCCTTGTTGGAGCTCTGCAAAGACGGAGCCCGCTACCGGGCCAGGAGGCATGAGGGGCCCGGGCATTACCAGTGGGGAAGATGCCCACCACCCATTCTGCTCCCCAGATCAGGCAGAGAGGGGCATCTGCAAAGACCTCCAGGCAGGGAGTGAAGTTGATGACCCCTTGAGCACCCCTGCGATTTAACAAGTGGGTAGCAGAGCTCCGACCCCAGCACTCGGCTTCCCTTCCTGTGAGCCATGACCTGGGCAGTGAACATGACACACCCTCCAACACCCTCCAGGCTTCTGACACTTACCAACCTGCTCCTTAGCCCAGGTTGAGCATCCCTCATCCCCCGCTTTCTTCACCTCACCATCCCGGACACACACACACACACACACACACCTGGGATGAGGGGTAAGAGGTGTGGGCTCCCCAGGTATGACCCCCAGTTGGCGCACAAGTGTGAGCTGAAAGGGCCTGCCCTTGGTTACCTGTGTGTGCCTCGTGCCAGAGGGCGAGGGGTATCAGTGGTGGCGCTTGCGCCTGTTTCCCCAGCAACAGAAACATCTCTTGCCCTGGGCTTTCTTCTTCCCAGAGCTTCGCAAGAACAGGAAGCAACAGAGAGACATCCTGGTCTCCTGACCTTCTCCACTCAAGTGAGCTGGAAAGGAAGTTGTCTCTAGAAGAGGCATGGGCAAACTTTTTGACTTGAGGGCCACAATGGGTTCTTGGCAGGCTGTAAGATAAGCACGGATAGAGTGTTTGTGTGAACTAATGTAAATTCAAAGTAAACATCATTAAATAATAGGGTGCGGTCTTTTTTTTTTTTTTTTAGTTTTATTATTTCCAAAGGGCCAAATCCAGCCAGCGGGCCATAGTTTGCCCATGGCTGTCCCAGGTGCTGGGACTTGGAGTGTCCCATGGGGTAGTGGCTGTTGTGGTCGGGAAGGGCTCATTCCAAGGGTGAACTTGGGCTTGTCAGGTATTTAAAACGCTTGGAGGATTGGGGTTCCCCTGGGCCTTGCTCTGTGGGGGCAGCCAAGGAGTCACTTTCCCGAAGGGTGGGACTTGGCCAGCCCCTGGTTCCTGGGAGAAAGCAGGAGAGTGGAGAGGCTCCATCAAATCGCCACCTGGGACCAAGAGCCCCAGTGAGAGACCAGTAGCCCCCGTGTGGGCTCCTTCCCTGTGCGGGGCTGGTCCCCTGTCATTGTGGGGCAGGTTGCATGTGCTCCCTGGACCTGGAGGAGTGGTGGCTGCTGAGCTGACAGGAGGCAGCTGGGGACAGAGTTCCCGCCAGACCCCAGCAGGGCCCCCTGTCTATTAAGCCAGGCAGTGAGAGGTCCTGCTTCTCTGGGGCTTGTGTCTCAAGCCAGGGGACAAGACGGATCTGTAGTCCCCAGAAAGTTAACTACCTGGTCAAATAGGGTATGTGTGTGGGGGGGTGTGAGCAGGGGAGGTTGGTAATCGAGCTGAGGGAAGGGAATGGGCATGGGCAGAGCTTATTCCAGGCCTAGGAATATGTGTCTAGGAGGGTAGTCACCACGTGAGCCCATATACAACTTGGTGTTTATTTAGCAGTGGCTTCAGTGCAAGGATGATGATTAAATTGTGGTTGGTTGGTTGGGTGGGTGGGTGGGTGGGTGGGTGGGAGGTTGGTTGGTTTTTTCTCAGAAGAAATAAGAGGTAGAGACAATCGTCAGTCTTTACTTAGAGCCCAGCAGTGGCCTCACTGGGTCTTGGCTGGTAGGGCCTGTCCTTCTCAGGCTGAGTTTGGAAGTGTTCTGAGAGAGATGGCAGCACTTCTCCCACCTGTGAGCTGAGGCTGGTATCCTTGCTGCCTAGCAGCTGGCTGTCCGAGGGGCTTAGTGGCAGGAATGATTCACACACAGCTCCCTTCCTCACTGGGGAGAATAGGTGACATGTGGCTCTCAGTCCTTGCACTAAACTAATGTCAGGTTGGGGCAGACCCTACATGGAAGTATTTCAGCTTCACAAACCATTTGAGTGAGTTAAATAACAACTCTTATGTTTTTTTAATTTTTAAGGCAGAAGATACAGCCACCTTTTAATTTGATGTTTACAAGAGTTGATTTTTACACCCCCAAAATTGGCTTCACCTGAAGTTTTCCATACCTGGGAAGTTACTTGTTGAATTTTAATAAAAGTGACATATGGTGCTCAACACATCTGTATTTTCTGAGCCTTTTCACACCAATACAAAGAATATGCAATTGATGTTTTAAAAAGATAATGCTAAATTTACTAATTTGGGTTATAGTACAGTTACTAAGAAATGTTTAATAGTATCTACCAAAATGTTATAGGATAAGGTTTATAGAGGTTGTATATTTTTAAAATGAGTAGTATTATAAAACTGTGTTTACATTTTTGTGAAGTTTTGTACCACAAAGTTTAAAACAAGGAAAAGTTTATTATTGCTGAGATATTTAGGAACATTGTAGAAATCTGAACCTACAATTATTTTTTGAAGCCTTTGAAGAAACCTTATTTAAGAGGTCTAATTTTACCCTCATCCTATAGATGCAGCTAGGAGACCCAGAAAGGGTAAGTGAAATCCCCACGACCACAAGCTATTAATAGCAGAGATCAAATGAGAACCCAGGGCAAGTGCTCGTTCTATTTTTCCTGTCAGCCTCTGTAGACCCAGTTGAGGTTAGCACCATAGAGCTGTGACTTAGGAGATCTGAATCCTTTAAAAATCTTTTCTGTATACATATGTTTCTCTTAGGAGTCTTGATAGTATTATTTAATTACTAGAGTCCCAGTGCATGAATTGGTGAACATTGAAAGGAAATTAATTAGAAGAAATGTTGTAAGATCACTATTTGCCCTTTCTCAATAATAGAAGTGTATACCAAATTCACGATCAACAATGACAGATGGAAACACATGCAACTGGCGCCAGTGAGATAGATAGATAGATATAGATATAGATATAGATATAGATATAGATATAGATATATAGATATTTGCTTACTTAGACCTGCATTCTGATTAGGTAAACTTTTTCCAGCTTGGTGAAGTGCCCCAATTTCTTTTTCAGGATATTGACAGCAAAACAGTATAAATACCAATATGAAAGCAGATTATTATTGTGGATCATGCAGAGATAACAAAGGGAGAAATATTTAACTATAACCCCATTTGACTATATTCCGTGCAGTGAGAAAACCTGAAGTCATGTTCAGGCTCTACCATTTCTTGCTTCTTTTCAGTTGGGTCAATTTTTAAAACATTCTAAATCTTCATTTTCTGGCTAATGAAATGAAAACAGGATTCTACTGAGTCTCCTCTGTACCTATTCCGGGACTTCAGTGAGGATCAAATGAGATGAGGCACATGAAAACACTTCAAAGACATTTGGTTAAAGTGTAAAATGTTTGCACCTGGCTATAAAGCAAGTGGGTGAAGAAACTCCAAGGAGGCTAGTCGCTAGGGAGAGGAAGCCTGGCATTGCTATGTGACATCATTACCTGGTGCCCACAGCCATCATTTCTGTGCTGGGCTGGCCTGTGGGCTTTGTGCCATGGGTTCGTGGCGGGGCCCGTGTCCCACTTGGGAAAAGCGGAGTGTTGCTTGTGGACTCTGGGTGCGCAGTGCCCTTCCTCTGTAAAGGGCCAGTTCAGGTCACAGCAGCTCCAGTATTGAACGTCTGCCCCTGGTGGTCAGTGCTCTTCATAGCGAGTGGTCAGGTGGTGGAATCCTTAGCACATTAGCCTTTTATATATATGGATTTGCAATAAGAACGGCAAAAACCGTTTTTAAAAAAGTTACTGTGGCTCATGTCTGAAGTTTATCAAATCTGAAACTTTACTGTAGATATCAGCCTTCCAATGAGGAATTCTTCAAATACAGCCTGAGCTGTGGACCCTGAGGCATCCTGCCTAAGAGCCTCTCTTCGGGGTTGCTGACCCGCCCCATCCCCTACCGTGCCTCTAACCCCTGCCCATTATTTTTTTTCAAGCAGACCCAGCATCTCCAAAGCCCAGTGTTCTCATTCAGGAGCTGTTGGAGTGCAAGAATGCATTTTAAAGGATATTTCACAACCCAAAGCACTTTTTAAGCTTCTCAAAGATAAGTGGATGGTCACTGAACATGGATGCAAAATGCATTTTACACCAAAAAAATTAAATGTGTTTTAGAAGATTTTTTTCATTATCAAAATAATATAGGATCATTAGAATTTTAAAAAGAATAGTATAAAGTAAAGGAAATCACTTCTTTCCACTATCCAAGGTTAACCACTGTCAACATTTCAAAGTATTTCCTTTTGTCTTTCGTACATTTATATATCTAGATACCTTTTTGAGGTGATACTATTAATTCATTTATATTAATATATGTTGTATTGACTTCAGAGAGGAAAGGAGAGGGAGAGAGAGAGGTAGTAGTAATATGAATGATGAGAACGAATCATTCATCACCTGCATCCTACATGCCCCCTACTAAGGATGGAGCCCCACGTACTCTGACAGGGACTCCATGTATGACCTCCTGGTTCATAGATCAAGGCTCAACCAGTGAGCACGCCTCCAGGGCAAGATGATACTATTTGTTATGTGTGTATCCTGATGTGTTTTCTCTTAGTTATGGTGTTTTCATTCCACTGCATCTATAACCACTTTTTCCCCGTTTATGAAGGCACTGTTTATTTTTCCCAGCTTTATTGAGAAATAATCAATATACACCACTGTATAAGTTTAAGGCAGACAAAAGGATGGTTTGATTTGCCTACATTGTGAAATGACTACCACAGTGGGTTCAGCTAACATGTACTGAAGATGTGACAAACCAAAATTGAAATCTCTAATGTAATTTGGGTTATTTTTTCTTCAAAGTCAAATCTACAATTGTTACTATTGCAAAAAAGAGCTTGTACTTGGAACTAAAGTGCAGGGTGTGGTGGGTCTGCAGGCTGGGGCTCTACTGCCCTGGCCCCTTGCACTTGAGCCCTGTGCCTATTCACATGCAGATCCTTTCTCCTTCCAGACTTCACATGAGGCTGGTGATGGTTGGGTTCCCCCGCTGGACGGGTTCCACAGTCTGTCTTCCCACCACGAAGTGGCAGAGGTAAGAGCCCCCTGTGTAAGGCTGTGGAGCATATGAAGTTCAGAGTCACTTGTGTCTCAGCAGCTCTGGGGGTGACCATAGCATCAGCATGCGCAGAGCCTATGCTGGCCTCCAGGGTGTGCTCTGTGCGGGTCCAGCTCACCAACAGCTCCTCTCTCCCTGGATTTCAGCCACCTTCCTGGTCCTTCTGCTAGAAGCTCTGGTTCTCTCAGAACCTTACACTCCTCTCCACCCATGAGCTGTGTGGAAGCTTCATATAACAGGATGGTTTTCAGGGAAAACTGGCAAGAGAAAAAGAAGAAAAATAATCAGGAGTCGCCACAATACTTTGGAGTCCAGGGCCTGGCCAGGAGAGAAGGGGGAAGGGTCCAGGGCAGCCGCCACTCTGGCTCCAACAGGCCCCTGGTCCAGTCCTCTCTGAGTCATTCTCGTCCTGCGCACAGAGCAGTGCTAAGACTCACTGCCTTCAAGACAAATCAGCTCACCACCGTGCTGGTCACTGGTCAGGTTCTCAATTTTCTCCCCACTCAGCCCACTGCTGCTCTCTCTGGAGTCTTCAGATACTATTCTCTCTGAGACCATGGTTGACATCATTGGGTGGACAGCTGGCCATTGGTCTGCTCCGTCTCGATGGCTCCAGAATGATGTGTTTCCTTCTTTTGAGAAGAAGAAAAACGAGCAAGAATATGGGTCTGGACAGCAAGTAGCCTTTCTGTAGAAATGCATGGACAGTGAGTTTTTTACTCTTAGTACTTTGAAGTGCTAGGTGCATTGGCATGAGGTACTTTTATTTTATTATTCTTTCTGGATATTCTTCCTGAAGGTGACTGAGTTGGCTGGCTGCACAGGTAAAGGAACAAGAGGGTGAGTGTGCTGCCCTGTATGCCAAGTAGCAAGGAGTTTGTGCTGTTCTGCATTTCTGAGCCTCTCTCACCAAGTGAATCAGCTCTGGCCAGAGGCCAGGATAGCCATGAGTGGCTGTTCCCAGGCCATCCTGACACCACTCGTCTGTCCGACCTCTACACCAGTGAGCTGTGCTCATTGCCAGCTAAGCCCACCAGCCAGGGGAGCCCTGGAGCCCTGAGTCACTGCGTGCAGAGCATGAGCATTGGTGGCTCCCTGGCCCACATCATGGACCAAAAAGAGCAAGATTTTATGGGGTACAGACACTGAAAAGGCCTTCATGACAGCCCTACATTATTACCCTAATGGTAGAGGTTTGGGTGGACAATTACAAACTCCCTACTTGACCACAGAGGTAAAGTACCAAACCTTTAATGAGTGACACTCCGTCTCTCATCTACGTTTCACCCCTTAAAATAGGGATGTGTTGATTTCATCCACCAGCATTACTTCTTCCATCTCGCATTCAAGTTGACAGGAAAATTGGAGCCATCTATGGAAGGAGAGAGCATATGAAGACAGGGTATTATTTTTAGTTCATTTTGAGCACCACTCTGTCGAGTACAAAGAGAAAAATTATTTATCTTTCCTGACTCTTAACAGGGGGCATAGGTATTTTTTCTACAGTTGAGATCTGTAGATGATTAAAAGGCACCTGCTTCCAAGGACAATGCTGCCTTCCTTCATCCTTGTCCTTGGGTTGCGTCACTCCTGGGCCCTGTGCCCAGGTCCCAACCAAGACACCGAAAAGTGAATCTGCTCTGTCGACCAGACCCTGGCCCAGCGTTCCTGGAATGGCACAAAAGGCCCATCCTTGTCACTTGGTGGATGTGGTTTAATGAAGCAGAGGGTCACTGTGGGAGATTTGCACTACCTGCGTTGTGTTTTGTGAGATGGTTAAAAGGTTTGAAGCTCCTTTAGGAAACCAGGTGGCACAGTGAAGGAGCTTATCCCCCCAGTGATCGCATTAGAGGTGGCTGATACACAGCAGCTGTATTAAAAGCTGTGGAAGCTTCATGATGGGATGAGAACTTAACTGTGTAGGTGACTGGTCTGGATGGTGGCCCTCAATCCCACTGACCACCAGTTCCTGTGGGCAATTACTTATAGTCAGCCCTTTCCCCAACTGGACCTGCTGGACCAGATTCCCTGGGGCAAGACCACCAAATCTGGTTGTCGCCCCTTTTAGTTTTGAACCTTTTAAAAATATAATTGTAGATTCCATTATTTATAAGAGATAACGCAGAGGTAGCCCATGGAATCTGACCTGGTTTCCCTCAATAATATCTTATAAAAATCTCACAACCAGGATATTGACAGTGACCCAACCGCCCATGTAGGGCCGATAGAAAACAGCTCTACCTGATTCTCCCACACCCAGGACAGAGCCTTCTATTTTTTGTGTGTGTATTATTATCACAGTAATATATACACAATGAAATTTACCATTTTAACTATTTTTCAGAGCACAGTCCAGTGGTGGTAAGTGGTCCTTAACACAACTTAACAAACATATTGTTGTGCTGCCCTTATCACCATCGGCTCCATCACTGTTCTCATCTTCTCCAACTGAAGCTCTGTCCCCACTAAACAACAACTCTGCATCCACTCCCCCATTACTGGTACCCTCCATCTTACCTCTATGACTCTGATGCCTTTAGGGACCTCATGTGAGTGGGATCACACACTATTTGTCCTTTTGTGACTGGCTTATTTCATTGAGTATCATGTCTTCAGGGTCCATCCAGGTTGTAGCATGTGCCACAATGGCCTCTTTTTCTAAATTGAATATATTGGGGTGAGATTGGTAATGAAATCATGTAGCTTTCAGGTATACAGTTCTGTAATCACATGTATGTTGAAGTATGTATCTCACCTCCCTCCCCTCTTACCCCAGGTCAGGTCTCTTTCCATCACAATTTATCCTTTCTAAGCCCTCTTCTACACACACCCCTCTCTCTGTGATAATCACCAAACTGCTGTCTGTGTCTATAAGTCTTTTCTTTGCTTAATCCCTTCACCTTTTCCCCCTAGTCCCCCAACCTCCTCCCCTCTGACAGTATTCAGTCAGTTTTCTGCACCTATGAGTCTGTTTCTATTTTGATTGTAGTTTGTTTTGTTCATTAGATTCCACATATAAGTGAAACCGTAAGGAACTTGTATTTCTCTGACTGGCTTACTTCACTTCACTTAGCATAATACTCACCGGCTCCATTTATGCTGTTGTAAAAGGTAAGACTTCCTTCATTTCCTTTTTGTGTGTGTGGGTGAGTCGTATTCCGTTGTGTTAATGTACCACAGGCTTTTCTCCACTTATCTGCTGCTGGGCACTTGGGCTGCTATGAAATCTTCGCTATTGTAAGTAATGCTGCAGTGAACATAGCATTGCATATATCCTTTCCGATCAGTGTTTCAGGTTTCTGCAGATATATTCTCAGAAGTGGAAATGTTAGGTCATAAAGCAGTTCTATTTTTACTTTTTGAGGTAACTTCATACTACTTTCCTCAGTGGGTGCACCAATCTGCATTCCCACCAAGAGTACACGAGAGTTCTCTTTTCTCCACATATTCACCAGCACTTGATGTTTATTGATTTATTGATGATAGCCATTCTGACAGATGTGAGGTGATACCTCACTGTGATTTTAATTTCCATTTCTGTAATGATTAGTGATGCTCAGCATCTTTTCATTTGTGTAATAATCATCTGCAGATCCTCGCTGGAGAAGTGTCTGTTTAGGTTCTTTGCTCATTTTTAAATTGGATTGTTTAATTTTGTTATGATGCTGACTGAGTTTTTTAAGTTCTTCATAAATGTTGGATATTAAACCCTTATCAGATGTATCAGTGGCAAATATGTTCTCAACTTCAGTGGGTTGTCTTTTCATTTTCTTGGTGGTTTCCTTTGCTGTGCAACAACTTTTTAGATGGATGTAGTCCCATTTGTTTTTTCTTATGCTTCTGTTGCCCAAATAGATATATCAGAATAAAATATATTTCTATGAAAATTTATTGCCTTTATTTTCTTCTAGAATTTTTACGGTTTCAAATCTCACTTTCAAGTCTTAATCCAGTCTGCGTTTATTCTTCAATATGGTGTAAGAAGGTAGGCTGCATTCATTTATTTTTCTACTTATGTGTCCAATTTTCCCAATAGCATTTAATGAGTGGACTATCTTTACCACATGTATATTCTTGTGTCCTTTGTCAAATATTAATTGACCATAAATGTATGGGTTTATTTCTGGACTTTTTGTTATGTTCCACAGATCTTTATGTCTGTTTTATGCCAGTACCATACTATATTTATTACTATGGCCTCGTAGTATAGTTTGTTATCAGGTAGCATGATTCCTCCCACTTTGTTCTTCTTTCTCAAGATTACTCTGGCTATTGGTTTGGTTTTATTTTGTTTGTTTGTGTGTGTGTGTGTGTGTGTGTGTGTGTGTGTGTGTGTGTGTGTGTTGGGTTTCTTGGTGGTGGTTTTTTTTTTTTTTTGTACTTCCATATACATTTTTTGTGATATTTGCTGTAGCTCTCTGAATTACGTCATTGGACATTTGAACGTTGTTAATTCTTCCTGTCTTTGAACACCATATGTACTTTTATTAATTTGTATCTTCTTCAACTTCTTCCTGTCTTTCTTCCTTTCTTTCACTTTCTTCCTTTCTTTCACTTTCTTCTTTCTTCCACTTCCTTCTTTCTTTCTTTCTTTCCTCCTTCCTTCCTTCCTTCCTTCCTTCCTTCCTTCCTTCCTTCCTTCCTTCCTTCCTTCCTTCCTTCTTTCTTCATGATCTTTATTATGTTCAGGTGAATTCCCTCTGTTCACCTCAACAGGTGGCATGGGTGAACCTGCAACCCAGGTACATGCCTTTGACTGGGAATCGAACGCATGATCCTTTATTGTGGTCAAATAAATATAAGATTTAGAGTTTTAACCACATTTAAGTATACATCAAGTATATTGACATGCAATTCTCACCACCATGTATCCCCAAATTTTTATGTATTTATTCATTTTTTCTTTTCATTGCTTTTATCTCTGTTAATAAATTTATTGGGGCAGGGTGGTTTTAGGTGTGTACAATTCAGTAATAGATCACTTGTAGGTCAGTTTTTTCTAATTGACTTCTAGTTTTATACAGTTATGATCAGAAAAGATTCTTGATATGATTTCAATCTTCTTAAATTTACTGAGACTGTGTTTGTGCCCTAACATGTGGTCTATCTAGATAATGTTGCACGTCCACTTAAAAAGAATGTATATTCTACTGCTTCAGGGTGAAATGCTCTGAAGATACCAATTAAATCCATTTGATCTATTGTGTTATTTCTGTCCACTCTTTTTTTTTTTTTAAAGACTAGGTGTGAGGCCGCCCTGTGCAAGGGTGAGGCAGCGCCCAAGTCTTCCCCCCGCCTTCTCCCTCCCCCCCCAGCCCCCGCCCATCTCCCTCCCCCCCCCCAGCCTCTGCCCATCTCCCTCCGCCCCCACCCACAGGGGCCCCAGCCCAGGAGGAGGTCAGGGCTCAAGTCTCCCCCCCGCCTTCTCCCTCCCCCCCCAGCCCCCGCCCGTCTCCCTCCCCCCCCCAGCCACCGCCCATCTCCCTCCACCCCCACCTGCAGGGGCCCCAGCCCAGGGGAGCCAGGGGAGCATGTCACACGCTAGGGCGAAGGGAACGCTTCACTGATTTCAGTGTCACCCTTGCGCAGGGGCCACCCTAATCTCCTCTGTATCATTCCAGCATTACTGTATGTGCTGCTGCTGCTGCTGCTGCTGCTGCTGCTGCAGAGTCCAGCACCAGGCCACTCTTTGCTTCTTGATTTTCTGTGCGGAAGATCCAGCCATTGATGCCAGTGGGATGTTCAAATCCCCTACCGCGTCTGTATTATTGTTGAACTCTCCATTTATGTACATCAGGATTTGATTTACACATTTACTTGCTCTTATGTTGAAGAAATGCATGTTTGCAAGGGTTATATCCTCTTGTTGGATTGCTCTCTTTATCATTCTGTGGTGTCCATTCTTATCGCTCAATACAGCCTTTGTTTTAAAGTCTATTTTGTCAGCTATAGGTTTACCTCCCCGGCTTATTTTTCATTTGTATTTGCATGAAATACCTTCTGCCATCCCCTTGCTTTTTGTCTGTATATCTTTCATTCTGAGGTAGGTCTCTTGTTGACTGCATATATATGGTCCTTGATTTCTTATCGATTCAGCTACCATGTCTTTTAATTGCAGCAGTCAAGCCACTTACATTTAATGTGATTGTTTGTAGATATGTTTTATTCTTTTAACTCTGTTTCCCTTTTATTCCTTCTTGATAGTTCTTATACTAATGGTTTGGTGGTAACACACTTCTTTTGCTGTTTCTTGTCTGGGAAGCTCTTTATTTCTCCATCAATTTTAAATGACAGCCTTGCTGGGTAAAGTAGTCTTGGTTGAAGGTCCTAGCTTGTCATTATTTTGAATATTTTGTGCCAATCCCTACTGGCCTGGTATGTTTTTGTAGAGAAATAAGCTGACAATCTTATGGGAGCTCCCTTGTAGGTAACTGACCGTCTTTCTTTTGTTGCTTTTAAGATGTCCTGTCTGTAATCTTTGTCATTTTCATGATGATGTGTCCTGGTGTCAAGCCTTTTTGGGTTCATCTTGTTTGGGACTCTGTACTTCCTGGACGTGTGTCTCTTCCTTCACCAGGTTAGGGAAGTGTTCGGTCATTATTTCTTTTAATATGGTGTAGTCCCTTAACCTTTCTTTTGTCCTTGTACTCCTATAATGTGGATGTTGTTAATGTTTCATGTTGTCCCAAAAGTCCCCTAAACAGTCCTCATTTTTAAAAGTTCTTTTTTTCTTTTTGCTGCTTTTGTCTTCTGTGACCCTGTCTTCCAAATCACTAATTTGATTTTCTCCTTAATCAAATTATTTATTTTCTCTAGTGTATTCTTCATTTCAAAGATTTTACTCTTTATTTCTGACTGGATCTTTTATATGGCTTAAATGTTCTTTTTCATGCCTACTATCAGTTTTCAAGTTCCCACTGATTTCATCCATTCTTCACCTAACTTCAATTAACTATCTGGAATCTTGTTTGCCTCACTTTGTTTAGCATTTTTTCTGGATGTGTCCCCTGTTCTTAAATTTGGGGCATGTTTCTTTGCATTTTGGCTGCCTCTGTGTGTTTGTTTCTTTGTGTTAGAATCCAGGTCTTGGTAGTGTGGCTTCGTGTAGTAGGAGGCCTGTGGAACCCAGTGGCAATTTCTTCTTGATCATCTGAGTTGAGTGCTCCAGGGATGTCCCGTGTGTGTTATGTGAACCTTCCTGTGGCAGTTGATTCTTGATGGCTGTTGGCCCATTCATGTACTGATTCGATGCTCAGTCTAGTTGGCTGTGACCACAGTGTACCCTGCCTACAGTGTAGTGTATGAGCTGCTGACATGTGTTGACCACGTGGAGTGCAATTTATCTCAGCGGGGTCTGGTGCCTGCCTAGATCTCACTTTGGCTATGCCGCTTCTGAGGCTAATTGTATCCTTCTCTGATGTGCTCTGAAGCTGGCTATTGGCTTGTTGGTCCTGGTGATTCCTGGGAGGGACTCTGGTGCCGAACAATGTCAGATGCTTGATGTGACTCTCCCAGGGCAATCTATTTGCATCTACAAAGCAATTCACAATTTGTGACAGCCTCTGCTGAGGCCCAGTGAGCACAGGAAGGTCCAAGCAGGGCATCAAAGCTGGCTTTGACTAGCACTGAGCCTGGGGACAGGTCAGCAAAAGTCCCAAGCACACCATGTTCTGCCTCCCTGTCTGCCTCCATCTGCCGGGTGCCTGTTTCTCTCAGTTAATGAAAGAGTCTCTGGAAGCACTCAAGTTGCATGAGGTAGGTTCTCAGGGAGTCCCCAGGTAGAGGTGAGTGGTGTTCACCAGATGGATGCAGGTTCAAGCTCAGTGTCAGTGTTGGGTCTGAGGCCACTCAGCAAATGTCCCAGGGTATACCACGTCCAGCTGCCACCCGCTGGGTCCTCACACATCTTTGAGCAGTGTACAGAAGACAAAGACCTGGCATTGTTTGTAGGAGGAGAATGAAAAATCAAAAGAGGCTGCTTCCCAGGATTGAAGATGTCTGGAATCTGTAGTCTGAGATCAGCCGTGTGAGCTTAAGGGCTTTGCAGAGGGTCTGTGGATTCTCAAAGGCCAGAGAGCTGCTTCCTGTTGTAGATGACTCATGGATCCCCTGGGATGCCACAGGGGAGCGAGAGCATGGTGGGATCATGCAGGTGCAATCCAGCCATCACGTAGTGAAAAGTAGAATCCCCTCATGGGTGGCTGATTTCAGCAGATTCATCCCTCCGTTTCTGTCCTAAGAGAACTAGAGCTCTCTCCAGAGTTCCGACCACATGCATGCTTACTGGCTTCCCGGGCAGCACTCTCCCTGCCTTCTTTCCTCAAGGCTGGGCGAGCCAGGCTGGCTGGAGTGTAGGGAAGGGAGGATAGAGGTCCGTTTGGAGGGTTGAAATGCTGTGAGAACTTTTAAGGTTTAAATTGATTTTCTCTGTGTCTGCTCCCACACTACAAGTAAGCCGCCAAAGTGATGCTTAGCTCACTCTCAAGGAAGCACAGTTCTGCCCTGCACCAGTGCCACACATCACCAGAGCAGTGAAGGGAGCTACTGGAGGAAGAAGACAGGGCATTCCTCTCCCAGCAGTGTAACACCCTCACAGGCATGATTCTGCCTGGAGAGCTGACCCCTGCTGGAGCGCTTAAGGCTTTTAGGCACAGAGTGTAATGATCTGATTTATATTTTTTAAAGATCACTCTGATTTGCATTTGCATTTTTATTAAAAATTACTTCTTTAATTTTTTTTTCAATTAGGGATGGCATTCAATATTAGTTTCAAGTGTACAAAATAGTGGTTAGACATTTATATAACATATAAAAGCATCTCCTGAGAAGTATAGCATGGGATATCTTTGAAAAGGGTATTAATCCTATTCACGAGGGCTCCACCCTCATAACCTAATCAAACTCAAAAGACCCACCTTTTATTTATTTTTAATCAACCTTATTTGGGTGACATTCATTAATAAAATTGCATAGGTCAGGTGTGCAATTCTCTAATGCAGCATTTGTATATCGCATTGTGTGCTCACTGGCTTCAGGTCAAGTCTCCTTCCATCACCATTTATCCCCCCTATGCCCTCTTCTCCCTCCCCTACCTGTCACCCACCAACCTTAGCCCCTACTCCCCACACGCCACCCCCACCCGCCACCCCGCACCCCACACCCCCAGCCCCGACCTGCCTCACCACATCCCCAACGCACAGCCCCCATCTGCCACCCCCAACTCCCCTCCCGCCAGCTCTCATCCCCCAACACTACCCCTCACCCCCACCTCCCACTCTTACCCCCAACCCTACTCCCCACCGGCCCCCCCATCACGCACCCCACACCCCACACCTCCCATCCTCCACCCCCAACTTCCCAGCCCCCACCCCCCACCCCCCTTCCCCTGCTTGTGATTTGACATTTGAAATGATATTTGAGATGTGTCTTGAGAGCACGGGTAGGATTTAGACAGATGAAGAAGGTGAGAATATGCTTCACGTACAGAGAGTGGACATTCGGCCTGGAGGCAGGAGAGATGAACACTGGACAGACCAGAGCATATGCCCCTCAGATGCCTGTGAGTGAGGGGTCAGGGCAGTGAAACAGAAGACCCTGCATGGAGGGAAAGGGCAGAGGGATAAGGGGACCAACCACAGAGTGGTCAGAGCAGCGGAGACAGCAGCCCCTCCATGGGAAGGCAGGGCAGCAGGGTCAGGGGACCGGGGGAGGGGCCGATGGACAGGTATGAGAGGGAATGCTGCCAAGGGGCAGGGCTGGGGGCAAGGGCTCCACCATGGGGAACAGGGAACTCTCCATGGAGGGGTCTGTTTCCCCTGTTACCTATCTCTACTCCCATGTCCCCCGTTCCCTGGCCCCTCCATGGATGGTGCCCTAACCCCCCTATCTTGCTCGGACTATGTGGGGTCCTTTGTCCTCCCTGCCCTGCTACCTCCCTGGAGGATGCCCTCTCCCCCCTGCCCTGCCATCTATTTCAGGACCTGTGCTAAAATCCTTGCTGTCTCAAAGTAGGCCTCCCTATCCCTCCAGCCTCTCCTCTCCATGGAGGCTTCCCTATTCCCTCTCATGCATGCCCTGTCCCTCCATGTAGGATTCTGTCCTCTCCCTGCCCTTCTCCCTCAAACTGGGGCTCCCTTTCTCCACTGCTTGCCCCCTCAAAGTGAGGTTCTCTGTCCCTCTGCCATGCCCCCTCCATGAAGGAAACCTTCCTCCCTGACCCTCCCCCTCAAAGTGGGGTTCTCTACACCCCTGCCATGCCCCATCCATGGAGGGTACCTTCTCCTCCCTGACCCTCCCCCTCAAAGTGGGGTTCTCTACACCCCTGCCATGCCCCATCCATGGAGGGTACCTTCTCCTCCCTGCCCCTCCCCCTAAAGTTGGGATCCCTGTCCTCCTGCCCTGCTCCCTCAATGGATAGTTCTGTCTCCTCTGTGCCCTGCTCTCTCAAAGTGAGGTTCCCTTTCCTCCTGCCCTACCCTCTGCATGGGGATTACCTGTCCAACTGCCCTGCCCCCTCCCCATAGAGGGTTCCTGGTCTCCCCTCTCCTCCCTGCCCTGCCCCCTATAATTGGGGTTCCCTTCCTTCCTGTCCTCCCCACTGCATGGAGGGTTTCCTGTACCCACTATTCCATCCCTGCAAGTGCAGTTCCTTGTCCCCCAGCTCTAACTCCTTTCTGAAGGTTTCCCTGGCCCCCTGCCCTGCCCCCTCCATGAAGGTTTCCCTGTCTCCTGCCCTCCACCCTCTATGGAGAGTCCCCTCTCCTACCTGCCCTGTCCCCTCCATGGAGTGTGCCCTCGCCCCCCTGCCCTGTCCCATCCATGGAGGATTTCCTGTTCCTCTGCTCTGCCCCCTCCAAGGAGGGTCCCCTCTCCTCCCTGTCTGGCCCGTCCCTGTTGGGTTCCCTGGCAAGCCCCCCCCCTCGAGTCCTGCCCCCTCCATGGAGGGTTCCCTGCCCCACCTGTTCTGTACCCTCCGTGGAGGTTTCCCTGTCACCACTGCCCTGCCCCCTCCCTGGAGGGTCCCCTCTCCTCCGTGCCCAGTCTACTCCAAGGAGTATGCCCTCTCCCCCCGGCCCTGTCCCATCCACAGAGGGTTCCCTTTTCCTCTGCTCTGCCCTCTCCATGAAGGGTCCCTTCTCCTCCCTGCCTTGTCCTCTCCAAGGAGAGTCCCCTCTCCTCTCTGCCCAGTCCACTCCATGAAAGTCCCCACTTTCCCTGCCCTCCCTCCTCCATGGAGAGTCCCCTTTCCTCTGACCGGCCAATCCTTGGAGGGTCCCATGTTGCCAGTCCCCACTGCCCTGCCCCATCAATGGAGAGTTCCCTGTTCCCCAAACCCCCTGCACTTCCCCCTCCATATAGAGCACCCATTACCACTATCCTTCCCTTCCTTGGAGGGTCCCTTCTCCTTCCTGCCCTGTTTGTTACCTCCACGGAGGGTCCCATCTCCTCTTTAGCTATAACGTCCATGGAGGGTCTCCTCACTCTCTGTCCTCTTCCCTCCATGGAGGATCCCCTGCTCCACTGCTCTGTCTCCTGCATGAAGGGTCCCCACTTCCCCTGCCCTCCCTTCTTCATGCAGTGTCCCCTCTCCTCCCTGCCCAGCCCATCCTTAGAGGTTTCCCTGTATCCCTTCCCCATAGCCCTACCCCCTCCATGGAGGGTCCCGTATTCTCCCTTCCCTGTCCCCTATGCTCCCCCCTCCATGGAGGGTACCTTCTCCTCCTTGACCCATCTCCTCCATGGAGGTTCCCATCTCCTCCCTGCCCTTCCTCTCCCTGGAAGGATCCTTCTCCTCCCTTCTCTGTCCCCTTTATTGAGGGTCCCTTCTCCTCCATGGCATGTCCCCTCCATGGAGTGACCCCTCTCCTCCATGCCCTGTCCCCTCCATGGAGGGGTCCCCCCTCCTCCCTGTCTGGCCCATGACTGTAGGTTTCCCTTTCCCCGTCTCTGCCCTCTCCTCCCTGCCCTGTACCCTCCATGGAGGGATCCTTCTCCTCCCTGACCCATACCCTCCGTGGAGGGTCCCTACTCCTCCCTACCTGTTCCCTCCATGGAGGGTTCCCAAAACCCTACTGTCCCCCTGCATGGAGAGTACCTTCTCCTCCGTGACCCGTCCCCTCCATGGAGGTTCCCATCTCCTCCCTGTCTTGTCCCCTCCATGGAGGGTCCTCTCTCCTCCCTGTCTGTCCCCTTCATGGAGAGTTCCCATCACCCTACAGTCCCCCCTGCATGGAGGGTCCCAATTCCTCCCTGCCCTTCTCCATCATGGAGGGTCCCCTCTCCTCCCTGCCCTGCCCCTCCATGGAGGAATCCTTCTCCTCCCTGACCCATCCCCTCTATTGAGGGTCCCCACTCCTCGTTGCCTGTTCCCTCCATGGAGGGACCCCTCTACTGCCTACGTGTCCCTGAAAGGAGGGTCCCCTCTCCTCCTGGCCCATCACCTCCATGGAGTTTCCCCTCGCACCCATGCCTGTCCCCTCCATGGGAGTTTCCCTGTCCCCACTGCCCTGCACCCTCCATGGAAGGTCCCATCTTCTCCCTACCCTTGCCGCCTCCATGGAGTGTCCCATCTCCTCCCTGCTCTCTCCCCTCCATGGAGGGTCCGCTCTCCTCCCAACCTGTCCCCTCCATGGAAGGTTCCCCACTGCCCTGCACCCTCCATGGAGGGTCCCATTTCGTCCCTGCCCTTTACCCTCCATGGAGGATCCCCACTCCTCCCTGCCTGACACCTCCATGGAGGTTCCCCCTCCTCCCTGCCTCTCCCCTCAATGGAGGGTTCCCATTCCCCATGGCCCTGCACCCTCCATGGAGGGTCGCTTTCGTCCCTGCCCTGTACCCTCCATGGAGGATTCCCTTTGCTCCTGGCCCTGTCCCCTCCATGGAGGGTCCCCTCTCCTCCCTGCCTGTCCCTCCATGGAGGGTTCCTAGTCCCCACTGCCCTGCATCCTCCATGGAAGGTCGCTTCTTCTCCCTACCCTGTCCCCTCCATGGAGGGTCCCCTCTCCTCCCTACCCTCTCCCTTCCATGGAGGGTCTTATCTCCTCCCTGCCTGTCCCCTCCATGGAGGGTCCCCTCTCCTCCCTTCCTTTCCCCTCAATGGAGGGTTCTCTCTCCCCCCTTCCTTTCCCCTCCATGGAGGGTCCCCTCTCCTCCCTGCCCTCTCCCCTCCATTGAGGGTCTCCCCTCCTCCCTGCCTGTCCCCTCCATGGAGGGTCCCCTTTCCTCCATGCCCTCTCCCCTCCGTGGAGGGTCCCTTCTCCCTTCCTTTCCCCTCCATGGAGGGTCCTCTCTCCTCCCTGCCCTGCCCCCTCCATGGAGGTTTCACTGCCTCCCCTACCCTGCCCCCTCCATGGAAGGACCCCTTCCCCCTGCCCTGCCCCATCTATGCAGGGTCTTCTGTTTCCCTGCCTGATCCCATCACTCACAGGCTCTGCGAGGCATGTGCTCTGGTCCCCAGTGTTCATCTGTCCTGCCTCCAGGCCGTGTCCACTGTCTGCACCTGAAGCACATCTCACCGTCTTCATATGCCCAAATCCTCCCGGGCTCTCAGGACACATGTCAAATATCATTTCAAATGTCAAATCACCGAGTGATCTTTAAAAAATATAAATCAGATCCCCCTATTCTCGTGCCTAAAAGCCTTCCTGCTGTGACAGCAATTTCAACCCACACTAGGGCCCTCTATGTCCCCCTCCCCCCCCCGCCCCCCGCTCTCTGCTGTTCACATCCAGCCTGGCTGTCCTTGCCCTGGGGCACTGCCTCTCCTTTTGGGGTGGCTTCCCCAGGTCTCCATGGGGCCAGCTCTGTCTCAACAGCCATTTCTCAGTTTAAACATGTTGGGGAGCCCTTTCCTGAGCCTGCTAGGGAGTCACTCTGCTCTGAAGCCCCCATGTAGCCCTATGGTATATCACCTGGCAGTAGGTCACAATACTAACAGAGGTCAGAATGCTAAGACAGGTCATAGTGGTAACCTAGCCACCATGCCAGGTCAGCCATGTGGGCAAACCTCTCAAGTTTTCTGGTGGTGGTGGTGTTAAAAATCAGTGAATAAACATTTATTGACCCCAACATACCAAAGGCCCTCTACAGAAACCACAGGAGGTGTGGCTCTCCTGGGTCCTGGCCCTCAGTAACCAGGGGTCCTTCAAAGTGAAAACTGGGTGGGAGGGTGGGTCAGAGAAGCCAGGGAGGGACTCCACTTGAGTTGCTGGCTTTGAGGCTGGAGGAAGGGATCAAAGGCCAAGATTTTTGGGAGCCCCAGGAAGCTGGGAGTGGCTTTGGCAGGGACACAGAAGGGAACTTTGCCATAAGGAATGGATTCTGTCACCTCCCCATGAGCAGGCCCCCGAGGCCTCCTGGGAGGAGGGCAACCCAATGAACCACCTCAGGTTTCTGACCCACAGCACCTGGGACCCCACACTTTGTCCTGTGAACCACTGCGTTTAAGGTCATAGGTCAGGGCACCAATAGAAATCTTTTGTGTCCCTGTGGCTCCCTAGTCATATAAGCTAAGTCTATTTTCTTCATGGCTCTTCCTATCTTCTGAAATAAAGTGTGGCCTTGGTTCTTGTTCACCTGTCTGTCTCTCAGGCCCTCTCAGCACCTGAAAGGTGACCTGTGAAGGCCCCGCCCCCAAGACCCAGGTAGACAGCCCACACTTGCTGAATGATGTCCTGAGCAAAGAGCTCTTTTAGATTTCATAAATTTTTTATTTGTAATAAACCTGATTCATTAACATGTACATACATATGATATCTTCATCCTCTTTAGGACATCCCACATAGATTCATGAATTTTTAAAATATCTTAATTTTTTGGTCAAAACCCACGTCTCAATTTCTTGTTCAGAAATGCAGTAGCTGCTTTGTGACCTGCCTCGGGGAGGAGAGGGTTCTGACTGCAGACCAGGTTCATGCCAGGATGTTGCTCCTGTTCCTGGTCCTTCACAGGCCAGTCCTTTGGCCTCTGGTGGCCAGTTGACCCATGATGCGCCCTTACACCTCATCTCCTATTCACCAGCCTGGTGTTGCTTCCTGTGTTGGTCACAAGGTGCAATATACAGATCCTGTAACATAGAACCCACACCTGAAACCTATATGTTTTTGTTGACCAATGTCACCCCAATGGATTTAATATATAAAAATATTTAAAAAAAAACAAAAAACAACACACACGTTAGTTATTTTGCAGATTGAAACTGGTTCAGGGAGATGAAGTGACTGGTCTGAGGTTCCCCAATATTCCCACTGCCCATGATTCTGAATGCCCAACACTTTCTTGTCTTTCTCCCATTAGACTTCAAAGGTCCTGCCTTTTAAAAATCCAAAGGAGCTGAAAAAACAGTAGGAAGCTTCAAACCTCCTTTGGAAAGCACACTTTAAGTCAGCAGAGTGGAACATCTTCTCTATTAGTGTTTCTTTGCTTCTTTGTTCATTCATTTGCCAAATGTATGTTTTACAGACATTTCTAGAACTGACCTTTTCAGTACTGGATCTCCCTCTCAGAAGGTGCCTAGGCCTGTGCTAGGACCAAAGAGTTCCCAGTGCTGAATGGGAATTCAGCAATGACTTTTGAAGGTTTCTATTTAAGAAATATATACAAATTCTGAATTACTTTTGTCACTAGATACTAGGAAGGGTTCTCCCCTCACAAGAGCCTTTATGCTATTTTCACAAGACACCTGCTCAGTATCTGGTGAAAGAAGCTCAGCTTACTTTACAGAAACACAACAGCTGAAACCACAGCACGATTTTTATAATAAGAAATTTCCTGCCCAAAGCGGTTTGGCTCAGTGGATAGAGCGTCGGCCTGCGGACTGAAAGGTCCCAGGTTCCATTCCGGTGAAGGGCATGTACCTGGGTTGCAGGCACATCCCCAGTAGGAGATGTGCTGGAGGCAGCTGATCGGTGTTTCTCTCTCATCAATGTTTCTAACTCTCTATCTCTCTCCCTTCCTCTCTGTAAAAAAATCAATAAAATATATTTTTAAAAAAAAGAAAGAAAGAAATTTCCTTTGCACATTGTAGCGAGGAAGAAAAACCTTTAAGAAGAAATGTCAGGTAGAGTTACAGTTTTGTATGAATAAAGATAAGTACGGATCAAAGTTGCAAATATATTCAATATGTTTAATGTGCAGAAAAAATATAGCTTATTTATTTATTTCTAAATGGATTTTCTCTTGAGTTCCCCGGCAGGAGATAGAGGGGATAAGAGAAAAGAAAATATTTAGCTCAGTTTAATATCTGAGTTCAGCCTCATGAACTGAATCCTGTCTTTAAATGAACCCAGTGCCTTTCCCATTGGTGTTATATGGGATGCGAGGCGGAGCTATTTTGTTTTTCTGGCAACAGGGGCAGAGTCTTTGTATCTCCTATTGTAGCTCAGGGAGTAGCTAGTCTGGGTCCATGTGTGGGGTCCTGCTCCAAGTTTCCCTCTGGAGTTCTACTCACCCAGAGAGTGAGGACATGCAGCATCCCTGCTGGGGGCTCCCAGTCTGCCCAGATAATCCCAGGGGAGCAGTCCTCAGCCCTCCAATTCTAACCCCAGTGTCTGTGTGTCCCCCTCTCCCCTCTGAGAGTCCTGGCTGCAGTGGAGGGGACAGGAGGCATCTGCAGTTCCCTGTCCTCAATCTCTTCATTTATTCCCACAGTTACCAGAGCTCAGAAGGCTTTGCTTCTCCTTCCTATCCATACAGACCTTCCCTGATGGAAAATTTGAGAACACTGGAAAACAGGGCACATGAAGACTTTTCAAGAGTATGTAAGTGTTTACAAAGTATTTGAGAAAATTAATTTCTAAATTCTGTTCCTTCTAGGTGCTCTTTTCAAATTTGATCTGCCTGAGGAGTCATCTGTGATTATTTTTTTTCCATCTCACCTTTCACAGTTTCTCCTCTCATTTTAGTAAAGAAAACTATGCCTTCCCCACCTCCTCCCAGAAATCTTACCATTTCCCCTGGGGGTGACACTCTCCAGCCCTCTGAACTATGAGTGCATGCCAACTAATGGCACTGCATGAAGCAAACCCTATCTGAGAAGGAATTCTTAGGGTAATCTGAAGGCAGCAGGAAAAACAAAAGCAGAGACTTCAGAGGTAGTTGGAGCCTCGGTCACCTCCAGCTACACAAATGTTAAACACAGCCTGACACCTGGCCAGACAGTGTAAAATCTCACAGTGCTCAAAATGGTTGATAAAAGGGAAAAATGGATTATTTTTTGTTAAATAAACATCTGCATAATAAGAACTAAAAAAAACCTAGTTGTCTTCCATAATTCAGGCACTTTACATGTATTGTTCTAATCCCACAATGGTCCCCATGTGCCTCCCATTTTAGAATGCAGAGAACTGAAGTCAGAGAACTGAAGACAGGAGGCTAGAATTGGTGGGGCTCCAAATCCAGCCAAGTCGGCTCCCCCAGAGCAAGCTGCCTCCTGTGTCCAGGGTTTCTTGTCCTCCTGATGGAAAGTCTGACCTTCCGTTCTTAAGACACATGCTGGTGTCTTCATGAATTTCAACCAATTTCCAAAAGCACCAGTGGGAAAAGATTTTTTACGGTTAAGGACAGCAATAGGGACACAGAAGAGACTGTCATTCAGAACAATTCGAGCATAGACAATGTTTACAGATCTGCTTCCGAATAAATGAATGAATGTCACACTGGGCTCAATGTTTAGACAGGTGCAGCTACAGAGAGAATCCAGAGACCACTCCGCTGCTCTGTAGACATGGGAGCATCCTACGAATGACACTTGCCTTGACACCTGTCTTGTTGACAAGAATTATGCAGACGGCTTCAGCGGATATACAAAACTTTATATAAATCAAAAAAATCTTTAGCCAGTACCACTTTGGCTCAGTGGATAGAGTGGCAGCCTGCAGGCTCAAGGGTCCCAGTTCGAGTCCGGTCAAGGGCATGTACCCTGGTTGTGGGCACATCCCCAGTGGGGGGCGTGCAGGAGGCCGCTGGTCGATGTTTCTCTCTCATGGATGTTTCTAACTCTCTATCCCTCTCCCTTCCTCTCTGTAGAAAATCAATGAAACCTATTTTAAAAGAAATTCTTTAGAAAAAAATATTTAGTTGTTGTTTTTTTAAAGTGAATTACTGAATCTTCTGAAACATATTTTGGCTTTTGAAAAAGTTCAAAAAATTCCACATTCTTTTTATAGTTTCTTCCTTCGTTGATTTTTTTTCTCTCCAATACTGGAAAAAGATAAAAAATAAAGGCATGTTGAAAGAAGAACATAAACTTCTCCATAATTTCACATCCCACAGTTAGATAATAGTATGATCTTTCCCCTTTATTTCTTTGTGTGTTTTTTTTCCTTTTTATATAGGTATGTATATGTATGCACAGTATAAAGTTGCCAAATTTGGAATTATATATCGAAATGTGTATGCACATATATTTATAAAAATATATGTACACATACTTTTTGCTTCCTCTTGTTCTTAAAATTATACCATAAACCTTCCCGCATATTCTAAGAGAGTCCTATCTTAATGGCTTTGTAATATTCCAGCATATGTTTAAATCACAATTCAGATAACCAAATTCTATCACTGGTCATTTAAGTTTTTCCCACTTGTTCAGTGTTACGAATAATAAAAAGAATCAGCACTTTCTAAAACTTTTTCTGTTTTTTGAATTAAAGAAAACTAATTTTAAAATCACTAAAATCCTTTGAGAATAGAAATGTCTTATTTTGCACTTTTCAGTAGAGTAGCCAGTAGCCGCATATGGCTATTGAGCTCTTGAGAGGTGGTTAGTGCAACTTAGGAGCGTGATTTCACCTTTGACTTCATTTTAAATTAGCCACATGTGGGTAATGACTACCTTATTGGTCACAGCAGAACTTGAGAGCGCCAAATCCTAACCACTAGGCCTCCAGGGACTGTGGTACATATAATGAACAACATAAACTGATGAACAAAAACAGATCCAGAGACAGAGAAACATCTATCAGACCATCAAACCCCAAAGGGAAGGTAGGGGAGGGTGGGGGTAAGAGGGAGAGATCAACCAAAGGACTTATTTTTTTTTGTTTGTTTTTATTGCTTAAAGTAATACAAAGGGTATTACATATGTGTCCATTTTTCTCCACGCCCTAGACTGTCCCCTAGCCTCCCCTATTTCCCAGTGTCTTATGTCCATTGGTTATGCTTATACGCATGCATACATGTCCTTTGGTTGATCTCTTACCCCCCCTACCTCCTTTGCATGCATATAGGCCTAACCACTGGACACAGACAACAGGGGCGTGAGGGCATGAGTGGGGAGGGTAATGTGGGGATAAGGACACATATGCAATAACTTAATCAATAAAGAAATTTTAGAAAAACAAACAAACAAACAACAAAGCAGAACTTGAAACTTGGGAGCTCAGTGCACTGCTTTGAGAATTTGCTTGTATGCAGGAATACACCCATCTTGTGGTCTTTTAGAATATTGCTTCTGAAATATTGGGAACTAAGGTGTATTCGCAAGTGTGAGCAAGTATTTTTTCTTATAACTTCAGAATGTTCATAAACCATAAGAGTCACCTGGTAGATTATATAAATTATCTGGAAGTTTTAAGACTGGCATGGCTAAAAGACAGTCCGCACACAGGGCAAATGAATTGCAGGGGACAGTAAATATTTAGAAAAACACTAAGAATAGACTCACTCTTTTGATTGGGACACACGGAGGATTTTAAACAGAGGGACCTTGTTATCTCCCAAGTCCAACAATATTACTATGTGCAGATAAGGCTTCGTATGGTTATTCCTAGAATTAGGACAATTGGGACATGATCACTTTTAGGCATCAAGGATATCTTTTTCCAAGAATGGCGAAATGTGAAGAGTTCCTGGAAGTTATTGCATCCTTGAAATAGCCTTGAAACATATTGTATTGGAGATTTATCCCTAAAGCACACCCCTTTGTGGTATGTTAACCAAATATCCAGGATGCTACTTTAGTCTTTTTTTTTTTTTTTGGAACTTTGAAAGATCAGATTTAATGCTGGGGTCCAACCCCAGCAGGTCCAGGGGTCCCCAAAGGTGTGTACGGAGTTGGCGAAGAAGGAATGACACATAGGCAGCGTTCAGGTGATCATCATAGCCAGGTTCTGTAGCTAGGTTCTCTTGCCATGTTCTTTCGCTAGGTTCTCCAGGTTCAGTTGCCAGGTTCTGTCCAGGTTCTCTAGCCATGTTCTCTCGCTAGGTTCTCCAGCCAGGTTCAGTCACCAGGTTCTGTCCAGGTTCTCTAGCCATGTTCTCTTGCTAGGTTCTTCAGCCAGGTTCTGTAGCCAGCATCTGCAGCCAAGTTCTGTCTAGGTTCTCCAGCCAATTCCTGTAGCCAGGTTCTGTCCAGTATCTTTTGCCATGTTCTCTCACTAGGTTCTGTCTCTAGGTTCTGTCTACTTTAGTCTTTAGGGCTCATTCTAAGCTTAGCAGAAGAAATGGGAAAAGGGCAATGAAATGAGGTCCAATGTACTTTGTGAAACAAGGCAGAATGGCCAAACCTCAAATCCCCTGAAACAAATGAGGTCAATTATCAAGAACTGGAAAGCGAATCCCACAGCTAGTTACTGGAATTTATTTAGCCATATGTAAGTAATGAGCAGCAACTATCTTGTGATCTGTAATTATTGGGAACAATCAAGTTTTTATAAGGAAGCTCAGTTTTTGTTTGGTTTCAACGTCTCACATTGGCCTTGGAACAGTTCCCTGTTGCATTAGAAGAACTAATACATCTATTGTGTTTCAATAAAAGCTATTGGCTGTTATTTATTTTTCTTTTAGGATAAGTTAGTCATAAGTGACTATGGTGGGCTCTCTGGGGCTGTGGTCTCTTCTCCACATCCCGCACGGAGGGGGAGACTTGAACCGGTTTGAGCAAGTTAGGAGGCTCTTTCGGGTTTAAAGAATAATGAAAGACAGACATAAAATAAATTAAAAGCTTGGGCTGGGTGTGGTGTCTGCCCTCTGACTTCAGGGACAGACAGAGAGAGTCTGCCCTCTGGAGGGACAGGCACAGAGAGAGCCAGCTCTGAAAGCTGATTATTATATACTCAAATTACAGGAGGCTACATCACATCTGGGTGGGCCTGAGACATCATGAGATCCATCCCCTTAACACTGGGCGGAGAGTCAGACTGAGTGACATCCAATCTTTTGACTGGTCCCGCCCTCAGGGCATGGCTCTGACCTTGCCCTGGGTCCCAGCTGATGTCAATTAAGCCAAGTGTATTCTAAGGGCCCTTAACAAATTAGTGATTCTCTGATAAGTCATCAGAACCCAATGGTTAACATCAATTTTATTTATTATTTGGTGGTATGTGCAGATTTGATCTGCATTTACACCATTCACATTTCTCTTGTCAACAAATAAAAATAAATACTTTCATAGCAATGTTGCCTTCCTTTTTTATGATAAGTTATATTTATGGTACAGAAAACATTTAATAGATGTAGAATAAACAGTGTACAATAAACAGTGATCATATCTTGCCCTCTTTCTTTATATTTTCATTTTTTTAAGAAATAAGGAAACACTCAGGCTGGGTAGCTCAGTTGGTTGGAGCATCGTCCCATACACCAAAAAGTTTCAGGTTCGATTCCCAGTCATGGCACATACCTAGGTTGCTGGTTCAATCCCCAGTCATGGTACATACAGAAGGCAGCATTCAATGATTCTCTCTCACATAGATGTTTCTCTCTCTCCCTCTGACCCTCTTTCTATTTCTCTCACTCTTAAATCAATAAAATTATCATCACGTGAGGATTAAAAGAAAAATAAAAAACATAATACAATAATAAAGAAATAATACAATACAGTAATAGTCTATATCATGTTCAGTCCAATTTCTCTTTATATTTACATTATAAATTTTCTACTCATTTTTCTAATTAGGTCTTTAATCATTTGTTACATATACTAGAGGCCTGATACATGAAATTCATGCACGAGTAGGCCTTCCTTCCCCCAGCTGCCAGCACCAGCTTCCCTCTGGGACCCGGGAACAGGATTCCCCCCTACCCCCCACCCACCCCTACCCGACCACCATCAGGAGCCCTGGACCCGGGCATCCCTTGCAGCCCTGGCTTTGTCTGGAAGGTCTTCCAGAAGGATGTTTGCTCTAATTAGCTCTTATTATTATAAATATATATCAACCATATGTAGTATTAGTTCATCTTTCTGGATTAATATACAGGTATATTTTATGTAACATTCTGGAACTTTTGTTTAAATTATCATAAATTTTAAAATCTATCTACTTTGAGACAAATAGTTCTTTATTGATTTTTAACTGCCCTGTAATATTTATTCATATGAGTATTTCAGAACTATGTATGTATTCCTTTTCTAGTGAATATTTACCATATTTTGTTGATTTTATTTATTATTATTTTTAAAATATATATATTTTTTTACTTCAGAGAGGAAGGCAGATAGACAGAGAGAAACTTCAATAATGAGAGAGAATCATTAATTGACTGCCTCCTGCACACCTCACACTGGGGATTGAGCCTGCAACCCAGGCATATGACTAGGTTTCAGAGCAGACCGTGACTTCCTAGTTCATTGGTTGATGCTCAACCACTGAGCAACACTAGCTAGGCATATGTTGTTGATTTGCAAATGTGCAATAGGCCACATTTAAAATCATTTGAAATCCAAATACAGTGCAAATAATAATGCACATGGCCTTCATCTACTCTTTGTAGGACAAGGGTCCGCAAACTTCCTGTGTAAAGGGTTTGGTAGTAAATGGTTTGGGCTCTGTAGACAATACCATCTTGGTCATAGCTACTCAACTCTGCCATTGTAACATGCAAGTAGCCAAAGACAATGTGTAAATGAATGTATATGTCTGCCTTCCAGTGAAACAGTAATTATGGACACCAAACAGTAATTATGGACACCAAAATGTTAATTTCATATTATGTTTATCAAAAATATTCTTTTCATTGTTTTCTAACTTTTAAAAAGTGAATAAAAATGATTCTTATCTCATGGGACATATATAAACAGGCAATAGTCCAGATTTCACCCCCTGAGTATAACATCCTGACACCTGGTATGCAGATAATATAATGACATACCCTCCTTTATAACATCTATAAAAATTATTTCCTTCTTTAATATAAAACATTTCATAAAATAAGTCAAAAATTAAAAGCTCAGATATTCTACATGATGATGAGCAAACCAGTGACCTAATGGAAAATTCTGGCTCTCGACAGTGACTTGGTCAGAATGCAGAAGTGTCCTGTGTTGAAGTTATTCTGCAGGGACAGACTGTCAGGAAGCAATGCTGGGTGGATGAACTAACCCACACTACTGAGCACAGCAGGATGGCAGCAAGGAGCCCAGGGTGGCCTCTTGGTACTGTCCAGAGGCGCCACCAGGTGGCGCAGCAGCAGCAAACGCACCTGGCAGGCCAGCCTGGCAGATCTGGCCACAGGCTCCCACTTGGGTGAGGGGGACACGCCTGGGGACCGGGAGTCACAGGACCCGCTGGGCTTCCTGGCTCCTGCTGCTGCCTCGTCGGGGTCCGCCAGGGTCCCGCGGGCGGAGGAGCCGTTGGAGGCCGAGCCCAGCTGGTGTGGATGCCGCCCCCGCTGCCAGACCAAGTGCATCTGCCTGGAGTCCAGGCCACCATCCTGCAGGCGCTCCTCTCCCGCATGTGGGCTGGATCCACTTGCTCATCTGAGGGAGGAGCTGGAGCTGAAGCTGGTGAGGGGCAGCAATGGGCCAGACCACCTTCCTCAATGTCACCAAGGTGAGTGCCCTCCTGCGCACCTGCCCAGCGACTCCGCCTAAAAGCCTAGTCGACCCCCCCTTCCCACCCCCACTACCACCCCCCCCCCAACTGTGTGCGGGTTCTAGCCTATCTGGCACCTCCCAGGTGCTGGGACTTGGAGTGTCCCATGTGGTAGTGGCTGTTGTGGGCGGGAAGGGCTCATTCCAAGGATGAACTTGGGTTTGTCAGTTATTTAAAACACTTGGAAGATTGGGGTTTCCCTGGGCCTTGCTCTGTGGGGGCAGCCAAGGTGTCACTTTCCCGAAGGGTGGGACTTGGAGAGCCCCAGGGTTCTGGGAGAAAGCAGGAGAGTGGAGAGGCTCCATCAGGTTGCCACCTGGGACCAAGAGCTCCAGTGAGAGACCAAGAGCCCCCTGTGGGCTCCTTCCCTGAGCTGGGCTGGTCCCCTGTCCTTCTGTGGCAAGTTGCATGTGCTCCCTGGACCTGGAGGAGTGGTGGCTGCTGAGCTGAGGGGAGGCAGCTAGGGACACAGTTTCAGCGAGGCTCCAGCAGGGCCCCCTGTCTATTAAGCCAGGCAGTGAGGGGTCCTGCTTCTACAGGGCTTGTGACTCAAGCCAGGGGAAAAGACAGATCTGTAGTCCCCAGAAAATTAAGTACCTGGTCAAATATGGTGTGTGTGTGTGTGTGTGTGTGTGGTGGGGGGGGGGGGAGGGATTGTGAGCGGGGGAGGGTGGAGAGGCGAGCTGAGGGAAGGGAATGGGAAGGGGCAGAGCTTATTCCAGGCCAGGAATATGTGTCTTGGAGGGAAGTCAACACTTGAGCCCATTAACAACTTGGTGTTTATTCAGCAGTGGCTGCAGTGCAAGGATGATAATTACATTGTGGTTGGCTGGTTGGCTGGTTTGTTGGTGGGGAGGTTGGTTGGTTTGGTCTCAGAAGAAATAAGAGGTAGAGAAAATCCTCTCTCCTTACACAGAGCCTGGCAGTGGCCTGACTGGGTCTTGGCTGGTAGAGCCTGTCCTCAGGCTGAGTTTGGAAGTGTTCTGAGAGAGATGGCAGCTCTTCTCCCACCTGTGAGCTGAGGCTGGCATCCTTGCTGCCTAGCGGCTGGCTGTCCAAGGGGCTTAGTGGCAGGAATGATTCACACACAGCTCCCTTCCTCACTGGGGAGAATAGGTGACATGTGGCTCTCAGTCCGTGCACTGAGCTAATGTCAGGATGGGGCAGACCCTACATGGAAGTACTTCAGCTTCACAAACCATTTGAGTGAGTTAAATAACAACTCTTCTGTTTTTTAACTTTTAAGGCAGAAGATACAGCCACCTTTTAATTTGATGTTTACAAGAGTTGATTCTTACACCCCAAAAAGTGGCTTCAGCTGAAGTTTTCCATACCTGGGAAGTTACTTGTTGAATTTTAATAAAAGTGACATATAGTACTCAACACATCTGTATTTTCTGAGCCTATTCACACCAATACAAAGACTATGCAATTATGTTTTAAAAAAATAATGCTAAATTTACAAGTTTGGGTTATAGGACAGTTACTAAGAAATGTTTCATAGTATCTACCAAAATGTTATAGGGTAAGTTTTATAGAGATTGTATATTTTTGAAATGAGTAGTAGTATAAAACTGTGTTTACATTTTTGTGAAGTTTTCTACCACAAAGTTTAAACCAAGGAAAAGTTTATTATTGCTGAATTATTTAGGAAGATTGTAGAAATCTGAACCTACAATTATTTTTTGAAGCGTTTGTAGAAAACTTATTTAAGAGGTCTAATTTTACCCTCATCCTATAGATGTAGCTAGGAGACCCAGAAAGGGTAAATGAAATCCCCAAGACCACAAGCTATTAATAGCAGAGATCAAATGAGAACCCAGGGCAAGTGCTCATTCTATTTTTCCTGTCAGCCTCTGTAGACCCAGTTGAGGTTAGCACCATAGAGCTGTGACTTAGGAGATCTGAATCCTTTAAAAATCTTTTCTGTATACATATGTTTCTCTTAGGAGTCTTGATAGTGTTATTTAATTACTAGAGTCCCTGTGCATGAATTCTTGCACATTGAAAGGAGATTAATTAGAAGAAATATTGTAAGATCACTGTTTGCCCTTTCTCAGTTGAGGTTAGCACCATAGAGCTGTGACTTAGGAGATCTGAATCCTTTAAAAATCTTTTCTGTATACATATGTTTCTCTTAGGAGTCTTGATAGTGTTATTTAATTACTAGAGTCCCTGTGCATGAATTCTTGCACATTGAAAGGAGATTAATTAGAAGAAATATTGTAAGATCACTGTTTGCCCTTTCTCAATAATAGAAGTGTATATCAAATTCACAATCAACAATGACAGCTGGAAACACATGCAACTGGTGCCAGTGAGATATATATATATATATATATATATATATATATATATATATATATCTCAAAACTTTCTGATTTAGCTAAACTTTTTCCAGCCCAGTGAAGTGCCCCAATTTTTTTTTCAGGATATTGACAGCAAAACAGCAGTAAATACCAATATGAAAGCAGATTATTATTGTGGATCATGCAGGGATAACAAAGGGAGAAATATTTATAGCACTGTTTGACTCTATTCTGTGCAGTGAGAAAACCTGAAGTCATGTTCAGGTTCTACCATTTCTTGCTACTTTTCAGATGGGTCAATTTTTAAAACATTCCAAATCTCCATTTTCTGGCTAATGAAATGAAAACAGGATTCTACCAAGTCACCTCTCTACCTATTCTAGGACTTTAGTGAGGATCAAATGAGATGGGGCACATGAAAAACACTTCAAAGATATTTGGTGAAAGTGTAAAATGTTTGCACCTGGCTATAAAGCAAGTGGGTGAAGAAACTCCAAGGAGGCTAGTCACTAGGGAGAGGAAGCCTGGCATTACTATGTGACATCATTACCTGGTGCCCACAGCCACCATTTCTGTGCTGGGCTGGCCTGTGGGCTTTGTGCCATGGGTTCGTGGTGGGGCCTGTGTCCCACTTGGGAAAAGCGGAGTGTTGCTTGTGGACTCTCGAGCGCAGTGCCCTTCCTCTGTAAATGGCCAGTTCAGGTCACGTCAGCTCCAGTATTGAACGTCTGTCCCTGGTGGTCAGTGCTCTTCATAGTGAGTGGTCAGGTGGTAGAATCCTTAGCACATTAGCCTTTTATATAGATAGATAGATTTTGCAATAAGAATGGCAAAAACCGTTTTTAAAAAAGTTACTGTGGCTCATGTCTGAAATTTATCAAATCTGAAACTTTACTGTAGATATCAGCCTTCCAATAAGGAATTCTTCAAATACAGCCTGAGCTGTGGACCCTGAGGCATCCTACCTAGGAGCCTCTCTTCAGGGTTGCTGACCCGCCCCATCCCCTGCCGCGCCTCCAACCCCTGCCCATTATTTTTTCCAAGCAGACCCAGCATCTCCAAAGCCCAGTGTTCTCATTCAGGAGCTGTTGGAGTGCAAGAATGCATTTTAAAGGATATTTCACAACGCAAAGCACTTTTTAAGCTTCTCAGCGATAAGTGGATGGTCACTGAACATGGATGCAAAATGCATTTTACACCAAAAAAAGTTACTTAAATGTTTTTTAGAAGATTTTTTCTCATTATCAAAATAATATAGGATTATTAGTACAAACTTAAAAAGAATAGTATGAAGTAAAAGAAATCACTTCTTTCCACTATACAAGGTTAACTACTGTCAACATTCCAAAGTATTTCCTTTAGTCCTTCGTACATTTATATATCCAGATACCTTTTTGAGGTGATACTATTAATTCATTTATCTTAATATATGTTGCATTGGCTTCAGACAGGAAAGGAGAGGGAGAGAGAGGTAGTAACATGAATGATGAGAACGAATCATTCATCAGTTGCATCCTACATGCCCCCTACTAAGGATGGAGCCCAAAACCAGGGCATGTACTCTGGCAGGGACTCCATGTATGACCTCCTGGTTCATAGATCAAGGCTCAACCAGTGAGCACGCCTCCAGGGCAAGATGATACTATTTGTTATGTGTGTATCCTGATTTGTTTTCTCTTAGTTATGGGGTATTCATTCCACTGCATCTATAACCACTTTTTTCCCATTGATTAAGGCACTGTTTATTTTTCCCAGCTTTATTGAGAAATAATCAATATACACCACTGTAACGTTTAAGGCAGAGAGAACGATGGTTTGATTTACCTACATTGTGAAATGATTACCACAATGGGTTCAGCTAACATCTATTGAAGATGTGACTAACCAAAATTAAAATCTCTAATGTAATTTGGGTTATTTTATCTTCAAAGTCAAACCTACAATTGTTACTATTGCAAAAAAGAGCTTGTACTTAGAACTAAAGTGCAGGGTGTGGTGGGTCTGCAGGCTGGGGCTCTACTGCCCTGACCTCTTGCACTTGAGCCCTGTGTCTATTCACATGCAGATCCTTTCTCCTTCCAGACTTCACATGAGGCTGGTGATGTATGTCCTGCCCCTGCTGGACGGGGCTCCACAGTCTGTCTTCCCACCACGGAGTGGCAGAGGTGAGAGCCCCCTGTGTAAGGCTGTGGAGCATATGAAGTTCAGACTCATTTTTGTCTCAGCAGCTCTGGGGGTGACCTCAGCATCAGCGTGCTCAGGGCCTATGCTGCCTCCAGGGTGTGCTTTTTGCGGGTCCAGCTCACCCATAGCACCTCTCTCCCTGGATTTTAGCCACCTTACTGGTCCTACTGCTAGAAGCTCAGGTTCTCTCAGAGCCTTACACTCCTCTCCACCCATGAGCTGTATGGAAGCTTCATATAACAGGATGGTTTTCAGGGAAAACTGGCAAGAGAAAAAGAAGAAAAATAATCAGGAGTCACCCCAATACTTTATAGTCCAGGGCCCCATTTTCCCAGGTCCTCACCAGCGATGGGTTTTCCCTCAGCATTTAAGGGGCTTATGCTCAGGCCATGGTGTTAGAGCCCGGCCAGGAGAGAAGGGGGAAGGGTCCAGGGCAGCTGCCACTCTGGCTCCAACAGGCCCCTGATCCAGTCCTCTCTGAGCCATTCCCGTCTTGCTCACAGAGCAGTGCTAAGACTCACTGCCTTCAGGACCAATCAGCTCACCACCGTGCTGGTCACTGGTCAAGTTCTCAGTTCGCTCCCCACTCAGCCCACTGCTGCTCTCTCTGGAGTCTGCAGATAGTATTCTCTCTGAGACCACGGTTGTCATCATTGGGTGGACAGCTGGCCATTGGTCTGCTCCATCTCGGTGGCTCCAGAAAGATGTGTTTTCTTCCTTGGAGAAGAAGAAAAAAGAGCACGAATATGGGTCTGGACAGCAAGTAGCCTTTCTGTAGAAATGCATGGACAGTGAGATTTTTTACTGTTAGTACTTTGAAGTGCTAGGTGCATTGGCATGAGGTACTTTTATTTTATTATTCTTTCTGGATGTTCTCCCTGAAGGTGACTGAGTTGGCTGGCTGCACAGGTAAAGGAACAAGAGGGTGAGTGTGCTGCCCTGTATGCCAAGTAGCAAGGAGTTTGTGCTGTTCTGCATTTCTGAGCCTCTCTCACCATGTGAGTCAGGTCTGACCTGATGCGAGGATAGCCATGAGTGGCTGCTCCCAGGCCATCCTGACAACACTCCTCTGTCCCCCCTCTACACCATTGGGCTGTGCTCATTGTCAGCTGAATCCACAAGCCAGGGGAGCCCTGGAGCCCTCAGTCACTGTGTGGAGAGCTTTGGTGGCTCCCTGGCCCACATCATGGACCAAAAAGAGCAAGATTTTATGTGGTACAGACACTGAAAAGGCCTTCATGACAGCCCTACATTATTACCCTAATGATACAGGTTTGGATGCCCAGTCCATGGTGTTAGAGCCCGGCCAGGAGAGAAGGGGGAAGGGTCAAAGGTAGCCCCCACTCTGGCTCCAACAGTCCCCTGGTCCAGTCCTCTCTGAGTCATTCCCGTCTTGCTCACAGAGCAGTGCTAAGACTCACTGTCTTCAAGACAAATCTTGACCTACTTGACCACAGATTAAAATATCAAACCTTTAATGAGTGACACTCCGTCTCTCATCTACGTTTCACCCCTTAAAATAGGGATGTGTTGATTTCATCCACCAGCATTACTTCTTCTATCTCACATTCAAGTTGACAGGAATATTGGAGCCATCTATGGAAGGACAGAGCATATGAAGACAGGGTATTATTTTTAGTTAATTTTGAGCACCACTCTGTCGAGTACAAAGAGAAAAATTATTTATCTTTCCTGACTCTTAACAGGGCATAGGTATCTTTCCTACAGTTGAGATCTGTAGATGATTAAAAGGCACGTGCTTCCAACGACAATGCTGCCTTCCTTCATCCTTGTCCTTGGGTAGTGTCACTCCTGGGCCCTGTGCCCAGGTCCCAACCAAGACACCGAGAAGTGAATCTGCTCTGTCGAGGAGACCCTGGCCCAGCATTCCTGGAATGGCACAAAAGGCCCAGACTTGTCACTTGGTGGATGTGGTTTAATGAAGCAGAGGGTCACTGTGGGAGGATTGCACTACCTGTGTTGTGTTTTTTAGATGGTTAAAAGGTTTGAAGCTCCTTTAAGAAACCAGGTGGTACTGTGAAGGAGCTGTTCCCCCGAGTAATCGCATTAGAGGTTGCTGAGACACAGCAGCTGTATTAAAAGCTGTGGAAGCTTCATGATGGGATGAGAACTTAGCTGTGTAGGTGACTGGTCTGGATGGTGGCCCTCAATCCCACTGACCACCAGTTCCTGTGGGCAATTCCTTATACTCAGCCCTGACCCCAACTGGACCTGCTGGACCAGATTCTCCGGGGCAAGACAACCAAATCTGGTTGTTGCCTGTCTTATTTTTTAACCTTTTAAAAATATAATTGTAGATTCCATTATTTATAAGAGATAACGCAGAGGTAGCCCATGTAATCTGACCTGGTTTCCCTCAATAATATCTTATAAAACTCTCACAACCAGGATATTGACAGTGACCAAACCACCCATGTAGGGCCCATAGAAAACAGCTCTACCCGATTCTCCCACACCCAGGACAGAGCCTTCTATTTTTTTTTTTGGTATATTATTATCACAGTAATATATACACACTGAATTTACCATTTTAAGTATTTTTCAGAGCACAGTCCAGTGGTGGTAAGTGGTCCTTAACACAACTTAACAATCATATTGTTGTGCTGCCCTCACCACCATCAGCTCCATCACTGCTCTCCTCTTCTCCAACTGAAGCTCTGTCCCCACTAAACAACAACTCTGCATCCACTCCCCCATTACTGGTACCCTCCATCTTACCTCTATGACTCTGATGCCTCTAGGGACCTCATGTGAGTGGGATCACACACTATCTGTCCTTTTGTGACTGGCTTATTACATTGAGCATCATGTCTTCAGGGTCCATCCAGGTTGTAGCATGTGCCACAATGGCCTATTTTTCGAAATTGAATATATTGGGGTGAGATTGGTAATGAAATCATGTAGCTTTCAGGTATACAGTTCGGTAATACATCATCTGTATGTTGAATTATGTGTCTCACCGCCCTCCCCCCGACCCAAGTCAGGTCTCCTTCACTCACAATTTATCCTTTCTAAACCCTCTTCTACACACACCCCTCTCTTTCTGATAATCATCAAACTGTTGTCTGTGTCTATAGGTCTTTTCTTTGCTTAATCCCTTCACTTTTCCCCTAGTCCCCCAACCTCCTCCCCTCTGACAGTATTCAGTCAGTTTTCTGTATCTATTTTGATTGTAGTTTATTTTGTTCATTAGATTCCACATATAAGTGAAACCATAAGGAACTTGTATTTCTCTGACTGGCTTACTTCACTTCACTTAGCATAATACTCACCGGATCCATCCATGCTGTTGCAAGAGGTAAGATTTTCTTCATTTTCTATTGTGTATGTGTAGGTGAGTAGTATTCCATTGTGTTAATGTACCACAGCGTTTTCTCCATTTATCTGCTGCTGGACACTTGGGCTGCTATGAAATCTTCGCTATTGTCAATAATGCTGCCGTGAACATAGCATTGCATATATCCTTTCTGATCAGTGTTTCAGGTTTCTGCAGAGATATTCTCAGAAATGGAAATGTTATGTCATAAAGCAGTTCTATTTTTAATTTTTGAGGGAACTTCATACTGCTTTCCACAGTGGTTGCACCAATCTGCATTCCCACCAAGAATACACGAGAGTTCTCTTTTCTCCACATATTCACCAGCACTTGATGTTTATTGATTTATTGATGATAGCCATTCTGACAGAGGTGAGGTGATACCTCACTGTGATTTTAATTTCCATTTCTGTAATGATTAGTGATGCTCAGCATCTTTTTATTTGTGTAATAATCATCTGCAGATCCTCGCTGGAGAAGTGTCTGTTTAGGTTCTTTGCTCATTTTTAAATTGGATTGTTTAATTTTTTTATGATGTTGAGTTTTTTAAGTTCTTCATAAATTTTGGATATTAAACCCTTATCAGATGTATCAGTGGCAAATATGTTCTCCCATTCAGTGGGTTGATGGTTTCCTTTGCTGTGCAACAACTTTTTAGATTGAGGTAGTCCCATTTGTTGAGTTTTTCTTTTGCTTCTGTTGCCCAAATAGATATATCAGAATAAAAAATATTTCTATGAAAACTTATTGCCTTTATTTTCTTCTAGAATTTTTACGGTTTCAAATCTCACTTTCAAGTCTTAATCCATTCTGCATTTTTTCTTCAATATGGTGTAAGAAGGTAGTCTGCATTCATTTATTTTTCTACTTATGTGTCCAATTTTCCCAATAGCATTTATTGAGTGGACTATCTTTACCACATTGTATAGTCTTGTGTCCTTTGTCAAATATTAATTGACCATAAGTGTATGGGTTTATTTCTGGACTTTTAATTCTGTTCCAATGATCTTTATGTGTGTTTTATGCCAGTACCATACTATATTTATTACTATGGCCTCGTAGTATAGTTTGTTATCAGGTAGCATGATTCCTCCCACTTTGTTCTTCTTTCTCAAGATTACTCTGGCTATTGGTTGGGTTTTATTTTGTGTTTTTTTTTGGTTTTGTTTTGTTTTGTTTGTGTGTGTGTGTGTGTGTGTGTGTGTGTGTGTGTGTGTTGGGTTTTTTGTTGTTGTTGTTGTTTGTTTTTTTTTTTTTGTACTTCCATATACATTTTTGTGATATTTGTTGTAGCTCTCTGAAATACGTCACTGGACATTTGAATGTTGTTAATTCTTCCTATCTTTGAACACCATATATGCTTTATTTATTTGTATCTTCTTCAACTTCTTCCTGTCTTCTTTCCTTTCTTTCACTTTCTTCTGTCTTTTTTTCTTTCTTTCTTCTTCATAATCTTTATTATGTTCAGGGGAATTCCCTCTATTCACATTTCGCTGAGAGTTGTTATAATGAATAGGTGTTGTGTTTTGATGCTCTTTCTGCATCTATTGTTATAACCATGTGATTTTTATTTATTTTGTTTACGATGTATCATGTTTTTTATGTGTAGATACTGTACAAAGCTTGCATCCCTGGAATAAATCCCACTTCATCATGGTGTGTAATCTTTTTAATGTATTACTGGATCCAGTTTGCCAATATTTTGTTGAGGATTTTAGCATCTATATTCATCAGGGATATTGGCCTATAATTTTTTTCTTTGTAAAGTCTTATTCTGGTTTGGGATTAGGAGAATGCTGAACTCATAAAATGAGCTTGGGAGTCTTCCCTTGTCTTGAGTGTTTTGGATGAGTTTGAGGAGAACAGGTGCTAGTTCTTCTCTGACTGTTTGATGAAATGCACTGTGAAACCATCCAGTCCAGCACCTGCATTTGGTTTTTGCTGCTTTGTTTATTTCTGCTCTGATCTTTATTATTTTCTTTATTCTTCTCACTTTATGGTGTCTTTGTTTTTCTTTTGCACTAGTTCCTCTAAGTGTCAAGTTAGATGATGTATTTCAGATTTTTCTTGTTTCTTGAGGTAGACCTGAAATGTTACAAATTTCCCTCTTAGGACTGCTTATGCTGTGCTCCATAGAGTGAGGATTGTTGTGCTCTCATTTCCATGTGTTTCAAGGTATTATTTCATTGTTTCCTTGATCTCATTGTTATCTATTCATTATTTAGTAACATGTTAATTAGCCTCCAAGACTTTTGTGTTTTACAGGTTTTTCTTTTTCTTTTTCTGTTTTCTTTTTAATCCTATAATTACTAATTTTTATTGTGGTAAAATAAATATAAGATTTAGAGTTTTAACCACATTTAAGTATACATCAAGTATATTGACATGCAATTCTCACCACCATGTATCCCCAAATTTTTATGTATTTATTTATTTATTTTTGCTTGTCATTGTTTTTATTTCTCTGTTAACAAATTTATTGGGGCAGGGTGGTTTTAGGTGTGTACAATTCAGTAATAGATCACTTGTACATCAGTTTTGTCTAATTGACTTCTAGTTTTATACAGTTATGACCAGAAAAGATTCTTGATATGATTTCAATCTTCTTAAATTTCCTGAGACTGTTTTTGTGCCCTAACATGTGGTCTATCCAGATAATGTTGCACGTCCACTTAAAATGAATGTATATTCTACTGCTTCAGGGTGAAATGCTCTGAAGATACCAATTAAATCCATTTGATCTATTGTGTTATTTCTGTCCACTCTTTTTTTTTTTTTAATTTAAAGACTAGGTGTGAGGCTGCCCTGCACAAGAGTGAGAAGGTGCCCAAGTCTCCCCCCCACCTCTCCCTCCCCCCCCAGCCCCCGCCCGTCTCCCTCCCCCCCAGCCCCCGCCCATCTCCCTCCACCCCCACCCGCAGGGGCCCCAGCCCAGGGGAGCCAGGGGAGCCTAGGGGAGCCAGGAGAGCATGTCCCACGCTAGGGGGAAGGGAATGCTTCACTGATTTGAGTGTCACCCTTGCGCAGGGGCCAGCCTAATCTCATCTGTATCATTCCAGCTTTAGGGTATGTGCTCCTGCTGCTGCTGCTGCAGAGTCCAGCACCAGGCCACTCTTTGCTTCTTGATTTTCTGTGTGGAAGATCCAGCCATTGATTCCAATGGGATGTTAACATCCCCTACTGCGTCTGTATTATTGTTGAACTCTCCATTTATGTACATCAGGATTTGATTTACACATTTACTTGCTCTTATGTTGAGAAAATACATGTTTGCAAGGGTTATATCCTCTTGTTGGATTGCTCTCTTTATCATTCTGTGGTGTCCATTCTTATTGCTCAATATAGCCTTTGTTTTAAAGTCTGTTTTGTCAGCTATATCGGTTTACCTCCCCGGCTTATTTTTCATTTGTATTTGCATGAAATACCTTTTGCCATCCCCTTGCTTTTTGTCTGTATATCTTTCATTCTGAGGTAGGTCTCTTGTTGACTGCATGTATATGGTTATTAATTTCTTATCAATTCAGCTACCATGTCTTTTAACTGCAGCAGTCAAGCCACTTACATTTAAAGTGATTATTCGTAGATATGTTTTATTCTTTTAACTCTGTTTCCCTTTTATTCCTTCTTGATAGTTCTTATACTAATGGTTTGGTGGTAAAACACTTGTTTTGCTGTTTCTTGTCTAGGACGCTCTTTATTTCTCCATCAATTTTAAATGACAGCCTTGCTGGGTAAAGTAGTCTTGGTTGAAGGTCCTAGCTTGTCATTATTTTGAATAGTTTGTGCCAATCCCTACTGGCCTGGTATGTTTCTGTAGAGAAATAAGCTGACAATCTTATGGGAGCTCCCTTGGAGGTAACTGACCGTCTTTCTTTGGTTGCTTTTAAGATGTCCTGTCTTTAATCTTTGTCATTTTCATGATGATGTGTCCTGGTGTCAAGCCTTTTTGGGTTCATCTTGTTTGGGACTCTCTGCTTCCTGGACTTGTGTGTCTCTTCCTTCACCAGGTGAGGGAACTGTTCGGTCATTGTTTCTTTTAATATGGTGTAGTCCCTTAATCTTTCTTTTCTCCTTGTACTCCTATAATGTGGACGTTGTTAATGTTTCATGTTGTCCCAAAAGTCCCCTAAACAGTCCTCATTTTTAAAAGTTCTTTTTTCTTTTTGCAGTTTTGTCTTCTGTGACTTTGTCTTCCAAATCACTCATTTGATTCTCTCCTTAATCAAATTACTTATTTTCTCTAGTGTATTCTTCATTTCAAAGATTTTACTCTTTATGTCTGACTGGATCTTTTATATGGCTTAAATATACTTTTTCATGCCTACTATCAGTTTTCAAGTTCCTACTGATTTCATCCATTCTTCACCTAACTTCAATTAACATCCTTACAACCATTTTATGTATATATATATGCGGTATCTGGAATATTGCTTGCCTCACTTTGTTTAGCATTTTTTCTGGATGTGTCCCCTGTTCTTAAATTTGGGGCATGTTTCTTTGCATTTTGGCTGCCTCTGTGTGTTTCTTTCTTTGTATTAAAATCCAGGCCTTGATAGTGTGGCTTCGTGTAGTAGGAGTCCTGTGGAACCCAGTGGCAATTTCTTCTTGATCATCTGATTTGAGTGCTCCAGGGATGTCCCGTGTGTGTTATGTGAACCTTCCTGTGGCAGTTGGTTCTTGATGGCTGTTGGCCCATGCATGTACTAAGTCGATGCTCAGGCTAGTTGGCTGCGACCACAGTGTACCCTGCCTATAGTATAGTGTATAAGCTGCTGACAGGTGTTGACCACGTGGAGTGCAATTCATCTCAGCGGGGTCTGGTGCCTGCCTAGATCTCTCTTTGGATCTGCCACTTCTGAGGCTAATTGTATCCTTCTCTGATGTGCTCTGAAGCTGGCCACTGGGCTTGTTGGTCCTGAGGCTTCCTGGGAGCGACTCTGTTGCTGAACAATGTCAGATGCTTGATGTGACTGGCCCAGGGCAATCTATTTGCATCTACAAAACAATTCACAATTTGTGACAGGCACTCCTGAGGCCCAGTAAGCTCAGGAAGGCCCTGGCAGGGCACCAAAGCTGGCTTTTACTAGCACTGATCCCGGGGACAGGTCAGCAAAAGTCCCAGAGCACACCATGTTCTGCCTCCCTGTCTGCCTCCATGTGCCGAGTGCCTGTTATTCTCCGCTAATGAAAGAGTCTCTGGAAGCACTCAAGTTGCATGACGTAGGTTCTCAGGGAGTCCCCAGGTAGAGGTGAGTGGTGTTCACCAGATGGATGCAGGTTCAAGCTCAGTGTCAGTGTTGGGTCTGAGGCCACTCAGCAAATGTCCCAGGGTATACCACGTCCAGCTGCCACCCGCTGGGTCCTCACACATCTTTGAGCAGTGTACAGAAGACACAGACCTGGCATTGTTTGTAGGAGGAGAATGAAAAATCAAAAGAGGCTGCTTCCCAGGATTGAAGATGTCTGGAATCTGTAGTCTGAGATCAGCCGTGTGAGCTTAAGGGCTTTGCAGAGGGTCTGTGGATTTTCAAAGGCCAGAGAGCTGCTTTCTGTTGTAGATGATCCATGGATCCCCTGGGATGCCACAGGGGAGCGAGAGCATGGTGGGATCATGCAGGTGTAATCCAGTCATCATGTAGTGAAAAGTTGAGTCCCCTTATGGGTGGCTGATTTCAGCAGATTCATCCCTCCATTTCTGTCCTAAGAGAACTGAAGCTCTCTCCAGACTTCTGACCACATGCATGCTCACTGGCTTCCCAGGCAGCACTGTCCCTGCCTTCTTTCCTCCAGGCTGGGTGAGCCAGGCTGGCTGGAGTGTAGGGAAGGGAGGATAGAGGTCCATTTGGGGGGTTGAAATGCTGTGAGAACCTTTAAGGCTTAAATTTATTTTTTCTGTGTTGGCTCCCACACTACAAATAAGCAGCCAAAGTGATGCTTAGCTCACTCTCAAGGAAGCACAGTTCTGCCCTGCACCAGTGCCACACATCACCAGAGCCATGAAGGGAGCTACTGGAGGAAGAAAACAGGGCATTCCTCTCCCAGGAGTGTAACACCCTCACAGGCATGATGCTGTCTGGAGAGCTGACCACTGTTGGAGCGCTTAAGGCTTTTAGGCACAGAGTGTAATGATCTGATTTACATTTTTTAAAGATCACTCTGATTCGCATTTTCATTTTTATTCAAAATTGTTTTACTACTTTAATTTAGTTTCAATTAGGGATGACATTCAATATTGGTTTCAAGTGTACAAAATAGTGGTTAGACATTTATATAACATATAAAGTCATCTCCTGATAAGTCTAGCATGGGATATCTTTGAAAAGGGTATTAATCGTATTCATGAGGGCTCCACCCTCATAACCTAATCAACCTCAAAAGACCCACCTTTCATTTACTTTTAATCAACCGTATTTGGGTGACATTCATTAATGAAATTGCATAGGTCAGGTGTGCAATTCTATATTGCATCATCAGTAGATTGCATTGTGTGTTCACTGCCTTCAAGTCAAGTCTCCTTCCATCACCATTTATCCCCCCTATTCCCTCTTCTCCCTCCCCCACCTGTCACCCACCAACCCTACCCCCTACTCCGCACAGGCCACCACCACCTGCCACCCAACAACCACACCCAGCCCCCACTGGACTCACCACACCCCCAACCAACAGCCCCCTCCTGTGACCCCATACCACCCACCTGCCAGCTCCCTTCCCCCACCACTACCGCTCACCCCTACCTCAAACTCTTACCCACACCCCTACCCACACCCCACAACCCACACCTCACACCGCACACCACCCCCCTGATTCTTGACCCCCCATTCCCCAGTCCACACGCCCTAGCCCCCACTCCCCTCCCACCACCCCCACCTACCATACCACCCCCCACCTCCCCACCCCCAACTCCCACTCCCATCCCCCACTTCCCACTCCTAACCTCCCACCCCCACCCCCCTTCCCCTGTTTGTGATTTGACATTTGAAATGATATTTGAGATGTGTCTTGAGAGCACAGGTAGGACTTAGACAGATGAAGAAGGTGAGAATGTACTTCAGGTACAGAGAGTGGACACTCAGCCTAAAGGCAGGAGAGATGAACACTGGAGAGGCCAGAGCATATGCCCCTCAGATGCCTGTGAGTGAGGGGTCAGGGCAGGGAAACAGAAGACCCTGGCATGGAAGGAGAAGGCAGAGGGATAAGGTGACCAACCACAGAGTGGTCAGAGCAGCGGAGACAGCAGGCCCTCCATGGGAAGGCAGGGCAGTGGGGGCAGGGGACCAGGGGAGGGACCAATGGACAGGGAGGACAGGGAATGCTGTGAAGGGGCAGGGCTGGGGAACAAGGGCCCCACCATGGGAGAACAGGGGACTCTCCATGGAGGGGTGTGTTTCCCCTGTTACCTATCTCTACTCCCCTGTCCTCCCTTCCCTGGCCCCTCCATGGATGGTGCCCTAACCTCACTATCCTGCTCAGACTATGTGGGGTACTTTGTCCTCCCTGCCCTGCTACCTCGCGGGAGGATGTCCTCTCTCCCCTGCCCTGCCATCTATCTAAGGACCTGTGCTGAAATCCTTGCTGTCTCAAAGTAGAGTTCTCTATGCCCCCAGGCTCTCCCCTCCATGGAGATTTCCCTGTTCCCTCTCCTGCATGACCTGTCCCTCTATGTAGGATTCTGTCTCCTCCCTGCCCTTCTCCCTCAAACTGGGGTTACCTTTCCCCACTGCTTGCCCCCTCAAAGTGAGGTTCTCTGTCACCCTGCCCTGCCCCTTCCATGAAGGAAACCTGATCCTCCCTGCCCATCCTCCTCAAAGTGAGGTTCTCTACACCCCTGGCATGTCCCATCCATGGAGGGTTCCCTGCCTCACCTGTCCTGAAGCCTCCATGGAGGTTTCCCTGTCCCCACTGCCCTGCCCTCTCCCTGGAGTGTCCCCTCTCCTCCCTGCCCAGTCAACTCCATGGAGGATCCCCACTTTCCCTGCCCTCCCCCCTCCATGAAGATTCCCCTCTACTCTCTGACTGGCCAATCATACAGGGTCCCGTGTTCCAAGTCCCCACTGCCCTGCCCTATCAATGGAGAGTTCCCTGTTCCCTATACCCCCTTCACTTCCCCCTCCACATAGAGTTCCCATTCCCACTATCCTTGCCTTCCATGGAGGGTCCTCTCCTCCCTGCCGTGTTACCTCCATGGTAAGTCTCCTCTCCTCTTTACCTGAAACATCCATGCATTGTCCCCTCTACTCTTTATTCTCTCCCTCCATGGAAGGTCCCTTCTCCTCCCTGTCGTCTCCCCTCCATGGAGGGTCCCTTGTCCTCCCTGCCCAGCCCCCTCCATGGAGGGTCACCTCTCCTCTCAGTCTTCTTCCCTCAATGGAGTGTCCCCTCTCCTCCCTGCCCTACCCCTCCATGGAGGGTCCCCTGCCCCACCTGTCCTGTAGCCTCAATGGAGGGTTCCTTGCCCACTGCCCTGTCTCCTCCATGGAGGGTCCCCACTTCCTCTGCCCTCCTTCCTTCATGCAGTGTCCCCTCTCCTCCCTGCCCAGCCCATTGTTTGGGGTTCCCTGTTTCCCGTCCCCACTGCCCTGCCCCCTCCATGGAGGGTCCCCTCTCCTCCTCTCCCTTCGCACTCCATGGAGGTTCCCTTGTCCTTCCCGCAGAGCCACTTAAATTGAGGGTCCCCTCTTCTCCCTTCCCTGTCCCCTACACTCCCCCCTCCATGGAGGATACCTTCTCCTTCTTGACCCATCGCCTCCATGGAGGTTCCCATCTCTTCCCTGCCCTTCCTCTCCCTGGAAATATCCTTCTCCTCCCTGATCTGTCCCCTTTATTGAGGGTCCCCTCTCCTCCCTGTCTAGCCCATCCCTGTAGGGTTCTCTGTCCCCGTCCCTGCCCTCTCCTCCCTGGCCTGTACCCTCCACTGAGGGATCCTTCTCCTCCATGAACTGTGGCCTCCGTGGAGGGTCCTGACTCCTCCTTACCTGTCCCCTCCATGGAGGGTTCCAATAACCCTACACTCCCCCCTCCATGGAGGGTACCTTCTCCTCCATGACCCATCTCCTCCATGGATGTTCCGATCTCCTCCCTGTCTTGTCCCCTCCAGGAAGGGTCCCATCTCCTCCCTGCCCTTACCTCCATGAAGGGTCCCCTCCATGAAGGGTTCCCACGTCCTCCCTGCCCTTCCCATGCATGGAGGGTCCCCTCTGCTCCCTACCCTGCCCCCTCCTTGGAGGGTCCCATCTAATCCCTGCCCTTTCCTCCCATGAAGGATCCCACCTCCTCCCTGCCCTTCCCCTCCATGGGGGGTCCCATCTGCTCCCTACCCTGCTCCCTCCATGGAGGGTCGCCTCTCCTCCCTGCCCTTCCCCTCCACTGAGGGTCCCCTCTGCTCCCTACCCTGCCCCCTCCATGGAGGGTACAATCTCCTCTCTGTCCTGCCCCTCCATGGAGGGTCCACTCTCCTCCCTGCCCTTCCCCTCCATGGAGGGTCCACTCTCCTCCCTGCCCTTCCCCTCCATGGAGGGTCCCCTCTGCTCCCTACCCTACCCCCTCCATGGAAGGTACAATCTCCTCCCTGTCCTGCCCCTCCATGGAGGGTCCCCTCTACTCCCTTCGCTTCCCCTCCATGGAGGGTCCCATCTGCTCCCTACCCTGCCCCCTCTATGGAGGGTCCCATCTCTTCCCTGCCCTTCCCCTCCATAAAGGGTCCCCCTTCCTTCCTGCCCTTCCGCTCCATGGAGGGTCCCCTCTCCTCCCTGCCCTTCCCCTCCATGAAGGGTCCCATCTCCTCCATAACTGTCCCTTCCATGGAGGGTTCCCTGTAACCACTGCCCTGCACCCTCCATGGAGGGTCCCCTTTTGTCCCTGCCCTGTACCCTCCATGGAGAGTCCCTTCTCCTCCCGGCCCACCCCTCCATGGAGGGTCCCTTTCCTCCCTGCATGTTCCCTCAAAGGAGGGTGCCCTGTCCCCACTGCCCTGCACCCTTCATGGAGGGTCCCCTTTTTTCCCTGCCCTGTACCCTCCATGGAGAGTCCCTTCTCCTCCCGGCCCACCCCTCCATGGAGGGTCCCACTCCTCCCTGCCTGTCCCCTCCATGGAGGGTCCCTCCTCCTCCCTGCCCGCTCCCCTCCATGGAGGGTCCCCTCTCCTCCCTCCCCTCTCCCCTCCATGGAGTGTCCCCTGTACTCCCTGCCCTGCCCCCTCCATGGAGGGTTTACTGCCTCCCCTACCCTGTCCTCTCCATGGAAGGACCCCCTCCCCCTGCCCTGCCCCCTCCATGCAGGGTCTTCTGTTTCCCTGCCTGGTCCCATCACTCACAGGCTCTGCGAGGCATGTGCTCTGGTCCCCAGTGTTCATCTGTCCTGCCTCCAGGCCGTGTCCACTGTCTGCACCTGAAGCACATCTCACCGTCTTCATCTGCCCAAATCCTCCCGGGCTCTCAGGACACATGTCAAATATCATTTCAAATGTCAAATCACCGAGTGATCTTTAAAAAATATAAATCAGATCCCCCTATTCTCGTGCCTAAAAGCCTTCCTGCTGTGACAGCATTTTCAACCCACACTAGGGCCCTCTATGCCCCCCCCCTCTGCTGTTCCCAGCCAGCCTGGCTGTCCTTGCCCTGGGGCACTGCCTCTCCTTTTGGGGTGGCTTCCCCAGGTCTCCATGGGGCCAGCTCTGTCTCAACAGCCATGTCTCAGTTTAAATATGTTGGGGAGCCCTTTCCTAAGCCTGCTGGGGAGTCACTCTGCTTGGGAGCCCCCATCTAGCCCTATGGTATATCACCTGGCAGTAGGTCACAATACTAACAGAGGTCAGAATGGTAAGACAGGTCATAGAGGTAACCAAGCCACCAGGCCAGGTCAGCCATGTGGGCCAACCTCTCAAGTTTTCTGGTGGTGGTGTTGTTAAAAATCAGTGAATAAACAATTATTGACACCAACACACCCCAGGTCCTCTACAGAAAGCACAGGAGGTGTGTCTCCCCCCCGGGGTCCTGGCCCTCAGTAACCAGGTGTTCTTCAAAGTGAAAACTGGGTGGGAAGGAGGGGCAGAGAAGCCAGGGAGGGACCCCATTTGAGTTGCTGGCTTTGAGGCTGGAGGAAGGGATCAAAGGCCAAGATTTTTGGGAGCCCCAGGAAGCTGGGAGTGGCTTTGGCAGGGAACAGAAGGGAACTGTGCCATAAGGAATGGAATCTGCCACGTCCCCATGAGCAGGCCCCCCGAGGCCTCCTGGGAGGAGGGCAACACAATGAACCACCTCAGGTTTCTGACCCACAGCACCTGGGACCCCACACTTCGTCCTGTGAACCTCTGCGTTTAAAGTCATAGGTCAGGGCACCAATAGAAATCTTTTGTGTCCCTGTGGCTCCCTAGTCATATAAGCTAAGTCGGTTTTCTTCATGGCTCTTCCTATCTTCTGAAATAAAGTGTGGCCTTGGTTCTTGTTCACCTGTCTGTCTCTCAGGCCCTCTCAGCACCTGAAAGGTGACCTGTGAAGGCCCCGCCCCGAGATCCAGGTAGACATCACACACTTGCTGAATGAATTCCTGAGCAAAGAGCTCTTTTTTGATTTCCTTTATTTCATATTTGTAATAAACCTGATTCATTAACATGTACATACATATGATATCTTAATCCTCTTTAGGACATCCCACATAGATTCATGAATTTTTAAAATATCTTAATTTTTTGGTCAAAACCCATGTCTCAATTTCTTGTTCAGAAATGCAGTAGCTGCTTTGTGACCTGCCTCGGGGAGGAGAGGGTTCTGACTGCAGACCAGGTTCACGCCAGGATGTGGCTCCTGTTCCTGGTCCTTCGCAGGCCAGCCCTTTGGCCTCTGGTGACCAGTTTACCCATGATGCACCTTTACACCTCATCTTCTGTTCACCAGCCTGGTGTTGCTTCCTGAGTTGGGCACAAGGTGCAATATACAGATCCTGTCACATAGAACTCACACCTAAAACCTGTATGTTCTTGTTGACCAATGTCACACTAGTGGATTTAATAGATAAAAATATTCTTTAAAAAATCACATATTAGTTATTTTGCAGATTGAAACTGGTTCAGGGAGATGAAGTGACTGTTCTGAGGTTCCCCAATATTCCCACTGCTCATGATTCTGAATGCCCAGCACTTTCTTCTCTTTCTCCCATTAGAGTTCAAAGGCCCTGCCTTTTAGAAATCCAAAGAAGCTGAAAAAACAGTAGGAAGCTTCAAACCTCCTTTAGAAAGCAAACTTTAAGTCGGCAGAGTGGAACATCTTCTCTGTCAGTGTTTCTTTGCTTCTTTCTTCATTCATTTGCCAAATGTATGTTTTACAGACATTTCTAGAACTGACCTTTTCAGTACTGGATCTCCCTCTCAGAAGGTGCCTAGGCCTGTGCTAGGACCAAAGAGCCCCCAGTGCTGAGTGGGAATTCAGCAATGACTTTTGAAGGTTTCTTTTTAAGAAATACATACAAATTCTGATTTTACTTTAATCACTAGATACAGTGGAGCCTTGACTTACTAGTTTAATTCATTCTGAGACCAAGCTCGTTAAGGAGCTCGTTAAGGTGCTCCTTAACTCAAATTACTCTGTCAACTCAATGCAAAAAATCAGCCAAGAGACAGCTGGTATCTCAAAAAACTCCTTAGTGGGGACACTTGTAAGTCAAGGCCCCAGTGTACTAGGAAGGGTTCTCTCCTCACAAGAGCCTTTATGCTATTTTCACAAGACACTTGCTCAGTGTCTGGTGAAAGGAAGCTCAGCTTATTTCACAGAAACACAACAGCTAAAACCACAGCACTATTTTCATAATAAGAAATTTCCTTTGCACATTGTAGCGAGGAAGAAACACCTTTAAGAAGAAATGTCAGATAGAGTTACAGTTTTGCATGAATAAAGATAAGTAGGGCTCAAAGTTGCAAATATATTCAGTATGTTAAATGTGCAGAAGCAATATAGCTTATTTACTTGTTTCTAAATGAATTTGCTCTTGAGTCCCCCACCAAAGGATAGAGGGGAGAGGAGCAAAAGAAAATATTTAGCCCAGTTTAATATCTGAGTTCAGCCTCATGAAGGGAATCCTGTCTTTAAATGAACCCAGTGCCTTTCCCATTGGTGTTATATGGGATGGGAGGCGGAGCTATTTTGTTTTTCTGGCAACAGGGGCAGAGTCTTTGTATCTCCTGTTGTCTCTCAGGGAGTAGCTAGCCTGGGTCCCTGCCTGGGGTCCTACTCCAGGTTTCCCTCTGGAGTTCTACTCACCCAGAGAGTGAGGACATGCAGCATCCCTCCTGGGGGCTCCCAGTCTGCCCAGATAATCCCAGGGGAGCAGTCCTCAGCCCTCCAATTCTAACCCCAGTGTCTGTGTGTCCCCCTCTCCCCTCTGAGAGTCCTGGCTGCAGAGGAGGGGGCAGGAGGCATCTGCAGTTCCCTGTCCTCAATCTCTTCATTTGTTCCCACAGTTACCAGAGCTCAGAAGGCTTTGCTTCTCCTTCCTATCCATAAAGACCTTCCCCGATGGAAAATTTGAGAACATTGGAATTCAGGGCAGGTAAATGCTTTTCAAGAGCATGCAAGTGTATACAAAGTATTTGAGAAAATTAATTTCGAAATTCCACATTTCTTTTAGGTGCTGCTTTCACATTTGGTCTGCCTGACGAGTCATCTGTGATTATTTTTTTTCCATCTCACCTTTCACAGTCTCTTCTCTCATTTTAGTTAAGAAAACCATGCCTTCCCCACCTCCTCCCAGAAATCTTACCATTGCCCCTGGGGGTGACACTCTCCAGCCCTCTGAACTATGAGTGCATGCCAACTAATGGCACTGCATGAAGCAAACCCTATCTGAGAAGGAATTCTTAGGGTAATCTGAAGGCAGCAGGAAAAACAAAAGCAGAGACTTCAGAGGTAGTTGGAGCCTCGGTCACCTCCAGCTACACAAATGTTAAACACAGCCTGACACCTGGCCAGACAGTGTAAAATCTCACAGTGCTCAAAATGGTTGATAAAAGGGAAAAATGGATTAATTTTTTGTTAAATAAACATCAGCATAATAAGAACTAAAAAAACCTAGTTTTCTTCCATAATTCAGGCACTTTACATGTATTGTTCTAATCCCAAAATGGTCCCCATGTGCCTCTCATTTTAGAAAGCAGAGAACTGAATTCAGAGAACTGAAGACAGGAGGCCAGAATTGGTGGGGCTCCAAATCCAGCCAAGTCAGCTCCCCCAGAGCAAGCTGCCTCCTGTGTCCAGGTTTTCCTTGTCCTCCCTGATGGAAAGTATGAGTTTCTGTTCCTAAGACTCATGCTGGTGTCTTCATGAATTTCAACCAATTTCCTAAAGAACCAGTGGGAAAAGAATTTTTACGGTTAAGGACTAGCAATAGGGATACAGAGGAGACTCTCATTCAGAACAATTGGAGCATAGAAAATGTTTATAGATCTGCTTCCGAATAAATGAATGAATGTCACCCTGGGCTCAATGTTTAGACAGGTGCAGCTACAGAGAGAATCCAGAGACCACTCCGCTGCTCTGTAGACATGGGAGCATCCTACGAATGACACTTGCCTTGACACCTGCCTTGGTGACAAGAATTATGCAGACGGCTTGAGCGGATATACAAAACATTTTATACATCGAAAAAATCTTTAGTTGTGTTTTTTTTTTAAGTGAATTACTGAATCTTCTGAAACTTATTTTGGCTTTTGCAAAAGTTCAAAAAATTTCACATTCTTTTTATAGTTTCTTCTTTTATTCATTTTTCCCCTGATATTGGAAAAAGATAAAAAATAAAGGCATGTTCAAAGAACATAAAATCTGCCATAATTTCACATCCCACAGTTAACAGATAATAGTATGATCTTTTTTCTTTGTTTCTTTTACATATATATATATATATATATATATCTTATAAAATTGCAAAATTTGGAATTATATATTCAAATGTGTATATACATATATTTATGAAAATATAAGTACACATACTTTTTGCTTCCTCTTGTTCTTAATATTATGCCATAAACCTTCCTGCACATTCTAAGAAAAGACTATTTTAATGGCTTTGTAATATTCCAGCATATGTTTAAATCACAATTCAGAGAACCCAAACTCTATCGCTGGACATTTAAGTTTTTTCCACTTGTTCAGCATTATGAATAATAGGAAGAATCAGCACTTTCTAAAACTTTCTCCATTTTTTAAATGAAAGGAAATTAATTTTAAAATCACTAGAAAATCTGTGAGAATAGAAATGTTTTATTTTGCACTGCTCAGCAGTGTACCCAGCAGCCACATATGGCTATTGAGCTCTTGATAGGTGGTTAGTGCCACTTAGGAGTGTGATTTCTCCTTTTACTTCATTGTAAATTAGCCTCATGTGGGTAATGACTACCTTATTGGTCACAGCAGAACTTGAGAGCGCCGAATCCTAAGCACTAGACCACCAGAGACTGTGGTACACATAATGAACAACATAAACTGATGAACAAAAACAGATCCAGAGACAGAGAAACATCTATCAGACCACCAACCTCAGAGGGAATGTAGGGGAGGGTGGAGGTAAGAGGGAGAGATCAACCAAAGGACTTATTTGCATGCATATAGGCCTAACCAATGGACACAGACAACAGGGAGGTGAGAGCATGAGTGGGAAGGATGGGGAGGGTAATGTGGGGATAAGAACACATTTGTAATAACTTAATCAATAAATAAATCTTAGAAAAACAAACAAACAAACAGAAACCAACAAAGCAGAACTTGACACTTGGGAGCTCAATGCACTGCTTTGAGAATTTGCTTGTATGCAGGAATACCCCCATCTTGTGGTCTTTTAGAATATTGCTTCTGAAATATTGGGAACTTAGGTGTATTAGCAAGTATGAGCAAGTATTTTTTCTTATAACTTCAGAAGGTTCATAAACCATAAGAGTCATCTGGTAGATTATGTAAAGTATCTGGAAGTTTAAAGACTGGGGTGACTAAAAGACAGTGAGTACACAGGGCAAATGAATTGCAGAGGACAGTAAATATTTAGAAAAACACTAAGAATAGAGTCACTCTTTTGATTGGGACACAGGGAGGACTTTAAACAGAGGGACCTTGTTATCTTCCAAGTCCAACAATATTACTATTTGCAGATAAGGCTTCATATGGTTATTCCTAGAATTAGTATAATTGGGAAATGATCACATTTAGGCATCAAGGATATCTTTTTCCAAGAATGGCGAAATGTGAAGAGTTCCTGGAAGTTGGTTCATCCTTGAAATACCCTTGAAACAGATTTCATTGGAGATTTATCCCTAAAGCACACCCCTTTGGGGCATGTTACCAAATATCCAGGATGCTACTTTAATATCCAGGTTTCAGAGCAGACCGTGACTTCCTAGTTCATTAGTTGATGCTCAATCACTGAGCAAGACTAGCTAGGCATATTTTGTTGATTTTAAAGTGTGCAATATGCGACATTTAAAATCATTTGAAATCCAAATACAGTGCTAATAATAACGCACACGGCCTTCATCTACTCTGTGTAGGACAAGGGTCCGCAAACTTCCTGTGTCAAGGGTTTGGTAGTAAATGGTTTGGGCTCTGTAGACAATACCATCTTGGTCATAACTACTCAACTCTGCCATTGTAACATGCAAGTAGCCAATGACAATGTGTAAATGATTGTGCATGACTGCTCCCAGTAAAACGGTAATTATGGACACCAAACAGTAATTATGGACACCAAAATGTTAATTTCATATTTATGTATCAAAAATATTCTTTTCATTGTTTTCTAACATTTAAAAAGTGAATAAAAATGATTCTTATCTCATGTGACATATATAAACAGGAAATAGTCCAGATTTCACCCGCTGACTATAACTTCCTGACACCTAGTACACAGACAATATAATGACATACCCTCCTTTATAACATCTACAAAAAAATTATTTCCTTCTTTAATATAAAATATTTAATAAAATAAGTCAAAAATTAAAAGCTCAGATATTGTACATGATGATGAGCAAACCAGTGACCTAATGGAAAATTCTGGCTCTCGACAGTGACTTGGTCAGAATGCAGAAGTGTCCTGTGTTGAAGTTATTCTGCAGGGACAGACTGTCAGTAAGCAATGCTGGGTGGAGGAACTAACCCAGACTCCTGAGCACAGCAGGATGGCAGCAAGGAGCCCAGGGTGGCCTCTTGGTACTGTCCAGAGGCGCCACCAGGTGGCGCTGCAGCGGCAAACCATCCTGGCAGGCCAGCCTGGCAGATGTGGCCACAGGTGCCCACATGGGTGAGGGGGACAAGCCTGGGGTACCGTGAGTCACAGGAACCGCTGGGCTTCCTGGCTCCTGCTGCTGCCTCGTCCGGGTCCGCCAGGGTCCCGCGGGCGGAGGAGCCGTTGGAGGGCGAGCCCAGCTGGTGTGGAGCCGCCCCCGCTGCCAGACCAAGTGCATCTGCCTGGAGTCCAGGCCACCATCCTGCAGGCGCTCCTCTCCCGCATGTGTGCTGGATCCACTTGCTCATCTGAGGGAGGAGCTGGAGCGGAAACTGGTGAGGGGCAGCAATGGGCCAGACCACCTTCCTCAATGTCACCAAGGTGAGTGCCCTCCTGCGCACCTGCCCAGCGACTCCCGCCTAAAAGCCTAGTCGACCCCCCCTTCCCACCCCCCCCAACTGGGTGCGGGTTCCAGCCTATCTGGCACCTCCCAGGTGCTGGGACTTGGAGTGTCCCATGTGGTAGTGGCTGTTGTGGGCGGGAAGGGCTCATTCCAAGGGTGAACTTGGGTTTGTCAGGTATTTAAAACGCTTGGAGGATTGGGGTTTCCCTGGGCCTTGCTCTGTGGGGGCAGCCAAGGTGTCACTTTCCCGAAGGGTGGGACTTGGAGAGCCCCAGGGTCCTGGGAGAAAGCAGGAGAGTGGAGAGGCTCCATCAGGTCGCCACCTGGGACCAAGAGCTCCAGTGAGAGACCAAGAGCCCCCTGTGGGCTCCTTCCCTGAGCTGGGCTGGTCCCCTGTCCTTCTGTGGCAAGTTGCATGTGCTCCGTGGACCTGGAGGAGTGGTGGCTGCTGAGCTGAAAGGAGGCAGCTGGGGACAGAGTTCCAGCCAGACCCCAGCAGGGCCCCCTGTCTATTAAGCCAGGCAGTGAGGGGTCCTGCTTCTCCAGGGCTTGTGTCTCAAGCCAGGGGACAAGACGGATCTGTAGTCCCCAGAAAGTTAACTACCTGGTCAAATAGGGTTTGTGTGTGTGTGTGTGTGTGTGTGTGTGGGTGGGTGTGTGGTGGGGGGCGGGGGGGCGGTGAGAAGCAGAGGAGCCAGCCTCTCCTTTGGGGGAGCCAGTGAGAGGCGCCTCCAGTCCAGTGGTTGGCACTGGGGAACCAGGCCGTGAAGGAGCTGGGGCAGATTGTGTGGCTGGCTGTTTCTCTGACTGCCCCCCCCCCACACTGAGTCCTCAGAACCCCCGCCTTCAGGTGACTCCTGTTTGCTCGCCTGTGGCCTGTGGGTCCCAAGCAGCTGGGCTGAGGCCATGATGGCCCCTGTGTTCACGGACGTGCACCAGAAGGCAGCTGTGTGTGTGTGGAGGGGGGGGGGGCCGTATTTGGTGGCCTGGCTCTGCCCAGAGACAGGCTCTGGGGAGGCAGGGCTGCCTCAGGGCGCACTGGGTGGGCCTCAGGCTCAGCATGTCTCAAGTTGGGCTTCGCATACCGCCCCGCCTTCAGCAGCTTCCCCCGCAGGGGCTGACAGAGCTGGAGGGCATCCTCCCTTTGCTCCTGGCAGGTGTAGCTGGTGTGGAGGCTGAGGGAGGGAGGTTCACAAAGGTAGGTCAGCGGGGTGGATGCCAGAGGTGCCAGGGGGCTGAGAAGTTGTGGGAGGCAGGCAGACCAGTTGGACAGGCCCTGCCAAGACCCAGGGACAGGGGTGTCGGGGGGACCTGGGATGAGAACAGTCAGCTAAGAGGGGTGGGCACATTCCAGATCCATTCCAGACCCAGGTTCAGGGGAGCGATTACCTGTGGGAAGGAGAGAGAGAGGAGGGGTCCAGCCCACACCCCAGGTTTTGGCTTCTGTGATTGACAGCTGGTGGCCTTGCATAAGCAGGGAGCCCAGAGGAGTCAGGGACAGTGGAGAAGCCTGCAGCCCAGGCAGGGGGTCTAAGGCAGCGACCTCAGGCCTGAAGCTCAGGAGTGGTCAGTGCTGGGGAGCTGGTGGCTCAGCCCTGCAGAGGAGCAGGGAGGGGGCTGCCTCCATGGTGGAACCCGGGAGCGAGCACACAGAGAGCTCCAATGACTGTTTGTGGGAAGGATGTGGGGGGACCCAGGGACCGGCCAGTGTGCGCCCTGAAGAGCTGTCCCAGAGGGGAGAGAATCAGGGGATAGAGTCTGAGAGCTCCCAGGGGTGACCGGTCAGGTTCAGACCCTGCAACAGCCAATGGCGGAGGGGAGGCGGCCTGCAGGGGTCCACATGCTCAGTTTGGCTCCCATCTTTGGGGAGGGCAGCTCGCAGAGGGGGCGGCTCCCCCAGGGGCAGGGCCTTGGAAAGAAGGGGAAAGGAGGCCACAGGAAGCACCTTACAGAAGAGGCTGGTGAGGGAGGAGGGACACGCAGGCGGCAGCTGGACGGGCCGCCACGAGGTCAGGTCAGGGGGGATCTTCACCTGCCGTCCTCCTCCCTCCTCAGCCTCTTCCTAGTTGAGTGGCCTTGGAATACCCAAGGATCATTGTAAGCTGAGCTCCTGCTGTGATAGAAATCCCAAATCAAAATGGGATTCCACTTAGAGGGACTTAAAATACACCAAGGCCTGGGAAGAGCGGCTGCCTGGGAAACAGGAAAACTGGCTTCCCCTTCTCTGGCCTCCTGGCCGAGGGAGGTCTGCATTCCAGGGGCCCAGGACCCGGGGATGGACGCAGGGACCCCGGAGCCCGGGCATCGCTGCCAGTGACGAGCGGTGAGGAAATGCAGGACTCAATTCTACTCCAACTCATTTTATTACAAACCCATCCTTGTGTTCCACAATCAATGGCTAATCAGTACAGGTCACAGCACTCGGAGACAAAACACTTTTGCACACCCAGTTCTTTGTCAGCACATTAAGGCCAAAGGAAAACCTCTTTATAGAGCCCGGGTCCCCAGGCCAAGCCCATCCCAGGAGAGCACCTTAGGAAACCGGAAACCATGTGTCAGGAAACCGGCCATATACACACTAGAGGTGTGACTCCCAAAGAGAACGATTGATGCCAACTGATGTCAATATAGGCTGTCCCCCAAAAAGGTAAAGAGAGGTAGGGCTGCTGATGGAAAATGAGTCCCCATTGTAGGTAAATAGGGGCTGTCCCCCAAAAAGTTAGAGGTTGGGCTGCTGATGGACAATGAGTCCCCACTGGATGTAAATACGGGCTGTCCCCCAAAAAAGTAAAGTGTGTTGGCCTGCTGATGGAAAATGAGTCCCCATTGGTTGTAAATATGGGCTGTCCCCCAAAAAGGTAAAGAGAGGTTCGGCTGCTGATGGACAATGAGTCCCCATTGAATGTAAATACAGGCTGTCCCCCAAAACAGGTACAAAGAGGTCAGACAACTGATGGAAAATTCTCTCTATTGAATGTACATGTAGTATCCCCCCAAAATGTAGACACATTAACAGCTGATAACGCACTTAATTTTCACTTCTTTTCAGTTTGAACAGATTTGAAGAAATCAGTGAAGACGGTAGGATTTGAACGAAGACCATGTCTCCACAGGACTTTTTATGGGGACACAGAAAAGATAAAGTTGAGGGGACCCAACACCCAGCAATCGAGGAATCGAGGGCAGCTATTGAGAGAGATGCATACAGACACCGAACCGAAGGAACGATTCTTGATGTTTGCGGCTCCGTGGCTGCGTCAGTTCTGGTCCAGGCGCTGCTGCTGCTGAAGCAATGGAACCGCAAACACCGAGAATCGCTGCGTTCGGTGTTTCTGCGCATCCTCTGTCCACAGCGGCCCTGGATGCCTGGACTGGGGCCCGTTCGGGACCAGACACTTCATCCTGGATGTGTCCCCATCACACAGTCCAGAGGACACATCTTCTTGGTTCCAAGCTGAGTCTGGCTTCACCCATTACGTCAAATCCGCTCACCCTGAAAGGAGGGAAAACTGAGTTCTCAGCTGTTAAAGTGTGTGTACATTTGGGGGACAGCCAGCCTGTGGTACATCCATTTGGGGGACACCTCAAAACACATATATTCCATGAGTGCCTACACGGGTATGGAATGTAGTAAATTGGGTTTCTATCCCGGGGAGTGACTCAGAAACAAAGACTCAAAGTGTCATCCTCGATGGTGGACACCGGGGGCTACAGCCGCGTTAGCGACCAGGCTGCACCCGCCTCTCGCACACACTCCCCTCTGCACACTGTGGCCTCTGCTGGGAGGGGCGGGCAGGGCTTCTCTGCACCAGGCGGGGCAGAGCCCATGATGGTAGAAAAGTGAACCCGGGGGCAGGTCCGGGGCCCAGGAGCCAGCTGGAGAGAGGCACAGCCTGAGGCCACCTGCCTGGACGGCCCCGGGCTCAGGAGTGTGGTGCCCAGGCCTGGCTTGGCAACGCTCTGGGGTAACAGTGAGCCTGACTCCAAGGTCCACCCAGGGCTGCGAGGTCTTGGTCGTCTGGCCGGTCTGGGCTTCCCCGTTCCAAAGTCGCTCCCGGCCCCTCAGGCCGATGGGAGAGGGGGCCCTGGTGGTCAGAAGGGGTGTCAGGAGTTTGAAGGCTCAGGAGCTGCGGGTCCAAAAGACCAGTCGCCTATGGCCACGCTCATCGTCTGAGCTCCACCTGCTGGACCCACGCAGCTGTGGCGACGCCCGCCTGCTCTCTAAGTTGTTCCCATGACTGACGTTCTCAGGGGCCCGTTGGCGTGGGAGCCACGTTGGGTGACTTGCGTGGGCTCTTGGCAGTGAGCCCCTCCCTGTGGTCCTGCCCTGGACCCGTCGGGCTCTGAGAAGCTGACACTGCCAGGACAGGGGCCACGGTGGCCACTTGCCCTGAACTTCTGGGGCCGAGGCCTCGTCCTGGCAGCCGGGGCTGCAGTCACTGTGTGGTGCTGGGGCTGGAGCTGCTGCGGCCGCCACCTCCCGTGGCCATGGCGGGGCCGTGGCGGAGGCTGCAGGGGAGCCAGCCTCTCCTCCTTTGGGGGAGCCAGTGAGAAGCGCCTCCTGTCCAGTGGTTGGCACTGGGGACCCTGGCGGTGAAGGAGCTGGGGCAGAGGGTGTGGCTGGCTGTCTCTGCCCCTCGAGTCCTCAGAACCCCCGCCTTCAGGTGACTCCTGTTTGCCGGCCTGTGGCCTGCGGTCCCAAGCAGCTGGGCTGAGGCTAGGCTGACCGCCCTATTTAGGGACAGGCACCAGCGGGCAGCTGTGTGGGAGGTGGGGGGGCAAGGGGGGAATGGGGTGGCCTGGCTCTGCCTAGAGAAAGGCTCTGGGGAGGCAGGGCTGCCTCAGAGCGCACTGGGTGGGCCTCGGGCTCAGCAGGTCTCCAGTTGGGCTTCACATACCGCCCGGCCTTCAGCAGTTTCCCCCGCAGGGGCTGACAGTCCTTCTGCGGGCACAGAGCTGGAGGGCATCCTCCCTTTGCTACTGGCAGGTGCGCCTGCCTGGCCCCCGGTGGTCAGGAGATGAAGGTGTTTCTGAGCAGGTACCTTGGCAGGTCATCGGGCACCTGGGAGTGTCCTACAGAGAAGAGAGGAAGGAAGGAGAGGACGGAGTGAGGGCAGGAGGGTTCTCGGAGAGCCCTTCCCTCCCAGGGCCGCCCCTCACAGGCCACATGGCCAGGACCAAAGTTTCTGCTCCTGCTCAGCCTGTTCACAGCCTAGCGTCACCCCAGCTCCCGCAGCGCCTTTGGTCAGGACGCCAGGCCTGGGTGTTGGGTCAGCAGAGGCATCTGAGTGGTCAAGGCTGCCTCCGTGGAGGGCCCCTTCCTTCAGTATCGGGTCCCCAGGGCCTGGGGCAGAGAAGGACAGTGAGAAATGGGGCTGCAACACCCCATGTCAAGGGGGGGCGACCACACCGAGGCCTAGCAGCAGAGGCAGCGGGGCCCACGGAGCCCAGGGACAGAGGTGGGGCTGCGCCTCATGGGTTGTGGTCTGATTGGGAGGCCCTGGCCGCAGACCTGAGTGGAGGCCTCCACTCTACCCATCGCTCACAGGGCGGGCTCTGAGCAGCTGGGAGAACTTGGCGGACCAACTCACGAGGCTGCACCAAATGTTGGCACAAGGCCAACACATAACTCCTGGGCACACCTGCTGTGAGACACTGTGTCCTCAGATCCCTGATTTCAAAGCACCCTTACCCAAGTCTGCCTAGGACCACTCCACACCTGTGGTCCGGGCCCTCACGGTCCAGGAGGGCACCCTTAGGATTTGAGAACCAAGTTGGTTACCACCCGAACAACCCTCTGTTTAAGAAGCCCTCCTCTCCGCATGGTGACTTTGACTGCACCATGAGTTTACCTGGTATTTTGTGCATTTGGCAATCTCTGAATTTTCTACCATGAACGTATACTCTTGTAAAAGCTAAACAGAATCCCAATTAAAAAAAAAACACATGAGGGCAAAACCCCGAAAAGACCTGCAACTACCTCATCATGGGACAGGCGATGGGCTCTCCAATCCCAGTGGCACAGGCGTGCGGTGGAGCTCCGGGAGCAGGAGGACAGGCTGTTTGCACAGCATAGGGCTCCAGGCAGCCCCGGGGCTGTGGGCCCAGAGCCACACCCACTGTGGGGATTGCAGGCCCCTCCTCACTCTCCCAGGACCTGCCCCCCTGCCCCTCAGCCACTCAATGTCACACCCACCATGAAGTCTGAAGCACCCAAATCTTACCGCTTGACATCAGGCCTCCACTGCGTGGCGTCACCTGGAGGAGCAGAGCGGCGGACACAGCAAAGCCAGAGAGACCTCGGGTTTCCAACTGCTCCCACGGGGGACAGGCCGAGGGAGGACCAGGCCGTGCCAGCCCAGGAGCTACAGCTGGTGCAAGAGGCCAAGTAGGGGACACATCAAGCCACTAAGTCAGGGCGATGGTGACTCCTGCTTTGGCGTGGCCTTGTTGTCATGGTGACTGAGGTTTCCATTAGGTTCAGGATTTTTCTGCTTCCAAGCGAACTGGTTTTCATTGGGCTTTTGTTGTTGTTGTTGTTGTTGTTGGAGTTTTTTTGTTCTTTTAAAAGAAACTTAAAAAATTTTCAGAAATAAAGGGTATATGATCAAGACGGGGATAAAGGGAAAGGATTATAAATCTTCGTGGTCGGAAAAAAGGGAGAGGCAAGTTAGGGAGGAGAGGGTGGGTGCATTAAATGCAGCATTTCATGACGTTAGACCAAGCAGAGCTGGCCACTGGAGGCTTGTCTTTGACCGCAACATGCTTCCTTCTGCTCCAAAAGGCACTCTTGCGTTGTTCCGTCGCTAAATTGTCATCCCGGATAACCAAGGGAGGAAGGATCAAAACACAGAAAACAGCAAGTAAATGAACTGAATAATGGACAAATGACGCTACATTCGCCAAATGTACTTGGGAAGTCAGAATCCAGTCCAGCCCGGGACAGACGGCAACATTCCCCCCAGCACAACCAGCATCAGGGCCCGGTGGACCCTTTCTGCTCGGACTCCAGTCAAGTGTTGGAGTGGCAGCTGGAGCCAGGGCTCCACGTAGCACGAGAGGAGCATTCTGTACTGCTCAAGGAGTGGATGTCTTAGACTGCTTTTCCATTTCCATGGGTTACATTATTAAGCAAGGGTGTTTATTGATGTAGGGGGCAGCTTTCCTTACTCATCCGCTTTTTTGTCCAATGTGTTTTTATTGATTTTCAGAGAGGGGGAGGGAGAGGGAGATAGAAACATCAATGATGAGAAAGATGGATCGGCTGTCTTCTGTACGCCCATACTAGTGTGCCCTGACCGGGAATCAGAAGGTGATCTCCTGGTTCATGGGATGATGCTCACCCAACTGAGCCACCCCAGCTGCGCTTACTCATCCATTTTAATGACAGGCTCCCTGACATCCTGTCTCACACACAACTAACTCCTGCTCCCCTCCAAACACTTAGTGGCATGCTTCTGGCCTGCTGCATGCAGTGAAACAGTCCACCTGGACTCCTCAGTCATAATACTTCTTTTTAAAAAGTCCTCACGGGAGGTTTTTTTTTTCCATTGGTCTTTAGAGAGAGAGTGGATGGGAGGACGTAGGTGAAGGGAGGGAGAGAGCAAGGGAGGGAAACATCGATGGGAGAGAGATACATCCACTGGTTGCCTCTCTCACAAACCCCAACCGCGGCCAGGATCAACCCTGCAACCGAGGTATGTGCGCTTGACTGGAAATCTAAGTTGCGCCCCTTCGGTCCTTCGATGCTCTAACCACTGAGACAAACGGGCAGGCTCACTAAGAATTCTGGTGCCTCTCACAGCCTCTGATGGCAGGATGACTTTGCACATAATGAAAATACCTACCTCTATCTGATACCAAAACACCCTCAAACTCAAGCATTCTTCCAGTGTAGATCGCGCCGCACCCTCTCCTCTTGGTTTAGCCCTCACAGCCTTTAAGTTCTAGTCTTATGAGAGCAGACAATTGGTCTTGTGACTTCCTCAACACGTCAATCCATGAACAGAAGGGATTTCTCCAGTCCTGATGGTGGATTCAAGTGCACAGCTGCACCTCTGCTATTTCTTCCCCCGCAGCGCCACCTGCTGACACAGCTCACACCACAGAGAAGGGACCCACTCCTCAGTGCTGGGGCCCCAAGTTGGTTGAGCATCTTCAGGGACCAAAGCAGCTTGAAGGGCAGGCAGTGCTCACAGCGGTTAAGAGTTCGGGCCCCGGAACCTGTCAGACGCGGGTTCGGGTCCCAGCTCCAACACTGATTCTCTGGGCCAGTGCTGACCCTGGTCAAGCATTCCTGAGCTCCCCTCCCAGCTCTGAACGGGGGACAGGAATGGAGCCGACCTCCCACGGCAGCTAGAACTCAAGGAGACGGACAAAGTGGGTCAACTACCTAAAGGCTGCTGAGCCCAGAAAGCCCCCTCGCACGGCTGCCGTTACTAACTGCAGCCCCTGACCTGCTCACTCAGGGATCCAAACCACAGTGGGGATCTGTCAAGCAGTTTTTTCTCAGAAGGTTTTTGCTGACTCAATTGGGCTGATTATAGCTCATTCATCAACTTAGCCAATCACACAAGTGGACGTGATACATGTCCAAAAGTGTGAGGAGCCAGTAGGAAAACCCCAGGCCACAGAACCCTCTGGAGAAAACCCATGCTAACAAGGCAGTAAGCTTCATGATCATTTACCTGCACGTGAGCGTTTCCCCGACTTCACCTCCTGTGAGACCGGGAACGCAAGCAGCAGCCCCCGACAGTGTGTCCGCGTGCGCACACTTCATTTCTGCATCTCGAGTGACACAGCAGGACTTGCAGTGGTGACTGCCACCCGGAATAGCTGCTGCACCCGTCACAGCCACAGGGTGCCTTGTCACGGCCCCGGGTCCTGTCAGGTCCTGTCACCCCAGCCCCTGGGAGCCCACGAGTCTCGGGCCTGGCCCCGTCTTCAGAAAGTCCTAGTGTCCTTCATCAAATTGTTAACTTTCTCAGGGGGCATGTTTGGCAGGTTTATCGGCAAATAATCAATAAAATGATATTTCAAAGTGAATGTGAAAACTAAACCACCTTTCAGTCAATGGCTTTGTTTAATTGGTTCTAAGAGGAATCCCCCCACCCCCCCTCAACCTTCCATCTCTGAAATCAGGGTGCAGCTTGGAGCATCCCTCCCAGTCACTGTCGGTTGGTGGCGATTCTGACAAAACCCTCACTGCCACCACCCGATCACTTTCTTTCTATGAGCACAAAATCCGGCAGCTGACAGCTGACAGCCTCTTAGATCCCAGGAAACACAGGCAGCACATGCAGCTACAAATCCGCTATGGACCCAATGGCTCACTCCCATCACAGCCCTCAATGAGCAGGTCCAGCGCCTCCTGGTGGGAGGACTCAGGGCCAGGTCAGGTGGGAGAAGAGAACCACCCCTGCTTTTCAGAGCAACAGCAAGAGCAGAGCCCGAGCCTGGCTGAAGGCATGGCAGATGTCCACGACGGGTTACATGGGGGCTCCCCCGACAGAAATGGCTAATCCGAGGCCTGGCAGAAACAAGGAGCCCCAAACACATCCTCTCCTGAGCGTGTCTCCACGGTAACTGTCTGGAGATCCGCTCTGGATATCCGAGGACCCACCACAGTGTACGTGATGGGGAGGCTCCTCATGCTGAAGGAACTAAATGGTTCTGGATGAAACTGCCGCCACAGTGACGTGGGCTTACATGTTCTACTTGGGTGTTCACACACCTGAGGGGGCAGACGGGGGCGTGCGGAGCCCCCTTCAGGCTCCAAGCACACGTGTGCGCACCCAGCTCGCATCTCTTCGGTTCTGCCCTGACCTCAAGGAAGGCCTGAGATCCTCCCCTTCACTGCCCTCCTGCAGCCAGGCCAGCCCCTCCTACCTTTTGGTGGGGGCCCACTGCGGGCGTCTCCCTTCTCCTCCCAGTATGAGCACGATGGGGTGGCCTCCAGGGGCCCAGGACGGCCATCTGCGGGTGACTTGGCTTGTCCTCGTGAGTGGCCTCTCTGGCGTTGGAACAATTTGAGGAAGGCTCTGGCTCGACTCCAGCGCTTTTTCCTATTAGGAGTAGAGGGTTAGGACACTGCCAACCCCCAATGCCCCTCCAGCCGGGGAAGCGGCCCTTCCCTTGGGGTTCAGCACCAGGTTCCCCACGAATCTGCATCGCCAGCACCAGGATCATCGCATGTGGCCTCAGGGCGTGGGGCACCATTGGCAGTTCATTCGCACAGACCCAGGGACGGGAGAAGCGCTCCTTGTGGCAGAAACTCGCACTAGCCTCTCGGGAAACAGAACCTCACATGCAGCCTCCACTCTGCGTCACCGGGAGGCACCGGGAGAGGTGCTGTGCTCATCTAGGTGTGCTGGCAATTGTGCACCCCAGGGCCATGTCAGGGAGAGTCAGGGCCTCCTCATTTCCCGCTGGAGCTCCCAATAGGTGAGACAGGCGGGCAGACTTAGCCCCTTCCGGGCACTGAGGAATCTGGGTGAGGGGGGAACAGGGTGGGCCCAGTGGGCCATGTGGATGAAAAAGAGTGGACACTGGCTGGTGTTCCCCAGGGGTTAGAGCAGTGGCCCAAGCACTGAAGGGTCAGGGTTTGATTCTGGGTCAAGGGAGTGTACCTGGGTTGCAGTTTTATCCCTGGGCCCACTGGGGGCGTGTGCTGGATGGCAACCAATCAATGTGTCTCTCATATTGATGTCTCTCTCATTGATGTCTCTCTCTCTTCCCCCCAACCCTTTGTTCCCCTCTACTCTCTCCAGAAATCAATGAAAAAAAAAATCCTCAGGTGAGGATTGAGCAAAATTAGAATAGCCCTAGCCGGCTGGGCTCAGTGGGTAGAGCATCACTCTATGGACTGAAGGGTTCTGGGCTCCATTCTGGTCAAGGGCACATACCCGGGTTACAGACTCAATTCCCGGTGGGGGGTGTGCTGGAAGCAGCCAATTAATGATTCTCTTTCATCACTGATGTTTCTCTCTCTCACCCTCAGCCTTCTTCTCTGAATTCAGTTAAAATATACTAATATATATACATATATATATATATATATATATATATATGTGTGTGTGTGTGTGTGTATATATATATATATATATATAGTAAAATAAAAACGAATCAATGAAAACAGTGAACTTAAAGGGTCATACAGTGCAGCTAACCAGAAATGGAGGCATTCTAATGTCACAAGAAGAAACGCAGCTGGTTCTAATCCTGGCTCTGCCACAGAGCGACACTGTGCTGACTCAGCTCGAGTACATTCCTCATTGAGGCCTCAATGTCCCCGCCAACACAAGGGACAGGAGGAGGGTGGGAAATTATGTGGTTTTGTGATGTCAACAGAGAGCCCTTGCAGGATTCATGGTGATTTGCCCTCAAGGCTGGGCTGGGGCAGGACAATCTGAAGGCCCAGCTCCTGGGGCTCAGGCCCGGACGCAGGGGAAGGCCTGCTGGACGGAAGCCCGCAGCCTCGGGGACCGAGCCGCCCACCACCGGGGTGCTGCTGCTCTGCAGAAGGGAACGTGTTTGAGAACCACCCTGGCGTCCAGAGACTCCAGAGGAATGTAGGGAAGACCAAGAGGTTCCTGTGACTGAAGACCATGGGTGCTGGCCCAGGTGTCCGGCCCACGCTTCCTTCCCAAAACAGAAACATGGCTTTCTAGGTCCTGAAACCTGGAGACACAGCCTGATAGTCCTGCTTCAGTGGCTCTAATCCAGACTCTCTGCCCCTTCAACCGGACATGGCAGCTGGCATTCGCCACCCTCAGAGGATAACCCCGAGGAAGGCCGGAGAGAAACTCTCAGTTCTTTCAGAGCTGGGAGGGAGGTGCGCTCCGGGGACCTGCCCTAGAGGGGAAGGTGCAGGCCCCACACACTGGGCACTGGTCCGCATGGCTTTCCCCACTCGTGAAAGAGCAGCTTCCTGTTCTGAGTTGAAGTTCCTGCTGCTGAAATCAACTCACTTCCTAGGAGCAGGACACTGAGCCTCCTTTGGAGCCCCAATTCTGTCGTCTTCTGCCTCTCCTGTAGGCATAGTCTGCCGGGTGTCGCTGGAAACAGAGGAGAAAGAAAGAACAGTCTGGTTTTATATAAAACGTGTCAATGGACTCATCGGCCCTAGCTGGGACCTAGCCCAGAAGGGCCGGCATTTTCCGGGGACTATGACATCACGGTTCTCATGACCGTCAAGCTCGCCGAGGGGGGAAGATGGGGAGGGGAGCTTGTGGTGTGGGTCCGGGAACCCTAACACGTGAGGAGACCTGCTGTAGCACCAAGGAGCAGGCTGGACCACATCTCAGGAGAGCAAGCCCCGAACCATGTGCAACTCAGGATGGCAAACCCGTGGGCCTTGACGGCAGAGACCCTGGTTTCCTTGCTTGAACATGAGTCCCCTGGATCGAGGCAGCAGCTCAGGCTCCTTTAGCCATGAGGCTGCCGAGGTCCCACCTGAGACGAGGGCTATTCTGAGACTTCACCGTGAAGTGAGCAGCTGTGAAAAGCGATGACTCGCAAACCGCTGGGCCCAGGACCACCGACCCTGACCTGCTCCCAGCGGCCTTGGCTCGGCATCTGTTCTTCTAGTCTGTGTTCCTCTCTTCCCTCAGCTGTGCTGCTGGGCCTTATGCTAGAGCGCTTTCCTGTCTGGCTCTGACCGACCCCCACCACTAGGCGCACAAATTCACACAAGACAGGCCCCCAACCCGCCCTGGGCTGGGAAGACTCCACTCAGAGCAGGTCAGGAAGCCTGCCCACTCCCTGGCCTCCTGCACACACTGTCTAATGCAAGACCTTCATCAGATCATCCCCCTGGGTACCAGGCCCCGATGCTTCTAGTTGGCACCTACCCAACCTCTGCTGGCCATTGGGACCCGCTGCGCTGTAGAGAGCCAACTCAGTCCATGGTCATTTCCACCCCAAACTACAGTGTGGCTTTCCCTGTAAACCATCCTGGGTAGGTGGCGAGCCAGCTGTAGACGAGCAGAAGAACCCGGGAGAAAAGTGAAGCAGCACCGTGACCCCGCGGGGCTGGGTCAGTGCCCCTGTGGCCACTGTGACAATGTCCCTCTGTCCCTCCTGGCCAGCCACTCCCCATCACAAGGAAGGACAGTCCCACAGCTCAGCACTGAGGGGTGAAGAGCACCCTGGGCCCACCAGATGCATCTCGGGTCACTTGACTTCCAACCCCAAGGTTTCCAGCACCAAGCCTCTTCCTCCTGCCTCCTCTCTGGCAGCTCCCTCGGCCCTTAGACCAGCCTCCCGTAAACACTCACTCCCAGGGAATCTGACTCCTTAGCAAGGCATGGAGGCCTTCCCCATCTGAGTGCCCCCTGCTCCAGCCTTCCCTCCTGCCACTGCCTGCACCTTCCCTGCACCCCGACCACCCGTGCTCCACCTTCACGTCCCCCCAACTCCCGCCCCCCCGGCTAGCCCTGTCCCCATCCGGGTCAGCTGCAGAACCCCAACTCCCACACCACGCTTCCATCTCCCCCTCCTTGGAGCTCCTCAACATCTGTCTGCTGGGCACACAGCTCTGCTCACACGCCATCACCCCTGCCTGTGTGTGGCCACCAGGTCACTGGTTCTGTGCACCTCGCAGGGCCCCCTGCCACAGCCAGGTCCGTGTCATGTCAGCAGAGGGAGGACAACCCTCTCTCCAGCCCCTCAAGCGGAAATCAGACAGAGAACGGGCTCAACCCGCGACCTGGATGGCTTCCCTAGGTACCTCTCTTTGCCTCTGTCATCATTTTTAAACTGAGCTTAATTCCAAAAGCAGATTAAGAAGCGGCTGGCAGTGGGCCATGTCGTTGAAGCCAGCAAAATCCAACCACCGCTCCTTGCAGAATTCTAGAGCCATTCCGGGGAGAGGAGAGCAGGCTGCACTGGGAAGATGGTCTGTTCCCTTGCCCTGGGGACACCAGTTCGCCGGCGGGCTCTCTGCCCAGAACGTGGAGGCCTGGGCGTGGAGCTGGAAGCCCGCAGCCCTGTGCAGACAGGTGTCGGTCACCCCTCCCCCTTACACGTTCTCAGTGCAGTGCTGGCCCCATGCGTCCAGGAGGCTCTGGTTCAGCTCTTTCAAGGTGTCTATCTCCTTCCTCAGGCGACACTTCTCCTCTTGCCAGTCCTTCTCCGCAAGGGTGAGCGACTGAAACACAGATCAACAATGTCCTCAACACCACGGGCCCCTGTGACTCCACTGCTGGGAAACTGCTCCCAAAGGATAAAAGGGCCACGTGCATGAACATGGCCATTTCGGCATGAGCTTCACCAGTCGCAAGGACCAACACAGCCAACGACATGGGGATGGCCGAGTGCACCGGCCAGTCGCGCAGCCCTGCCCACGTGTGGCCACTGAGCACGAAAACACAGCCAGTCTGAGCAGAGAGGCGCCATCAGTGCAAAATGTACCAGAGGCTCTGAGGACTTGACAGCCATTTTTAAAAGGAATGTAAAGTATCTCATTAGGAAGCAGCCCAAAGAGTGTGGCTCAGGTGGTGGAGCGGCCCCCCATGCACCAGGAGTTCCCAAAAGAGATGCCTGGTCAAGGAACACGCCCAGGATGAGGGACTGATCCTCAGTAGGGGGCGTGCAGGAGGCAGCCCATCAGAGGTTCTCTCTCCTCATTGAAGTTCCCATCCCTCTCTCCCTCTCCCTTCCTCTCTCTGACATCAGAAAAATAAGTGCCGGGCTGGATAGGAATTCGGGGCTGAGGTTGCTCAACTCTCCACCCAGAACATCATCGGGCTGGAGTGGCGGGAAAGCCCAAGCTTTGGCTTCAAACAAACTGAGTTCAGACCCAACCTCAGAGGATGAGGATGGGCGCCAGCTCACAAAAGCATTGTGAGAATTCAGTGAGATGACACGGGGAGCACAGAGCAAAGAGCTCAGCCGCGAGGACAGAATGAAAACAGCACTTAGCTGCTTCCATGCACGCCCCCCCTCCCCCCCCGGCCCTGCGAAAAGGAAAGGTCAGGCCCTAACCAGTTTAGCACAGTGGAGAGAGCATCGGACTGCGAACTAAAGGTCCCAGGTTTGAATCCGGTCAAGGACACATGCCCAAGTTGTGGGCTGGCACCCCGTGGGGGTGGTGCAGGAGGCAGCGGAGCCACGGTTCTTTGTCCTCATAGATGTTTCCATCTCTCTCTCCGTCTCCCTTGTTCTCTCAAATCAAGAAAAATAGATTTAAAAAATACAAAAGCAAAGGTTGGTGAGAGGACTTTTCTAACACATCCCCTCCAGCCAAGGTGCTTGTCCCCGTTAAATGCCTCTGGCTTCCTCTCGGCCTCTGGGTGACATTCCCACACAGTCTTTGGGCACAGATGCCAATGAGGACCCACTCGGACCTGGCTGAGCCCCAGGCTGTCAGCCCCGGGCTCAGGCCCGGTGTCCCGAGGCCCACCAGCCCCCGGCCTCACCTCACACTGCATGCTCAGATTGTAGAGCAAGATTTCCTTGGGCAGTTGCTCCGCCTTCAGGTCTTGGTACTCTGCCTCCCAGATCCGCATCTTCTGCTCCACCTCCTCTATGGAGGCCTGCAGCTCCTGCCTGTGGGAGCGTAGTTCTTCCTGCTCCGCCTGAAGCAGCTCAGTCCAGGAAGTGAGCCTGCAGGTGGAGAGCCACATGCCCCAGGGCTCAGGAGCACTCCCAGCCTCTGTCCCATGTACACCTCAATCACACCCCCATCCTCTCTGGGCCTCAGGTTTTCCCCTGTGGAAATGAGGGCTGAGCACATTCAGAGGTTCTTAAACTGTGTCCGTTGGGGTTCTATGCGGCCACCCCAGCTGCCACGCTCTGGGCTGGGACACAGGACAGGCAGGCTCAGACACAATTCAACAGAGCAGCCTGTGAAAAATCCTTCCCAGGGAAGGCTTTGCATGTCTGCCTCCTTGGAAAAAGGGTTCTTCGACTGAAACACTTTTGAAAAACTTGGAATCAGATCATCTTTGCTCTGAAACTCTGCCTTTGCCCAGCTCTTCTCCCCAATTCCAAGTGCCTTTCTGATCCCAACTCCTGACACAAATAAGAGATTCAGGAGCATTATGTAAAGCCACTGACATCATCATCATCATTATCATCGGCATAATTACCCGACTGGCTTTCCAGGAGTAAGGGTTCTACCTGAAATCTCAATGACCAGAGGCTCATGGACTCCATGTGAACACAGATGGGCCCTGTGAGGCCCACACAGTCTCCGTGATTTAATTTAAAGTAATTAGTTATTCAATATTTCTAAAAATGTTCCATTTCACATCAACATTCAGCTACCAAGATTCTGGGAGGGTGGGGAGAAAGCATCAAGCAAAGGCCCTGGCAGGGGCAGTTCAGCAGTGATAGCATCAGCCTGTGTCCGGAATGGTCACGGGTTGGATTCCCAGTGGCATGTCCCTGGGCTGTGGGATTGCTCCCCGGCATAGAGGGGTGTGTGCTGTAGGCATCCAATAGATGTGTCTCTCCCATTGCTGTTTCTCTCTCCCCCTCCCTCCCTCCCTCCCCCGTCCCAGCCCTCCTTCCCTCTCTCTCAGAAGGGCAATGGAAAAAGTATCCTGGGATGAGGATTAAATAATAAGAAGAATAAAAAAGTAGAAACAAAAGGATGGCCTGGCAGCCCGGGTCCGCCCCGCAGGTGACTGCCTTCAGAGGGTGTGTATTCTCCACGAGGGCCTGCCCTGCCACTGACACTCCCTCCCCACCTGCTGGACCTGCCTGGCCCCGCAGGCACCTGACTGTGTAGCCCCAAACATATTAAAACAAGGCTGTGCGAAGGAAGGCTTCACGTGGTCAGGCCACTGGGCTGAGGCAAGACCTGGATTTGAGTCCTGACTGGGCCACTACACTCAGGACTGGCCCGAACAAGTTATTGAATCTCTCTGAGCCTCTTTCCTCATCTGTTTGAAGAGAAGGATAAAAACGCAGTCAATTCTCAGGATTCGCGGTATAATGTCCTATGGAGCCCCCGCGAGCACTGAGCAGTGTAGACTGCAACTGTCCCCACCAGTTCCTGTGAGTCTCTGGCCACATTTCTGTCAACCAATCAAGACATAAGGACGCTTTGTGCCATATGCTCACTGGGACAGCCAACAGCACCAGACCTTGGGCCTGAATGACCCTCATGTGCCACTCGGATATTTTCCCTGAGGCCCAGCGCAGCGTGCACTTGGGACACTAGACAGCACTGCAGCACTCCACCTGGGGGCCGTTTCAAACAGCGAAATCGCCACCAAAAAACCAAGAGAAGAGGACTCCATGGCACTCAATGGACCACAGCAGGGATGCTCGTGTGCAGTGTGAGAGCTGAAACAGGCAGGAGTCAGAGGCCTTGTTCAACCGCAGCTGCAAATGTGCACATCAGGCGATCCCAGGATCTCGCCCTATGGACAGGCCCCTGACAGGACATGGGGACCAAAGGGGGGTGACAAGTGTATCTCAAAGAGGAGGTGAGTTCGCCAACAGGGAACGCGGGAATGACGGGGAGCAAGCATATGTCCTTCTGGAATGGCTGGTGAGAGAGGATGAACATGCCCGTGCCCGACACAGTCATCCCCATCATCCATGTGGGAGGGGCGGTCACCCACACCTGGACGATGCTCCATCCCAGCCACCAGCTGGAGGCCCTTCCCTCCTGACCATCAGCTGTGACCTTGACAGGGCAGGTGAAAGGGCACCATTTCCAGGGGACTCCCCTGAGCTGAGCGCAGTGGGAGCTGAGGGAGCTGGTGTGACTGAAGGCGGAGATGCTGCTGCAGGGGCGGGCGGGTACCTTTCGTTCTCCTGCCGCAGCCTCTCCTCCTCTCCGCTGTTCTTTCTGGCGGCGGCCAGGGCCTTGGCCTCCTGCTCCTGCTTCAGGGCCTCCTGGGCTTCGGGCACCTGCTTCTCCTGCTGCCCCGGCTCCTCCAGCTCCCTCTCCTCGGCCCCCTGTTGGTTCTGGGGGCCCAGACTAGAAGGATCCTCCTGCCCAGAGGGAAAAGGTGAGGATGCCTCACTGGGTGCCGGCCCCGGGGAGTAACAGACCCCGTATCCCTGCACCCCCACACGCAGTGAGGGGCCAAGAGCAGGGCAAGTGCAGACCCCAAAAGAGCAGGGACCCTCGGGGCAGGCAGCACCCGCCGTGCTGAGTGCGGCTCTCCCAGCACTGAAGGAACTGCGCTGGCCGGGCCCACATGGTGCTACGGGAGCCCTGCGCCCTCTCCACACTCGGGACCTTTAGGGGCACAGGATGCCCGCTCTCTGGATCAGCTCCTTGGCTGCCCTCTGTGACCACATGTAAAAGCCTATTTTTTTAAAAGGACATAGAGATCAACCAAAGGACTTCTCTGCCAGCATATAGGCCTGACCAATGGACATGGACAACACGGGGCTGAGAGCATGAGTTCCCTCCCCCCACCAATAGGGGGCAATGTGGGGATATGGACACATAAGTAATAACTTCATCGACTGTGGTGGCTGGTAAGCCAGGAGGCAGGGAGGAGTGCGCTTGCCTCTGCGGCTTGGACTCTTCGCGGGGATGTGGGTGTCCTCAGGAGCGCCAGGGCCCGGCTGAGATGGCAAAGGCCGAGGGCAAGCGGTGTCCTCAGAAGAGCCAGGGCCCGGCTGAGAAGGCAGCGGCCGAGGGCAAGCGGGCCCCAGGAGAAAAGCACCTGGAGGCGGACGCCACAGCGGCGTGCTGCGTGGGGAGTGGAAGAATCTCGAGGCCCAGGCCGCCCCCGCACTGCTCGCTGCAGGACCTGCGGGTGGAGATGCTGGTGGTTATCTGTGCCTCGCTCCCCGTCACCGCCCTGGCCAGCCTGGCCCAGGTCTGCACCAAATTCCGCCGCACCCTGCACATTGACAACATCTGGAGATGGTGCTGCCGGGAGGAGTTCGGCGTTTGTGAAACCTTGCAGAATCTGGAGGCAGTAGGCACGTCTTACCGAGAAGTCTATGCGAAGCTGTTCCACCCAGACAGACACATTTTGGGTTTGTGGGGCGAGATATTGAGCTCTATAAAACACTGCTGTATGTAGCGGTGGACATCTTAGGCATTACTGGTTGGACGTACAGGCCTGGTCTTAACACCCATGCGGACGGCCCAATGCAATTCAAGCCCGCGTTCCGAATCCGCCTGAAGGAGCGGAAATCAGCCACGGTGGAGTGCATGGAAGGCCGCCACCGCAGGCCCCACAGCCGCCACCTGCAGCTTCGGAAGGACAGGCTCACCAGCCAGTGCCAGAAGAGAGACCACCGAAGGGATTCACCCACGCGGCTTAGGGAGGAATTCGGGACGGCGGGCGCTGATATGGAATGTCACAGTCAGTGCGGCATCACTGCCGGACCTACCGCTGCCTCTACCTCCCGCCCAGCCACCCGGACCACCTCATCAGGCCAGGCCTCTTCCAAGGCAAATGCGATCGGATCGCTTGGGCCTCAGGATTTTCATGCTCAGCTTCCACGGGAAGTGTGCCAGGCTCACGCACAGCACGGGAATCGCATTCCACATATTAGAGATCCACCTCACGCTCCGCATCCAGCTGCGAGATGGCGAGATCTTCCGCGACTTCCACGAGCTCTCCTGCGTGGTCTGGGAGATGGAGGAGCAGGTGCTCCGGGAGCAGCAGCAGCAGCAAGAAGACGGGACCGAGGAAAGCGAGGGCCATGGCTGGCAGAGCCCCGCCCAGCCCAGCGTCGGGGAGTCCTGGGCTGCAGCTGCAGAGGAGCAGCCTGTCCCGTTTGTTCTGCCTGTGGGCCTGAGCCCAAGGGACCAGAACTACCCCCGGACCTGCAGGATGTGTTTCTATGGCATGGAAACTGTTCCCGTATGTCCCTCACACTGGCGCTACCCTGGAGTCGTCATCCTGTTCGATGAGATCCACTTGGGGTTCATCGATCTGGAGGAGAAATCCTTCATCCTGTTTGGCAGAGTCCAGAACACCTTCCAGAATGTGGAGGCAGCATCCCCGCAGGCCTTCCTGGGGATGCTCAAGAACATTCACCCCCGACCACGTTTACCACCCGAGAGGATATTTGATGTTTAGAGAGAGTGGGGGAGAGAGGGAAAGAAAGAAAGAATCCATGTGAGAGAAACACATCAGTTGGTTGCCTCCTGCCCAAGCCCGGAACAGGGCCAGGCTAGGTAGGGGCCAGCAGTTGAGGTCGAAAAAAACCTTAAACCAGTGGTTCTCAACCTTCCTAATGCTGCGACCCTTTAATACAGTGCCTCATGTTGCGGTGACCCCCAATTTCATTGTTACAAATTGAACATAATAAAAGCATAGTGATTAATCACACACAAAAAAATAATAACTTAATCAATAAAAATATTTTAAAAATAAAAGAAAAAGAAAAAGTACATAGAACAGCAGTCAGGATACAGAATATCTGAACAACACTAGCTGCCAACTGACCCTGATATTTACGGAACAACCATCCAATGGGCACAGCCAGCAGCACCGCCCTCCTCCTCCCCTCAGTCCTGTCAACCACCACCAAGATGGCCAGTGTCCCTGGGAGGCAACACCTGCCCTCGCGGCCGGCAGCGGCTGAGAATTGCTGGTCTGAGCTGCAGCTGAGCGAGGGAACTGGTCACCCAGGAATCACTGATCAATGACCAGGACACGGCTGTGATCCCGGAGGCTCCCTCGGGCAGGCGGGGGCGCCAGGGGGACATGCGCTCTGGAGGGCCTACCTGCGTGGCCCTGGAGGGCCTCACGGTGTTGGCGATGTTAGACTGGAGTTCTCCCTCCAGCTCTTCCTTTTGGCTGTTGGCCTTGTCCTGGGTGAGTTGGGTCCCCAACTCTTCCAGCTGCAGAGCCAAAGACCCAGCCCGTGCCACAGTCAGGTCACAGAGTGAACTTGGCTGGAGAGCAAACCCCAAACCTGTCACCCCCCGGGACACCTGGCCACCGGCTTGCCCGTCTATTCCGGACACCGCCCACCTTTAGCTCTTTCCGGAGCTGCTGGTTCTCCTCCTGCAGCGTCTTTACTGTGCCCCGGAGGGCATGGGTATTCTCCTCCAAATCAGTGATCCGCGTGCAGGCTGAAGAGCAAAGTGGAGTCAGAGCCCAGCTTCCAGGGCCTCCACTTCCCCTCTCTGACTCTGGCCCCGAGAGGACCATCCCCCCAGACGGCCACCCCCCCACCCCGAGGCCAAGGTGTGAGGGCCGGGGATGGTCAGCTGGGTGTCGTACACAAGGTGCTGCCGCTGTTGGTTGTGGCCCCTGTGCTGGCTCAGCTGGGGGCCGGTAGGGGAGCCATCCAGAGCTTAAGAAGAAGGCAGGTGACCGTGGAGAGGCCAAAGCAGAAGTTCCAGACGGTGCAACTGCTGGAACCACTTTTTACCGAGTTCTAACCTGACTGTCTAGTCAAGGATTTCAGAGACTCACAGAGACGGCAAAGACATGGCATGGTCCGGGCCAGCCGTCAGAGTGGGGGGGTCTGGGTGGCTCAGCTGGGGAGTGGGAGGCACGGTCATTGACCAGTATGCCTGCGGGGGGTAGCGGATCTGGGGCGGGTGTGTCGAGGACGTGCCACCCGTGGGTGAGGTCCTTCGGGAGGAGAGGTCACTGAGCAGCCCCTGCCCAGGGAGACAGAGAGCAGACTGCAGCCATCTGCCCGAGGAGGACATGAACGGAGGAAATCGGACCAGGCCTCTGTTATAATGCAGGTGAGTGAGCACTGGGGAAGCTCCTGCCATCCAGAGCGTTCAATCCCCCACGGACAGATCTAAGACAGCCTCTGGGGTCAGCGTGCTGTCATCTGGAAGCTCCCGGGACTGTCCACACGGGCGCTGAGCAATCTGAATCTACTTACTTGTAGTTCATGTCCTGACTTTGAGCCTGCCAGGCCCCTCATGTTCCCCTTGGGGAGAATGGCAATGAAACGGTCCCAAATGGCCCCTGAATCACACCCTACTGACTTGGGCTGAGGGTGGGCTGACCCAGGAGATTCAGAGCCAAGGGCTCAGCTCCCTGGGTGAGGGAGAAGCCACAGCCAGGCTGGCTCCCCGGCGCCAGGGGCTGCTGCCTACCTTCTATCAGCAGCTCCAGCTCCCAGCTCTGGTGGGCAGGCTGGTTCCTCCTCTGGACCTGTTCAGCCTCGAGGGCCATGATGTCCCCCAGCAGCTCCTCAAGGAACTGCTGGGGGATGTGTCCACGATCCTAGTGCAGGAAGAGGGGTGGGGTGAGGGTGCGCACCATGGAACCCGCTGGCCTGCCCCGCCCCAGGGCAGCTACCCTCATTCCCCAGGATGAAGGGCCTCCATGCAACTGCTCACTTCCTAGAGCACAGCTGCACAGAAGGGACTCCAACACAGGGTCCTGCTGGGAGACCTATAGCCACTAAAAGACATGCTGACCCAGTGGTAGGTGATGAAGACCCATGAGGCCTCTGTGGTGTCTGAGCAAAGTGACGCACAGCACAGGGCTGTAAAGCAGGTGACAAGAGGACGGGCGGCTCTCAGGCACCTTAGCTGGTTTACCATGTCTTGGAAAGGCCGTAGGGACTCCCAAATCACAGCTCGGCCCACATCCTACTTGCCAGCAGAAACCCTTATTGCCAGTCACCCACCTACATCCATCCTTACAGAAAGCAACACAGCAGTCAGGCCCTATCCGTTTTTTTGTTTGTTTGTTTGTTTGTTTTAACATCCTATAGAATAAAAGCCTAATATGCTAAGTGTCCGGTCATCCATTCAACCAATGAAAGCATAATACACGAATGATATGCTAAGGTCACTCAACAGCTTGCTATGACGTTCACTGACCACTGGGGGGCAGACGCTGCAACTGGCAGGTTGGCTTGCTGCTGGGGTCTGGCTGATTGGGGCTGAACTAGACAGGCCTGACATGCCCTGGGGCCCTCCCAGGGTCCCTCCCCACTAGCCAACCTCCTGTGTCCCTCCCCGCTCTCATCATACACCAGTGGAGTCCCACTGCCTCGCCTATGCCCTCTCGCAATCTGGGACTCCTCAGGGGCTGTCAGAGAGCCAGTTTCAGCCAAATTCCCGTAGGCCAGGCCAAGGGACCCCAATTGTGCATGAATTCGTGCACTGGGCCACTAGTGTGTGTATATGTATGTATATATATTTCTTTTAAATATACTTTTATTGATCTCAGAGAGGAAAGGAGAGGGAGAGATAGACACATCAATGATGAGAGAGAATCATTGATCGCCTGCTTCCCACAAGCCACCCCTGGGCATGGAGCCCACGACCTGCGCATTGGCCCGGCCAGGCAGGCCCTGTCTCTTTTGAGGGCCTTCACTGATGCCCACTTAAGCCACTGAGCTTAGCATATGACTCTTCGCTGGTAGCAGGTCACTGTGTCGGCAGCAGCCCCCGCTCAGTAGCAGAAAATCAGAGAAGGGCACCACATAAACCGAAAGCTGCCCCCATCTGTTGTACACAGGATGTGAGAGTGTCTGACATGTACAGGCTAGTCTGGTTGGACGAGCGCACCTGCTGACAGGTGGGGGACTTCCCTGAGCCCGTTTCCCTAACTAGGAAGGGGTGGGGCTAAGATCTATCCCAGGTGTGAGGGCTGAGCCTTGGCCTCTCAATTCCACGGTCACTCCGCTGATCTGGGAGCTGGAAATAAATGGCTGTTCCGGTGAGTTTTGGTTCAACACCCAGTTCCTATGTGAACAGGTCACACACAACCTCTTGGAAAACCAACAGCCCTGGGCAGTTTCCCGGAAATGAGGGCTAAGGCACAGCAAACGGTACTATGGGCCCTTGGGTGTCAGGCACATGCTGGGTGTGGGACGCCATGGCTGGTACCTCGCAGGCCCGCTCAGGGGAGGAGTCTGCGGGGCCTATTCCGGTCCCAGGGCCCAGCACACACGGGGAGCCGGTCAGCTCTTTCCCCTCATCTCTGCTCCCGCCCAGGAGCCCTCCCAGTACCACTGGGCTGAGTCTCCCCCGAGCGCCTTCACAGTTGGGGAACACGCATGCACCCAGCGTGTCCCTTGCTCTCGGTGGCAGTTTCCCCAGGCTGGCCCCACACATGGTTCTAACAACTGGGAGTGGGCGGTAGCTCCTGCTTTTCCATCTCGTGTTCCCTTTCCCGAACCGGCCAGAACCCAAGGTTCTTGGTAGAAGGGAAGCCGTGGACCTGCCGCCAGTGGACACGGTTCTGGTCAAAGCCTGGCAGCGGGAAGGGTTTGCTCACAGACTCGGGAGTCACCTGGACACCGTCTCTCTGCCCATCCCAGGCCCTGCGCCAGGTGCCCTCTGTCCTTGCACAGTCACTCCTCACAAGAGCCCTGAGGGGGAGGCAGGGACAGTCCCTTCTCACACAGGAAGAGGCTCTGCACTCACCGACTCTACGACCACCGACTCTTCTTACTCCAACTCTTCACACCGACTCTTCACACACTGACAATTCGCACCGACTCCGCACCACCAACTCCGCACCACCAACTCCGCACCCACCAACTCCTCACCCTCCAACTCCACGCCCACCGACTCCACGCCCACCGACCTCGCACCTAACATTCCACTGTCTCCATGGCCCCCCAACCAAACTGCTCTAGGCCCAGCATTCTAAATGCCTCTGCCAGAGGCTCATGCCCCATGCCAACTGCTTTAGGAATAGGCAAAAATTAGGACACTCTCCCCATGAATATTAAGATCTATCTGGCACATAAAATATAAAGAAACATAAAGGTTATGTTTATAGATCCTATACCATTATCAATGGAAATTAACCACTTCATTCTGATATGTCTGTCTATGTTTCAAAAAATCATTTTTTCCCATCAGCCACATTACAGAAATTTGATTCGTTCCTTTCAGGGAACTACACAATCATTTTATTTTGTGAAGTCTTACCTACAGAGCCCAGCTCGGAAATTCTCACCATCGACTGTCAATAGTTCACACGTAAGACCCCTCAAGTCCACCAGTCAATTGCCTAAAAAACAATTTGACAGACCACTCACTAATGTGTAGTTTATAAGAAAAATAAACAAAGTAAAGCTATATATTTGAGAAATATTTTGTACACATATATATTTTTTAAAATATATATTTTATTGATTTTTTACAGAGAGGAAGGGAGAGGGATAGAGAGTTAGAATCATTGATGAGAGACAAGCATCTGTCAGCTGCCTCCTGCACACTCCCCACTGGGGATGTGCCCACAACCAAGGTACATGCTCTTGACCAGAATCAAACCTGGGTCCCTTCAATCCCCAGGTCAGCCCTCTAACCAGTGAGCCAAACTGGCTAGGGCTATACTTTATATATTTTTAAAAAATATATCTTTAATGAGTTCCAAGGGGAAAGGAGAGATAGCGAGAGAGAAACATCAATGATGAGAGAGAAGCATTGATCAATTGCCTCCTGCACGCCCCATAATGGGGATCAAGCCCCCAACCAGGGCATATGCCCTGACTGGGTATCTAATGGTGACCTCCTGGTCCTAGTGATACACTCAATCACTGAGCCATGCTGGCCGGACTGGAAAATATTTTAAGAAAAGGACTTTGTACATAGCTTTCTGTGCAAGGAGTACTAAATTAGCACATGCAAGAAAGACATTTAGAGAACAAATATAAAGGCACTCTCAGAACAGAATTTAAACATTTAGGCTGCCAATCAATTATGTCTAAACTAGTAATGGTTTACTTGGGTTAATTAAAAGACTCATTCTTAAATTTAAGACAAATTTAAATTGTTTAAAGTAGATGAAATCTTTGGACTTAGATTGGGTGTGGGGGGAGAGTACTGATTAGCATTTCGATTCATTATCCAGCTCCAATGACTGTTATAAAATTACTGAAAGTGAATCTGGACAAGCAATGGGTCCGGGCTGCTGGTCACTCCTTGAGCCAATGAAGCAGAGACAGGGTTGAGATCATGTATTCCATGAATGCAGCAGAAGGAGAGAGCAGCAGGTCACCCACAGACATCTGCTCTACCCCCTGTCCCCCACCCCCAATAAGCCAGCTGCTTATCTTGGGTAGAAGGACAAAGATCCCATGGGAAAGCAGACATTTCAGGCCTGGGAAAGTAGGAAGGTATAGTGGTTACAGGTTACAGGCAACTCAGGCTGGGTGTTGGCAGAGGCTGGGTGGCTCTGGGACCAGATTACAGGCAAAGAGGTTGCTGATCTAGGCCTTTCTCAGAAAGGAGGGTGGCCTGCATTCCCTTGTTAGCTCCCATGTCCCAGGGCGGACAACTCTTCACCAGATCAGAACGTGCTTTCCCTCATTAGAACAGAACAATCATGGTTAACAGAGCACCATTCATATTCCTTGTAATCATAGCGAGTCCCCAGCAGTCTATTCCTGCCCCGAACAAAAGAAAAAAACTGAAAAAAATCCCACCTAAAGTGGTTACTTTTTCATAACTATCTCAATCAGTTCCTCGTACAGAAGCTATTCCATAAATCTAACTGCCTTCATTTGTGGGCAGCATGATGAGATTTCAATTCATGTCCAACGAAATGTGATCTAACCTGGAAACAAATTTATAGATGCAGTGACCTGAAGTGAGAACACTGCGAATAACATATACTTTAAGGAATCTTGAGATAATGAAAATTATTTATCATTATGCAAATCAAGATTTCAAGAACAGTTGAATTGATGAGCTTATGCCAAAGGGATATAAACTGGATGATAAAATTTCAAACTCTCTGCTCCCCGTTTTCAGGGCCAACATTTTATTTTATTTTTTTTTAAATATATTTTATTGATTTTTTACAGAGAGGTAGGGAGAGAGATAGAGAGTTAGAAACATCGATGAGAGAGAAACATCGATCAGCTGCCTCCTGCACATCTCCTACTGGGGATGTGCCCGCAACCCAGGTACATGCCCTTGACCAGAATCGAACCTGGGACCTTTCAGTCCGCAGGCAGACGCTCTATCCACTGAGCCAAACCGGTTCGGCATGGGCCAACATTTTAGAGAAACGATGCAAAATTTATGAACCTAGTGCTATTTTTAAGGAAAATACATAAGAATGACACAGAAAACAGGATGAGGCCGACTGAAACCACAAAAGTGTGAGCACAAGCCTGGCACAGTGATGAGCACATTGCACACATTGCATCTCATTCACTCAACTCAAAGTCATCAAGGTGTTCCATGAACTCCCATGGACTGAGCTGTATTTTGGACCACGGATATGCACAAAGGTTAGGAGTCACAGAAAGTTTTCTTTCCTAAAAATTGGTCCACGACATGGCCGGTGTGGATCAGTTTGCTGGAGCCTCATTCTCTATACGGAAAGGCTGTGGGTTCAATTCCCGGTCAGAGCACATACCTAGGTTGGGCGTTCAGTCTCCAGTGGGAGTGTGTGTGAGAGGCAACCAATTGATGCTTTTCTCTCACATCAATGATTCTCTCTCTCAAATCAATAAGCACATCCTTGCCATAGGATTTAAAGAAAAAGTGGGTTCCATTAGGTCGTAGAAAGTCATTCTCAAATTTTCAGTTATCAATTCTTAGCAACTTCTCCAATAATTTCAAAGAATACCTTGAAGCTAACTAAACCAGCAATACCATTCTTTTCTTTATACAAGCAGGTTTACCGGCACCCGAGCCTTGTCGGCCTGGTTCAGTGGTTGAGTGTCAACCTATGAACCAGAACCAGGCAGTTATGGTTGGCTTCCAGATTGGGGCCCATGTCCCAGTTGTGGCCTCCATTCCCAATGCGGGGTGTCCAGGAGAGAGCCAATCAATGGTTCTCATCATTGGCGTTTCTCTTTCCCGCTCCGTCTCCAGTTTTCTGTGAAGTCAATAAAAGAATATATAAAATAAGAATTCTCCTCAGAAAAATGAATACAGAAGTAAGGGTAGAGGACGCCCTGACTGGAGAGGGCGGTGGGTCTCTGCTGTGGCCCCACGTAAACATACCTGGGGAGGTTACATAGGCAAGCCCCTCTCCTGCCGGGCTAATGCCTCCGGTCCTGGTGGGCCCACTTCCAAAGTGGTCAGAAGGTCTATGGTGATTCTGCTGCACAGCCGAGTCCAGCACCACCGGCTAAGTGTGGGGGATGCTGATCTCAGAGGGACACACTGCACACGGGCCCCTCACAGGGTCTCACCGCAGAAACACAGCTGCCATTCGATCCCTCGCAACTCTTGCTGACCAGGCCGGGCACCCGACTCGCGGCTCCAACTACCTCCCAGCCTTCCACGGTGGGTCCACGTCCACAGGGCACTCACTTCCCCTCTTAGCAATTTCCTCAGTTTCTCCACAGGCTCAGGCTCACAGCCCGGAATCCTCTGCACGCCACTGCTCTTCAGAACCAACATTGTTTCCAGCACACAGCGAACTTAAAAACATAAAGAAAAGAAAGAGAGAGCCATCCATTTCAAATGGTCATCACTTCAACTTGGGAAGAAACAAACCAACTCTGCACGTGGCCACCACTGCTGATAAACCCGATGGTCGCAGGCAGACCATCCCCACTCCAGCCTCTGCAGCCTTTTAACATGACCCGGCACCGGACTCCCGCCAGACCTCCACCGGGGCCTGGACCACTACCCACAGAGCTCCCCTTCCCTCTCCTGCTCCCCTCCACCCCCCTCCTCCCACTGGTTCTCCCCCCTCCCTGCACTCCTCCCTCCTGGCCCTGGGCTCTGAGCCACCCCTCCTCTCCACGACATTGGCCATTCCTTCCCCACCCCTGGCCTGTACACTCTTTAACTTTTCAACTGGAAAGAATGTCACACTGAGAGAAAAGTCGCAAGCACAATTCAGAGACCTCCCAGAGAGCCCTGTCTGAGATTTCTCCGAGTATTCACTTTTCAGTGAGAGCATTCACACAGCATCACACCCACACATGCACAGTGTCCACTGCGTATGTTAAGGCCTGTGCGTCCTCAGAGGGCTCAGACCACAGCACATCCCAGTGAGCATTTCAGGTTTCAGGGTGGTCCTGTCCTCCCTTCTGAGCCTGTGTCTCCTGCATGTAGTGCTGTCCACTAAAGGCCCAGTGGAGAACATGGGCTGAACCCGCCTTCCCTCCCACCCATTCTCTGCCTGGTAAGTTCCAACTCGCACACCCTCTCCCACACCCACATCCACTACCACAGAGCTAATCCTCCCACCACTGTCTCTGCCCCCTGAAGGGGGTCTTCCTGCCTGACCACCTCCATCTTCTACGTTGTAGCCAGGGTGACCGTTAGCACGAACCCTTCCCAGTCCATTTTCCCACTCAGAACCCTCCAGGTGCCTCCAGGATCAACGCCCAAGTCCTTGCAACGGCCTCTGCCCTGCTCCCCTGTGGGCCCCACACGCACCCTCTCCCTGCTCCTCACACATCCCTCGGGGCTCCCCCGCCCTCCCCTATCTCTGATCTGCACAAAAGGAAACTAGGCAGGAGCTCTGCTCAGCCCTGTGTTCTACAAGGGGAAACTGAGGCTTGGAAGACTCAGGTTACATTGCTGTCCACTGCTGAGCCAGAAGTCCAGGTCGCTGACACCTGAGCCCCGAGCCACACGGCCTTCCTTAGTGAACATTTGTTGAACAGATGAGTGTGAATTATATCGACTCTTAACTCGCAAAAGACCCTAGTTTTAGTAAAGGAATAAGGTTTGCTCACACACTCACGATAAAAACATCTTCATCCCAGGAGCACACGATAACAGATGGCTAGGGCATGGCACACAGTATTTCCCCACTTATTTCACCTGCTGCTCAGCATCTGCGCACTTAGGCACTTAGGAGGCAGGTCGAGGGACCCACCTTCCCTGGTCTGGTCCCGGAACGTGCTGCCTGCCCCGCTGGCTTTGCCCTGGTCTCTCTGATCATTGCCAGGGACATAGCATTGTGTTTTCTCAATGAAAATCCCCATTTCTCAGCCTGAACAGCATCAGTTCCTTATCTTTCTCTGTGAAAGTTCCTGTCAGTTTTTCCAAAATGTGGAAGATGCAGACAGACTGTAGCAGGTGGAAGTCATACAAAAGGGCAAAGATGGCAAGCCGGTTGCCACCCACTGTGCGCCTGGTTCCCTTTCTATAGACGTCATGGAACTTCCTCAGCACGGCCTCCAGAGAGAGAGCTCTGACCTGCAGGAGTGAAACAGACCCAGCATCATCGCACACACCTGACCATCTTGGCAGCGTGTTCCTCTCAGGGACCCTTCTTCTCAGCCAGCTGAGGCGTTTATGCTGAAAGAGTCAGTCCTTTTAGAACCAGCGCATCAACACACACCTGGTAGGACACTCACGGCCACAGGACATACCCTTTAAGACCCGGTCTGAGTGTGCAGGATTGGCACAGGGCCACGCGGACTACTGGCTGCAGCCCAGAGCACACGGCCAGCACTGGGCCCTGCCTGTGAGCCACCCTCTGGCCTTCTCAGTCCAGGGGGGCCGCCTTGGCCAGCAGCCGTCTGGCTCCTTGGAAACGGAGCACCGCACATCTTTCTGCAGTGCTGCACATCCCACAGCCCTCATTTTGACGCCCAGGTGAGACCTAGGGATGGGGCGGGAGCAGGACCAGGTGGTGGCGTGGAGCCCTGTGTAAGGGGCAGCCTGGAAGGGAGACCTGCCAGACACAGTCCTGTGGGAACCAGGAAGGAAGACCCGAGACCCAGCAGCTGTGATCAGCCATGCAGCCACTAGATGGAAAAGATGAAATTCTGAGGACCAGGAGCTGGAAGAGGAAACCTGGGGGGGAAGAGCAGGTTTTGGGGGGCAGCTTCAATTGTGGGTGCAGGTGAGCTCGGCCCGCCAGGTCAGGGTCTCATGAACACCAGTCACTGCTGAAGGCAAACACTAAATTCTAGAAGGCTCCAGGAGAGGCGCAGATGAGCAGGAGGGAACCATGACTTCACAGAGGCCAGCGCCCATAGACAGGGGCTACTCCTAATTTAATAAATAATAAATTTAACCTGTAAACTCCCTATTGGAGCCTTTTCACTAATCAACCTGGAGAGCAAACCATGACCACGACATTATGTTCAAATAGAACTTAAAAAAGAGAAATTAGTTAAGCTGGCATGACTCAGGGGTGGAGCATCGACCTAGGAAGCAGGATGTCGCAGTTCAATTCCTGGTCAGGACACATGCCCAGTTCAATCGCCAATGTGGGGCTTGCAGGAGGCAGATGGTCAATGATTCTCTCTCATCATTGATGTTTCTATCTCACCCTCTCCCTTCTTCTCCTAAATCAACAGAAATAGATTTCCAAAAAGAGAAATTAGAATTCTACAGATATAAAAATTATGTATAAAACTGAATGTTTGAATGGTTGAATGTTTTCAACACACTAATGGAATTACGTAACTACATCAAATTTTCTCAAACTTTGAATTTATTTGAAGTCTTTAAAATAAAGTACAGCAATACCTTGACCCATACAGCTCCTAGGGCAATGGAAACTAAGGAGAAAAGAAACAAATGGGACTACATCAAAAGAAAAAGCATCAACCAAAAGAACAAGAAAGTCCACTGCATGGGAGAACACATTCGCCAATGTTATGTCCAATAAGGGTTTATTCTCCAAAAATTACAGAGAACTTCTACAGCTTAACAAAAGGAAAATAATTAATCCAATCAAAAAATGGGCAAAGGACCTAAATAGATATTTTTCGAAAGAGGACACACAGAAGGCCAAGAGACATATGAAAACATAGTCAAAGTCACTAATCATCCAACACATGGCTTCACAGGGGAGTTTTACCGAACATTCAAAGAAGAACTAGCACCTACTAGTATACTCCTCAGACTGTTTCAGAAAATCCACCAATAATGAACTCACACAGAGAGAAACTAATAAAACAATCCCATTTACCCTTGCACCAAAAAAATTAAGAGACCTAGGAATAAACTTAACTCACGAAGTAAAGCACCTGTACTCGGAAAACTACAGGATGTTGAAAAAAGAGATAGAGGAAGACATAAACAAATGGAAGGATATACCGTGTTCATGGATTGGTAGAATCAACATCATTAAAATGTCCATACCACTGATAGCAATCTATAGGTTCAATGAAAATCCCATTAAGATACAAACGGAATATTTCACAGACCTACAACAAACTATTCAAAAATTCATATGGAATTTAAAAAGACCCCGAATAGCCACAGGAATCCTGAGACAGAACAACAAGGTGGGAGGACTCACAATACCAGATGTTATGCCATATTACAAAGCCTCAGTTCTCAAAACTGCCTGGTACTGGAACAAGAACAGACGTGTAGACTAATGAAATCAAACAGAGAATCCAGAAATCAACCCAGGCCATTAAACTCAATTCATATTTGACAAAGGAGACAAGAGTATACAATGGAGTCAAGATAGTCTCTTCAATAAATGGTGTTGGGAAAATTGGATAGATACAAGCAAAAAAAAAAAAAAAAAAAGAAAGAAAGAAAGAAAGAAAGAAAGAAAGAAAGAAAGAAAGAAACTAGACCACCAAGTTACACCAAACACAAAAATAAACTCAAAATGGATAAAGGATTTAAACATAAGGCGGGAAACCATAAAAATCTTAGAAGAATCCGTAGGCAGAAAAATATCAGGCATATATCCATACGCAGAAGAATCCATAGGCAGCAAAATATCAGACAATAATCATCAGAGCGATGCAAATCAAAACGATAAGGACATACAATCTCACACCCGTCAGAATGGTTATCATCAACAAATCAACAAACACAGGTGCTGGGGAGGATGGGGAGAAAACGGTACCCTCTTGCACTGCTGGTGGGAATGCAGACTGGTGCAACCACTGTGGAAGACAGTGTGGAGTTTCCTCAAAAAATTAAAAATGGAACTCCCATTGGACCCAGTAATCCCACTTGTAGGACTATATCCCAAGAAATCAGAAACACCAATCAGAAAGGACATATGCACCCCTCTGTTCATAGCAGCACAATGTACAAGAGCTAAGATTTGGAAACAGCCTACGGGCCCCACTTAGCAGATGAGTGGATTAGAAAACCATGGTGCATCTATACAATGGAATACGACGCTGCCCTAAAAGAGAAGGAACTTTTACCATTTGCAACAGCACGGATGGACCTGGAGAGCATTATGCTAAGCAAAATAAGCTAGTTGGCGAAAGACAAATATCATGTGAGCTCACTCATTTGTGGAATATAATGAAAAACGTAAACTGATGAACAAAAAATAGAGCCAGAACAAAAACTATTTTAGAATATAATAGAAGTAATCCTGTTATTTGCAGATTTTTAATATTTCCTACAACTTTTGTGATATACTATGTTAGTATAATTTTGGTAATATTATTATAATTTGAATCTTTTTTCCTTGAAATATTAAAGTTTATTACAGGTAATATTATATTTAAAAGTTTTTCTTGAAATATTCATGTTTATTGCACATAACATCTTTACTAATAAGAGGTTAATATGTTAATTAGACCAGGAGACCTTCTAGATCAGAGGTCCTCAAACTTTTTAAACAGGGGGCCAGTTCACTGTCCCTCAGACATTCCACACATGCGCACTGCGGGCCCGGGACAAGTTGGCTGCTAAGCAGGACAGGCAGCAGCGGCAAAAACACCTGGCGGGCCTGATAAATGTTCTCGGCGGGCCGCATGTGGCCCGCGGGCCATAGTTTGAGGACCCTTGTTCTAGATGTCTTTTGGAACAAAACCATGGTAGTGAGGCCGAGGCAGAGGCGGTTAGGGGTGATTAGGCCAGGAGGAGAGGGCAGCAGCGGGCAAGCAGGCCGGCAGTAGGGGGCAGTTGGGAGCAAGCAGGCCATGAGGGGGGTCAGTTGGGGGGCAAGCAGGCCATCATGGGGGTCAGTTGGGGGGCAAGCAGGCCAGCAGGAATGGCAGATGCGGGGAGCAGACCGGTAATTGTGGGCAATTGGGGGCGAGAAGGCCAGCATTGGGGGCCAGTGGTGGGTGAGCAGACTGGCAGTGGGGGGCAGTTGAGGGTGAGCAGGCTGGCAAGCGGGGCAGTTGAGGGTAAGACAGATGGCTGGGGGGCAGCTGCGGGTACACAGGCTGGCAGGCAGAGTGGTTAGGGGCAATCAGGCAGGTGGGCAGTAAGGAGCCAGCGGTCCTGGATGCTGAGAGGGATGTTTGACTGCTAGTTTAGGCCCGATCCCTGAAATCATGCCTAAACCAGCATTCAGACCACCCCAAGGGGTCCTAGATTGGAGAGGGTGCAGCCAGGGCTGAGAGACACCGCACCGCCCCCAAGCACGAATTTCGGGCACTGGGCCACAAGCCTATATACACTGAGTGGCCAGATTATTATGACACCATCAGTATTTCGTTGGGCCACCTTTTGCCTTCAGTACTGCGGCGAATCCTCTTGGCATTGGCTCCCCGAGATGTTAAAAAGTGATGTGAGGAATCTGACACCATGCCTGATGAATAGCACTGTACAGTTCTGTGAGATTTGATGGTTGTGGAACCAGCTGCCTGATGGCTCTTTTAACTTCGTCCCACAAATGCTCAATTGGATTGAGATCTGGTGATTGTGAGGGCCACCTAAGCAAGGTAAAGCCTCCCTCATGTTGTTGAAACCACTCCTGCACAATATGAGCACCATCATGGCACATTGTCTTGTTGGAAGAAGCCATCTCCATTGGGATACGCCCTCAACATGATAGCATGAACTTAGGTATGTTGTGCTATTCAGATGTTGTTCCATACCAATTAAAGGGCCCAAATCATGCCAAGGAAAACATGCCCCAGACCATAACACTGCCCCCAACAGCTTGAAGGGCTGTACTCATGCATGTGGGGTGCATGCTTTCATGCTGTTTCCACCAAATTCTCACTCTGCCATCTGCATGATGCAACTGGAAACATCATTCTTCAGACCACATGACTTTTTTCCAATGCTCAACTATCCAATCCTTGTGTTCCTGTGCAAATTGGAGATGTTTTATTTGGTAACTGCAGACAGCAAAGGTGTTCGACCAAGCCTTCAGCTTCCATATCCCAAACAATGCAGTGTATGGCTTATTTGCCTACAAACATCAGGTGGTCATAATAATCTAGCCACTCAGTGTATATAAAGTCCTAAGATACTCTCGGTCCAGTGCTATGATGTGCACTGACCACTAGGGGTCAGACACTCAAAGCTCAGGCATGGAAACATTGAACAGAAAGATGAATCTCAGAGGGAAGGAGGAAGAGGGAAGGCTGGAAGAGATGCACCAAAGATCTTATATGCACACTAGAGGCCCCATGGGGACCCTCACCTGGCCTGTGGGGCTCGGACATGTCCTGAGGGGTCCCGGATGGTGAGAGGGCGCAGGCCAGTCCAAGGGACCCCACTGGTGCACAAATCTGGGCACCAGGCCTCTAGTTATATTTAAATTCTTTTTCTTAAAATATTGTTTACTGCATGTAACATTAGTATATTTACAATCTTTTTTTCTTGAAAAAGAGACAGAAAATGCCAAAGAAATAAAAAATGAAAATAAATAACATAGAGCTTAGTAGAGCCTTTAAAACGAGCAATAGCATTCATGTGGCTGGAGTTACTCGAGCACCTACAGTGATTCTGATGGGACGTGCACACATTCTGCAGACCTGCTGTCTGATGGATCCAGTAGCCCAGAGCAGCTCGGGGACGGCCCATGGGCTGGGGACACACTCTGGGCCCCACGAGGACGCCCCTGTCGCCACAGGCCTGTAGCTGAAGGCCGTCCCTGAGTGCGTCATGGCAGGTGTCCGTCCTGCCATGGGGGAAGGCTGCAGCGCCAAGTGCACAGTGACCTCCTGGACCACGTGGGGCAGTGGGAGGTCGGGGTCCGTGGCTCTCACTCCCCACGGGACTTTCTGTCTGAGCCGAACCCTGTGGCTGAGGAGGATGTGGGTCCGACACCACAGGCCTTGGGCCCTGGAAGCCCTGGAGCAGAGCCCAGAGTGGGGCCACACAGGGCAGGGCCAGCGCCAAGTCCAGTGCCCACCACAGGGAGGCGGGCGGCCTGGCCTGTGAGGGGGCGTCTTCCTCAGACACAAAACCCTGACTAGGAAGGCGCCTCCCCCAGACGCTGGTGCGGGCAGAGCGGGGGTCCGCCGCCCCGAGGACCCGGGGCCTGAGCGGGGCGGTCCTCAGCCCGGGGGCCCCCACTCGCCATCTTCCCGCAGAAGCCTCCAGGCTGCCCCGGCCCCAGGCTGCCAGCAGCCACTCAGGTCAGACAGTCCCCGCACCTCCATGCTGTTGGCTCCACAGGCACCTGGCTGACTTCCGGAAGGGGCGGGACTTCCGCGCGGTGGGCGGTACCACCGAGGGTCCCTGGCCGCCCCTGGTGGCGGGAGGCAGCAGCACAGGGAAGGGGCTGCTGCCAGGTGCCTCCTGTGGGAACACTGTGCCCTGAGCAGGGGAGGCAGGGGGCGCTCTCGCTGCCACAGGGAAGCCCTGCAGGTCCTGGTGCAGAGGCCTCTGCCCACCCCGCCAAGGAAGGGCCCTGATTGTCGCAGGCTTCATGTCATATACATGTGGGCACATGGACCGGGGAGAACATGCCATAGGGAGTGTGCCCGTGGCCTGGGCGCGTATTGGCCAGAATTTACGGGCAATTTCTACTCTGCTTGCTGTGCTGAGCCTGGTGTTGCCACTCAACCCCTGGCCTCCTGCCTCCCTGTGCGGCGTGGTGCCTCTTCTGGGGTGTGTTCTGTGCCCCCAGGTCCATGCGGATGGGACAGAGTGACCGTGGCCCAACATGGCCGGTGTAATCCAGGAGCCGAGAGCAGCTCGGGGGATGGGGTGGTGGGGGGGCACGGGCTGGGGACACACTTTGGGCCCCACGAGGACGCCCCGGTCGCGACAGGCCTGGAGCTGAAGGCTGTCCCTGAGCGCGTCATGGCCGGTGTCCGTCCTGCTGCGGAGGAAGACTGCAGCGCCAAGTGCACAGTGACCTCCTGGGCCAGGTCGGGCAGCGGGAGGTCGGGGTCCATGGCTCTCACTCCCGACGGGACTTTCTGTCTCAGTCGAACCCTGTGGCTGAGGAGGATGAGGGTCCGACACCACAGGCCTTGGGCCCTGGAAGCCCTGGAGCGGAGTCCAGAGCGGAGCCCAGAGCGGTGTACTCCTTGGCCGGTGTAATCCAGGTCAGAGGGGTCTCAGGGTCTGGGGTGGGTGGGCCTCACTGAGTGACAGGTGTCCTTGTGGAGGGAAATGGGACTCGCTGGCAGAGAGATGGTCATATGACTTGGGCGCAGAGATGGGTGGGAGGATGGGGCTCCCAGCCCAGGAACCTAAGACAGCTGGCTCCACCCGAAGCTGGGAGAGGTTTTCCCTGCAGCCCCAGGAGGACCAGCCTTGCCCTCTCCCTGATCCCAGGGGTGAGAGTCTCTCAGGCAGCATGGAGAGCTCCGGTCCCTGCCCACCCTCCCGGGCACTGTCTCCTGTGCCCTGACCTGTGGCCCTGGGTTTATATCTGCCCAGAGGGCCTGAGGACCAGGGTGCAGGGCTGTGCGAGGGAGACTCAAGAGCAGGAGTGACAAAGCTCTCCTTCAATCGGTTCCCACCGCCTGCAGGACTGCGTGCACTCAGCACCCTCACTACCCCCACCCAAGTCTCTACAGCGTCTCCCTTCTGTCTTACACCCTGGAGCCCATGCCTCTTTGTCATGCAATGGTTTCTCCGGTGCTAATTGGGAAGAGGGAGTCAGTCACCCCCTTTCACAGGAACCAAATGAAGTGAATCGATTTATTCCCACGGAGTGCTGACAAGGGCTCTGGCACAGAGGAGCTGCTCAGTGAATGAATGCCAGCGCCCTCCACAGGGACCAGGGCAGGTGGTGGACAGGAAGTTCTGTTTCTCTGCTCCTGGTGAAAGGCCTGGTCACAAACATAGGACAGTTCAAGCATGACAGAGGCTGACAGGTGTGCTACAGGGCAAGTGCTAGGGACAGGGTGCTGGTGTGCACACATGTGTGCATGAGAGAGAGAGAGGGAGGGAGAGAGAGAGAGTCTGTGTGTGTGTTTGCAGGACATTCCAGTGTTTCCTAGGCTGTCATCCTAGAACTAGCTTAGGGAAAATGCATGAATCTATTTTAATGAAAAGGTAAGTGCAAATGTCCAAGCTGCTCCTGTGCCAGCTCACACCCAAATGGAGAGTGAGCGCCTGTTCGCCACACCGCCTCCTTCATTGACTCCTTCCTGGGTTTTCATCTGTGCCCATCTGGTAAGTGGAAGGTCAGCATAGAGAGACCCTGTGAGAAGGGAAGGGATACGGGGGACCCTAGGCTGTAAGGTCACCCAAACCTCTTCTTCAGCTCCCTCCAGCCAGCCACCCAGCCACAACCCTGGCCTTTATCCCTCTGAGCCTGGGGGAGAACATTCGGCAGACCCTGGGAACCGCCCAGTCTCTTCTCCCATCCTTGTGACCATGGTCCTGCAGCTCCTCCTCTGGGTCCTCTTCGGTGCACGCGCTGGCAGAGGGCTCACTCTCACCCTCGCAGGCCCCTGCCGTTCAGCCCACCCTACCAGGCAGTGGCCCTTGCCTAGCTGAAGCAGCCTGTGCTGCTTGTGAGAGCCCATGGGTGTGTCCAGGGGCTTCAGAGGCCATGTGATAAATACAGACACAGCTAACAATTAACTTATGTGAACTTGGGATTAAATAAATTATATTAAAAGCAAAGGTGGTAACCCTGACCGGTGTCGCTCAGGTGGTTGGGCATTGAATGTCATGAGCTCCCAAAGGTCACCGGTTCCATTCCCAGTCAGGTTTCATGCCCAGGTTGCATGTTCAGTCCATGGTAGGGGTGTGGATGGAGACAGCTGGTCAATGTCTCTCTCTTTCTCTCCCTATTCCTCTTTCTAAAAGCAATAAAAGCATAATAAGAACAAAAGATTATAAATACTCAAAACTTGCCCCTTGGCCTAGCTGGCGAGGCTCAGTGGTTGAGTGGCAACCAATATAACAGGAGGTCATGGTTCAATTCCCTGTCAAGGGCACATGCCTGGATTGCAGGCTTGATCCGCATTGGGGGTGTACAGGAGGCAGACAATTTAGGATTTTCTCATCATTGATGTTTCTCTCCTCTCATTCTCTCTCTCTCTCTCTCTCTCTCTCTCTCTCTCTCTCTCTCTCTCTTTCTCTCTCACTTCCCTTCTGAAATCAATAAAAATAGATTTTTAAAAAACAAACAAACCCCCAAACTGGCTACTTGGAATTGTTTCCCTGTTACCCATACTCTTGGGGTTATTCAGACCTATAGTACCTGCGTGGAGGCGATATTATAGAGCAGGGTGGACCATACATCTATTCCCATGTCTGTGGTCGGGATACCATGCCAGCAGCCTGAAATCACCTCTGCTAAAATATTCACACAGTAGGAATTGGCCAGTGTTACCAAATCAGGACTTGATTTGTTTTCTTATTTGTGTCTTATCTCTAGACTTGAGAAAGTGATGAAGAAAATGTTAATAGTGAAGATTAAACCTAAAAGTGTGCCCTGGGTGAATATTATGACATGTAAATTGTCTCTCTGTTTTTTAAAAAGACCTCTGTAGGCCTTGCAGTGCCAACACATTATAAGAATTGAGGGACTGGGCTGGCATTCAGAAAAGCACTACCTGACTGAGTAGTCACTCACATCATGAACAAAAGAGTGAGGATCTCATAGGCACCTCCAGTTTGTCCGACTTACTAACATAACAGCAAGCATCACCCAACATTCTCATTAGAATGACACTCATCCGTCATTGAGGGCAAGCATAAGGTGGCTATAAATTCACCTGTTTTGCAAAAAATCAAGAAGAGCTTTCCAAGGGAGTAGTGGGCTGTGTATCTACATGTTTATATACCTGTGTGTGTGTTTGTATGTGTGTGTCTGTGTGTGCGCGTTTGTGTGTGTGTGTACATATAAATATACTCCCTCCTCTTCCTCTGGTTGGTTGATAAAGATTTGGCTGGATGCTTCCTTCCCGAGGTGTGTCTGACCTTTTCCCATTTTCTCACTTTCCTGCTCTCCCCAGGGGGAGCCCCTCTGGTGCCACAGGTGACCCCACCCTCCCTGCAGGCAGACCTCAGCCCTCAGCTGTCACGTGGATGTTTGCCACCCCCCAGGAAGCACAGCTCCCAGTCAGTGCAGAGAGGTGGGGCCCTGGAGCTCAGGAGGGCCTGGTTTGGGGGCTCCCTCAGTAACAGGATCCCGTGGCACCACCCCGGGGGGACCACCCCCGGGGTTGGGTGGTATGGGAGCAAGACTGTAGAGTTGGGTGCGGCTGTGGGAGTCAGGTATAGGACACGGGGAAGGGAGGGCGATGCCCAGCATGGTCTGGGTGAAGGGGACAGTGGGGATGAGAGGAGGAGCATAGAGGCTTTGGTTGGGGAGGAGGATGAATGATGTGCTGAGCATTGTGGGGTGGAGGTGTCTTTGGGAACTCCAAGCTGGGGACAGATCTGGGGGTTCCCAAGAGAGGCCAGGGCTGGCGGTGCTGGGATCCTTTGGGGAAGATGGCAGTGAAAGCTGTGGTTATGACCAATTGTCTGGGGCAGGAGGGGGGTGATAGAGGGTGGGATGCACCCTGAGGTGAGTCACATGGAACACATATTCCGCAAAAGGATGGGTGTAGCTAGTGTGGAGGCTGAGAGAGGGAGTTACACAAAGGTAGGTGAGCGGGGTGGATGCCAGAGGTGCCAGGGGGCTGAGATGTTGTGGGAGGCAGGCAGACCAGTTGGCCAGGCCCTGCCAAGACCCAGGCACAGGGCTGTCTGGGGGAACTGGGATGAGCACAGTCAGCTAAGAGGGGCTGGCACATTCCAGATCCATTCCAGACCCAGGTTCAGGGGAGCGACAACCTGTGGAAGTAGAGAGTGGAGGGTTCAGCCTGCACCCCAGGTTTTGGCTTCTGTGATTATAGCTGGTGGCCTTGGATAAGCAGGCAGCCCAGAGGAGCCAGGGAGAGTGGGGAGCCCGCAGCCCGGGTTGGGGATCTAAGGCAGCGACCTCAGGCCTGAACCTCAGGAGTGGTCAGTGCTGGGGAGCAGGTGGATCAGTCCTGCAGAGGGGCACGGAGGGGTCTTCCTCCAGGGTGGAACCCGGGAGTGAGCTCAGAGGGAGCTTCAATGAGTGTTTGTGGGAAGGATGAGGGGGGACCCAGGTATTGGCGAGTTGCGCCCTGCAGAGCTGTCCCAGACTGGAGAGAATCAGGGGACAGAGGCTGAGAGCTCCCAGGGGTGACCGGTTAGGGTGAGACGCTGCAACAGCCAGTGGCGCAGGGGAAGCAGCCTGCAAGGGTCCACATGCTCAGTCTGGCTCCCAGCTTTGGGGAGGGCAGCTCGCGGAGGGGGCGGCTCCCCCAGGGACAGGGCCTCGGAAAGAAGGGGAAAGGAGGCCACAGGAGATATCTTACAGAAGAGGCCGGTGAGGGAGGAGGGACACGCAGGCGGCAGCTGGACGGGCAGCCATGATTCAGTCGGGGGGATCTTCACCTGCTGTCCTCCTCCCTCCTCGGCCTCTTCCTAGCTGAGTGGCCTTGGAAAACCCAAGGATCATTGTAAGCTGAGCTCCTGCTGTGATAGAAATCCCAAATCAAAATGGGATTCAACTTAGAGGGACTTAAAATACACCAAGGCCTGGGAAGAGCGGCTGCCTGGGAAACAGGAAACCTGGCTTCCCATTCTCTGGCCTCCTGGCCCAGGGAGGTCTGCATTCCAGGGGCCCAGGACCCGGGGCCGGACGTGGGGAGCCCGGAGCCCGGGCATCGCTGCCAGTGACGAGCAGTGAGGAAATCCAGGACTCAATTCTACTCCAACTCATTTTATTACAAACCCATCCTTGTGTTCCAGAATCAATAGGTATTTAATATATGTGTCAAAATATTGAGACAGAACACATTAGCACACCCAGTTCTTTCTCAGCACATTAACTCCAAAGGAAAACCTCTTTATAGAACCCCAGTCCCCAGGCTTAGCCCATCCCAGGAGAGCACCTTACTAAACACGAAACCATGTGTCAGGAAACCGGCCAAATACACACTCTAGGTGAGACCCCAGGAGAAAGATTGATGCCAATTGATGTCAATATAGGCTGTTTCCCAAAAAGATATAAAGAGGGCAGGTTGTTGATGGACAATGAGTCCCCATTGAATATAAATATAGGTTGTCCCCCAAAACAGATACAAAGAGGTCAGACTCATGATAGAAAATGATACCAACAGAACGTAAATATAAGGTGTCCCCCTTAAACAGGTACTAAGAGGTAAGACACATGATGGAAAATGATACCCATGGAATGTAAATATAAGGTGATCCCCCAAAACAGGTACAAAGTGGTCATACACGTGATGGAAAATGACACCTACCGAATGTAAATATATGGTGTCCCCCAAAAATGGTAGTGAGGCAGAGGCAGTTAGGGGTGATTAGACCAGGAGGAGAGGGCAGCTGGAGGCAAGCAGGTCAGCAGTAGGGGACTGTTGGGAGCAAGCAGGCCATCAGGATGTCAGCTGGGGGGCAAGCAGGCCAGCAGGAAAGGCAGAGGGGGGGAAGCAGGCCGGTAATTGTGGGCAATAGGGGCAAGCAGGCCAGCATTGGCTGCCATTTGTGGGTGAGCAGACCAGCAGTGGGGGGCACTTTCTTGTCTTTCTCCCATTAGACTTCAAAGGCCCTGCCTTTTAAAAATCCAAAGCTGAAAAAAGAGTAGGAAGCTTCAAACCTCCTTTGGAAAGCAAACTTTAAGTCAGCAGAGTGGAAGATCTTTTTATCAGTGTTTCTTTGCTTCTTTCTTCATTCATTTGCCAAATGTATATTTTACAGACATTTCTAGAACCGACCTTTCCAGTACTGGATCTTCCTCTCAGAAGGTGCCTAGGCCTGTGCGAGGACCAAAGAGTCCCCAGTGCTGAGTGGGAATTCAGCAATGACTTTTGAAGGTTTCTGTTTAAGAAATATATACAAATTCTGAATTTACTTTGATCACTTGATCCTAGCAAGGGTTCTCCCCTCACAAGAGCCTTTATGCTATTTTCACAAGACCCCTGCTCAGTATCTGGTGAAAGAAGCTCAGCTGATTTCACAGAAACACAACAGCTGAAACCACAGCACTGTTTTTATAATAAGAAATTTCCTTTGCACATTGTAGCGAGGAAGAAGAACCTTTAACAAGAAATGTCAGATATAGTTACAGTTTTGCATGAATAAAGATAAGTATGGATCAAAGTTGCAAATATATTCAGTATGTTTAATGTGCAGAAAAAATATAGCTTATTTATTTATTTCTAAATGGATTTTCTATTGAGTCCCCCACCAGGGGATAGAGGGGACAAGAGCAATAGAAAATATTTAGCCCAGTTTAATATCTGAGTTCAGCCTCATGAAGGGAATCCTGTCTTTTAATGAACCCAGTGCCTTTCCCATTGGTGTTATATGGGATGGGAGGCGGAGCTATTTTGTTCTTATGGCAACAGGGGCAGAGTCTTTGTATCTCCTATTGTCTCTCAGGGAGTAGGTAGTCTGGGTCCATGTGTGGGGTCCTACTGCAGGTTTCCCTCTGGAGTTCTACTCACCCAGAGAGTGAGGACATGCAGCATCCCTCCTGGGGGCTCCCAGTCTATCCCGATAATCCCAGGGGAGCAGTCCTCAGCCCTCCAATTCTAACCCCAGTGTCTGTGTGTCCCCCTCTCCCCTCTGAGAGTCCTGGCAGCAGAGGAGGGGACAGGAGGCATCTGCAGTTCCCTGTCCTCAATCTCCTCATTTGTTCCCACAGTTACCAGAGCTCAGAAGGCTTTGCTTCTCCTTCCTATCCATACAGACCTTCCCTGATGGAAAATTTGAGAACATTGGAAATCAAGGCACATAAAGACTTTTCAAGAGTATGTAAGTGTTTACAAAGTATTTGAGAAAATTGATTTATAAATTCTGTTTCTCCTAGGTGCTCTTTTCAAATTTGGTCTGCCTGAGGAGTCATCTGTGATTATTTTTTTTCCCATCTCACCTTTCACAGTCTCTTCTCTCATTTTAGTAAAGAAAACCATGCCTTCCCCACCTCCTCCCAGAAATCTTACCTTTGCCCCTGGGTGTGACACTCTCAAGCCCTCTGAACTATGAGTGCATGCCCGCTAATCGCACTGCATGAAGCAAACCCTATCTGAAAAGGAATTCTTAGGGTGATCTGAAAGCCGCAGGAAAAATAAAAGCAGAGACTTCAGAGGTAGTTGGAGCCTTTGTCACCTCCAGCTACACAAATGTTAAACACAGCCTGACACCTGGCCAGACAGTGTAAAATCTCACAGTGCTCAAAATGGTTGATAAAAGGGAAAAATGGATTATTTTTTGTTAAATAAACATCTGCATAATAAGAACTAAAAAAAACCTAGTTGTCTTCCATAATTCAGGCACTTTACATGTATTGTTCTAATCCCACAATGGTCCCCATGTGCCTCCCATTTTAGAAAGCAGAGAACTGAAGTCAGAGAACTGAAGACAGGAGGCCAGAATTGGTGGGACTCCAAATCCAGCCAAGTCGGCTCCCCCAGAGCAAGCTGCCTACTGTGTCCAGGTTTTCCATGTCCTCCCTGATGGAAAGTCTGACCTTCCGTTCCTAAGACACATGCTGGTGTCTTCATGAATTTCAACCAATTTCCAAAAGCACCAGTGGGAAAAGAATTTTTACGGTTAAGGGCAGCAATAGGGACACAGAAGAGACTCTCATTCAGAACTATTGGAGCATAGACAATGTTTACAGATCTGCTTCCGAATAAATGAATGAATGTCACCCTGGGCTCAATGTTTAGACAGGTGCAGCTACAGAGAGAATCCAGAGACCACTCAGCTGCTCTGTAGACATGGGAGCATCCTATGAATGACACTTGCCTTGACAACTGCCTTGGTGGCAAGAATTATGCAGACGGCTTCAGTGAATATACAAAACTTTATATAAATAAAAAAAATCTTTAGGCGGTACCAGTTTGGCTCAGTGGATAGAGCATCAGCCTGCAGACTCAAGGGTCCCAGGTTCAATTCCGGTCAAGGGCATGTGCCTTGGTTCTGGGCACATCCCCAGTGGGGGGTGTGCAGGAGGCAGCTGATCAATGTTTCTCTCTCATGGATGTTTCTAACTCTCTATCCCTCTCCCTTCCTCTCTGTAGAAATAAAAAAAAAAAAAAACTTAATAAAAAAAATTCTTTAAAAAAAATCTTTAGTTGTTTTTTTTTTTTTAAGTAAATTGCTGAATCTTCTGAAAATCATTTTGCCTTTGCAAAAGTTCAAAAAATTCCACATTCTTTTTATAGTTTCTTCCTTCGTTGATTTTTTTCTCCCTGTTACTGGAAAAAGATAAAAAATAAAGGCATGTTGAAAGAAGAACATAAAATTCTCCATAATTTCACATCCCACAGTTAGATAATAGTATGATCTTTTCCCTTTGTTTCTTTGTGTTTTTTTTTCTTTTTATATAGGTATGTATATGTATGCACAGTATAAAGTTGCCAAATTTGGAATTATATATTCAAATGTGTATGCACATATATTTATAAAAATATATGTACATATACTTATTGCTTCCTCTTGTTCTTAAAATTATATCATAAACCTTCCCACACATTCTAAGAGAGTACTATTTTAATGGCTTTGTAATATTCCAGCATATATTTAAATCACAATTCAGATAACCAAAATTCTATCACTGGACATTTAAGTTTTTCCCACTTGCTCAGTGTTATGAATAATAAAAAGAATCAGCACTTTCTAAAACTTTTCCTGTTTTTCAAATTAAAGAAAACTAATGTTAAAATCACTAGAAAATCCTTTGAGAATAGAAATGTTTTATTTTGCACTTTTCAGTAGAGTAGCCAGCAGCCGCCTATGGCTATTGAGCTCTAGATAAGTGGTTAGTGCAACTTAGAAGCGCGATTTCTCCTTTTACTTCATTGTAAATTAGCCTCATGTGGGTAATGACTACCTTATTGGTCAAAGCAGAACTTGAGAGCGCCGAAGCCTAACCACTAGACCTCCAGGGACTGTGGTACATATAATGAACACCATAAACTGATGAACAAAATCAGATCCAGAGACAGAGAAACATCTATCAGACCATCAAACCCCAAAGGGAAGGTAGGGGAGGGTGGGGGTAAGAGGGAGAGATCAACCAAAGGACTTATTTGCATGCATATAGGCCTAACCACTGGACACAGACAACAGGGGTTGAGGGCATGAGTGGGGAGGGTGGGGAGGGTAATGTGGGGATAAGGACACATATGCAATAACTTAATCAATAAAGAAATGTTAGAAAAACAAACAAACAAACAAACAAAAAAACCAACAAAGCAGAACTTGACACTTGGGAGCTCAGTGCACTGCTTTGAGAATTTGCTTGTTTGCAGGAATACCCCCATCTTGTGGTCTTTTATAATATTGCTTCTGAAATATTGGGAACTAAGGTGTATTAGCAAGTATGAGCAAGTATTTTTTCTTATAACTTCAGAATGTTCATAAAGCATAAGTGTCATCTGGTAGATTATATAAATTATCTGGAAGTTTTAAGACTGGCATGGCTAAAAGACAGTCCGCACACAGGGCAAATGAATTGCAGGGGACAGTAAATATTTAGAAAAACACTAAGAATAGAGTCACTCTTTTGATTGGGACACAGGGAGGACTTTAAACAGAGGGACCTTGTTTTCTTCCAAGTCCAACAATATTACTATTTGCAGATAAGGCTTCGTATGGTTATTCCTGGAATTAGTACAGTTGGGAAATGATCAGTTTCAGGCATCAAGGATATCTTTTTCCAAGAATGGCAAAATGTGAAGAGATCCTAGGAGTTGGTTCATCCTTGAAATAGCCTTGAAACTTATTTTATTGGAGATTTATCCCTAAATCACACCCCTTTGGGGAATGTTAACCAAATATCCAGGATGCTACTTTAGTCTTTAGGGCTCATCCTGAGCTCAGCAGAAGAAATGGGAAAAGGGCAATAAAATGAGGTCCAATGTACTTTGTGAAACAAGGCAGAATGGCCAAACCTCAAATCCCCTGCAACAAATGAGGTCAATTATCAAGCATTGGAAAGCTAATCCCATAGCTAGTTACTGGAATTTATTTAGCCATATGTAAGTAATGAGCAGCAACTATCTTGTCATCTGTAATTATTGGGAACAATAAAGTTTTTATAAGGAAGCTCTGTTTTTGTTTGGTTTCAATGTCTCACATTGGCCTTGGAACAGTTCCCTGTTGCATTAGAAGAACGAATACATCTATTGTGTTTCAATAAAAGCTATTAGCTGTTATTTATTTTTCTTTTAGGATAAGTTAGTCATAAATGACTATGGTGGTCTCTCTGGGGCTGTGGTCTCTTCTCCACATCCCGCAGGGAGGGGGAGACTTGAACCGGTTTGAGCAAGTTAGGAGGCTCTTTCGGTGTTAAAGAATAATGAAAGACAGACATAAAATAAATTAAAAGCTTGGGCTGGGTGTGGTGTCTGCCCTCTGACTCCAGGGACAGACAGAGAGAGCCTGCCCTCTGGAGGGACAGGCACAGAGAGAGCCAGCTCTGAAAGCTGATTATTATATACTCCAATTACAGGAGGTTACATCACATCTGGGTGGGCCTGAGACATCATGAGATCCATCCCCTTAACACTGGGCCAGAGAGTCAGACTGAGTGACATCCAATATTTTGACTGGTCCCGCCCTCAGGGCATGGCTCTGACCTTGCCCTGGGTCCCAGCTGATGTCAATTAAGCCAAGTGTATTCGAAGGGCCCTTAACAAATTAGTGATTCTCTGATAAGTCATCAGAACCCAATGGTTATCATCAATTTTATTTATTTTTTGGTGGTATGTGCAGATTTGGTCTGCATTTACACCATTCACATTTCTCCTGTCAACAAATAAAAATAAATACTTTCATAGCAATGTTGCCTTCCTTTTTTATGAAAAGTTATATTTATGGTACAGAAAACATTTAATAGATGTAGAATAAACAGTGTACAATAAACAGTGATCATATCTTGCCCTCTTTCTTTATATTTTCATTTTTTAAGAATAAGGAAACACTCGGGCTGGGTAGCTCAGTTGGTTGTAGGATCGTCCCATACACCAAAAAGTTTCAGGTTCGATTCCCAGTCAGGGCACATACAGAAGGCAGCATTCAATGATTCTCTCTCACATAGATGTTTCTCTCTCTCCCTCTGACCCTCTTTCTCTTTCTCTCACTCTTATTCAATAAAATTATCATCACGTGAGGATTAAAAGAAAAATAAAAAACATAATACAATAATAAAGAAATAATACAATACAGTAATAGTCTATATCATTTTCAGTCCAATTTCTCTCGTAATATTTACATTATAAATTTTCTACTCATTTTTCTGATTAGGTCTTTAATCATTTGTTACATATACTAGAGGCCCGATACATGAAATTCATGCATGAGTAGGCCTTCCTTCCCCCAGCTGCCAGCACCAGCTTCCCTCTGGGACCCAGGAACAGGATTCCCCCCTACCCCCCCACCCCACCCCTACCCGACCACCATCAGGAGCCCTGGACCCGGGCATCCCTTGCAGCCCTGGCTTTGTCTGGAAGGTCTTCCAGAAGGATGTTTGCTCTAATTAGCTCTTATTATTATAAATATATATCAATCAACCATATGTAGTATTAGTTCATCTTTCTGGATTAATATACAGGTATATTTTATGTAACATTCTGGAACTTTTGTTTAAATTATCATAAATTTTAAAATCTATCTACTTTGAGACAAATAGTTCTTTATTGATTTTTAACTGCCCTGTAATATTTATTCATATGAGTATTTCAGAACTATGTATGTATTCCTTTTCTAGTGAATATTTACCACATTTTGTTGGTTTTATTTATTATTATTTTTAAAATATATATATTTTTTTACTTCAGAGAGGAAGGCAGGTAGACAGAGAGAAACTTCAATAATGAGAGAGAATCATTAATTGACTGCCTCCTGCACACCTCACACTGGGGATTGAGCCTGCAACCCAGGCATATGACTGGGTTTCAGAGCAGACCGTGACTTCCTAGTTCATTGGTTGATGCTCAACCCCTGAGCAACACTAGCTAGGCATGTGTTGTTGATTTTAAAATGTGCAATAGGCCACATTTAAAATCATTTGAAATCCAAATACAGTGCAAATAATAATGCACATGGCCTTCATCTCCTCTGTGTAGGACAAGGGTCCGCAAACTTCCTGTGTAAAGGGTTTGGTAGTAAATGGTTTGGGCTCTGTAGACAATACCATCTGGGTCATAGCAACTCAACTCTGCCATTGTAACATGCAAGGAGCCAAAGACAATGTGTAAATGAATGTACATGTCTGCTCCCAGTGAAACGGTAATTATGGACACCAAACAATAATTATGGACACCAAAATGTTAATTTCATATTATGTTTATGTATCAAAAATATTCTTTTCATTGTTTTCTAACATTTAAAAAGTGAATAAAAATGATTCTTATCTCATGGAACATATATAAACAGGCAATAGTCCAGATTTCACCCGCTGACTATAACTTCCTGACACCTGGTACACAGACAATATAATGACATACCCTCCTTTATAACATCTATAAAAATTATTTCCTTCTTTAATATAAAACATTTAATAAAATAAGTCAAAAATTAAAAGCTCAGATATTCTACATGATGATGAGCAAACCAGTGACCTAATGAAAAATTCTGGCTCTCGACAGTGACTTGGTCAGAATGCAGAAGTGTCCTGTGTTGAAGTTATTCTGCAGGGACAGACTGTCAGTAGGCAATGCTGGGAGGAGGAACTAACCCAGACTCCTGAGCACAGCAGGATGGCAGCAAGGAGCCCAGGGTGGCCTCTTGGTACTGCCCAGAGGCGCCAGCAGGTGGCGCAGCAGCAGCAAACGCGCCTGGCAGGCCAGCCTGGCAGATCTGGCCAAAGGCTCTCACGTGTGTGAGGGGAACAAGCCTGGGGACCGCGAGTCACAGGACCCAATGGGCTTTCTGGCTCGCGCTGCTGCCTCATCCGTGTCCGCCAGGGTCCCGCGGGCGGAGGAGCCTTTGGAGGCCGAGCCCAGCTGGTGTGGAGCCATCCCCGCTGCCAGACCAAGTGCATCTGCCTGGAGTCCAGGCCACCATCCTGCAGGCGCTCCTCTCCCGCATGTGGGCTGGATCCACTTGCTCATCTGAGGGGGGAGCTGGAGCTGAAGCTGGTGAGGGGCAGCAATGGGCCAGACCACCTTCCTCAATGTCACCAAGGTGAGTGCCCTCCTGCGCACCTGCCCAGCGACTCCCGCCTAAAAGCCTAGTCGAACCCCCGCCCTCCCCTCCCTGCAACTGTGTGCGGGTTCCAGCCTATTTGGCACCTCCCAGGTGCTGGGACTTGGAGTGTCCCATGTGGTAGTGGCTGTTGTGGGCGGGAAGGGCTCATTCCAAGGGTGAACTTGGGTTTGTCAGGTATTTAAAATGCTTGGAGGATTGGGGTTTCCCTGGGCCTTGCTCTGTGGGGGTAGCCAAGGTGTCACTTTCCCGAAGGGTGGGACTTGGAGAGCCCCAGGGTCCTGGGAGAAAGCAGGAGAGTGGAGAGGCTCCATCAAGTCGCCACCTGGGACCAAGAGCCCCAGTGAGAGACCAAGAGCCCCCTGTGGGCTCCTTCCCTGAGCTGGGCTGGTCCCCTGTCATTCTGGGGCAGGTTGCATGTGCTCCCTGGACCTGGAGGAGTGGTGGCTGCTGAGCTGAGGGGAGGCAGCTGGGGACAGAGTTTCAGCCAGACCCCAGCAGGGCCCCCTGTCTATTAAGCCAGGCAGTGAGGGGTCCTGCTTCTCCAGGGCTTGTGACTCAAGCCAGGAGACAAGACAGATCTGTAGTCCCCAGAAAATTAAGTACCTGGTCAAATATGGTGTGTGTGTGGGGGGGGGGTGTTGTGAGCTGGGGAGAGTGGAGAGGCGAGCTGAGGGAAGGGAATGGGAAGGGGCAGAGCTTATTCCAGGCCAGGAATATGTGTTTTGGAGGGAAGTCAACACTTGAGCCCATTAACAACTTGGAGTTTATTCAGCAGTTGCTGCATTGCAAGGATGATAATTAAATTGTGGTTGGCTGGTTGGCTGGTTGGTTGGTGGGGAGGTTGGTTGGTTTGGTCTCAGAAGATATAAGAGGTAGAGACAATCATCAGTCTTTACTTAGAGCCCAGCAGTGGCCTGACTGGGTCTTGGCTGGTAGAGCCTGTCGTCAGGCTGAGTTTGGAAGTGTTCTGAGAGAGATGGCAGCTCTTCTCCCACCTGTGAGCTGAGGCTGGCATCCTTGCTGCCTAGCAGCTGGCTGTCCAAGGGGCTTAGTGGCAGGAATGATTCACACACAGCTCCCTTCCTCACTGGACAGAATAGGTGACATGTGGCTCTCAGTCCGTGCACTGAGCTAATGTCAGGATGGGGCAGACCCTACATGGAAGTACTTCAGCTTCACAAACCATTTGAGTGAGTTAAATAACAACTCTTCTGTTTTTTAACTTTTAAGGCAGAAGATACAGCCACCTTTTAATTTGATGTTTACAAGAGTTGATTCTTACACCCCAAAAAGTGGCTTCAGCTGAAGTTTTCCATACCTGGGAAGTTACTTGTTGAATTTAAATAGAAGTGACATATAGTACTCAACACATCTGTATTTTCTAAGCCTATTGACACCAATACAAAGAATATGCAATTATGTTTTAAGAAAATAATGCTAAATTTACTAGTTTGGGTTATAGGACAGTTACTAAGAAATGTTTCATAGTATCTACCAAAATGTTATAGGGTAAGTTTTATAGAGATTGTATATTATTGAAATGAGTAGTAGTATAAAACTGTGTTTACATTTTTGTGAAGTTTTGTACCACAAAGTTTAAACCAAGGAAAAGTTTATTATTGTTGAATTATTTAGGAAGATTGTAGAAATCTGAACCTACAATTATTTTTTGAAGCGTTTGTAGAAAACTTATTTAAGAGGTCTAATTTTACCCTCATCCTATAGATGGAGCTAGGAGACCCAGAAAGGGTAAATGAAATCCCCAAGACCACAAGCTATTAATAGCAGAGATCAAATGAGAACCCAGGGCAAGTGCTCATTCTATTTTTCCTGTCAGCCTCTGTAGACCCAGTTGAGGTTAGCACCATAGAGCTGTGACTTAGGAGATCTGAATCCTTTAAAAATCTTTTCTGTATACATATGTTTCTCTTAGGAGTCTTGATAGTATTATTTAATTACTAGAGTCCCAGTGCATGAATTGGTGCACATTGAAAGGAAATTAATTAGAATAAATATTGTAAGATCACTATTTGCCCTTTCTCAATAATAGAAGTGTATACCAAATTCACAATCAACAATGACAGCTGGAGACACATGCAACTGGTGCCAGTGAGATTATATATATATATATATATATATATATATATATATATATATAATCTCAAAACTTTCTAATTTAGCTGAACTTTTTCCAGCCTAGTGAAGTGCCCCAATTTTTTTTTCAGGATATTGACAGCAAAAGAGCAGTAAATACCAATATGAAAGCAGATTATTATTGTGGATCATGCAGGGATAACAAAGGGAGAATTATTTAACTATAGCACTGTTTGACTCTATTCTGTGCAGTGAGAAAACCTGAAGTCATATTCAGGTTCTACCATTTCTTGCTTCTTTTCAGTTGGGTCAATTTTTAAAACATTCCAAATCTCCATTTTCTGGCTAATGTAATGAAAACAGGATTCTACCGAGTCTCCTCTCTACCTATTCTAGGACTTTAGAGAGGATCAAATGAGATGAGGCACATGAAAAACACTTCAAAGATATTTGGTGAAAGTGTAAAATGTTTGCACCTGGCTATAAAGCAAGTGGGTGAAGAAAATCCAAGGAGGCTAGTCGCTAGGGAGAGGAAGCCTGGCATTACTATGTGACATCATTACCTGGTGACCACAGCGACCATTTCTGTGCTGGGCTTGCCTGTGGGCTTTGTGCCATGGGTTCGTGGTGGGGCCTGGGTCCCACTTGGGAAAAGCGGAGTGTTGCTTGTGGACTCTGGGTGCGCAGGGCCCTTCCTCTGTAAAGGGCCAGTTCAGGTCACAGCAGCTCCAGTATTGAACATCTGCCCCTGGTGGTCAGTGCTCTTCATAGCGAGTGGTCAGGTGGTGGAATCCTTAGCACATTAGCCTTTTATATATATATATATATATTTTGCAATAAGAATGGCAAAAACCGTTTTTAAAAAAATTACTGTGGCTCATTTCTGAAATTTATCAAATCTGAAACTTTACTGTAGATATCAGCCTTCCAATGAGGAATTCTTCAAATACAGCCTGAGCTGTGGACCCTGAGGCATCCTACCTAGGAGCCTCTCTTCAGGGTTGCTGACCCGCCCCATCCCCTACCGTGCCTCTAACCCCTGCCCATTATTTTTTCCAAGCAGACCCAGCATCTCCAAAGCCCAGTGTTCTCATTCAGGAGCTGTTGGAGTGCAAGAATGCATTTTAAAGGATATTTCACAACCCAAAGCACTTTTTAAGCTTCTCAAAATAAGTGGATGGTCACTGAACATGGATGCAAAATGCATTTTACACCAAAAAAAGTTACTTAAATGTTTTTTAGAAGATTTTTTCTCATTATCAAAATAATATAGGATTATTAGTACAAACTTAAAAAGAATAGTATAAAGTAAAAGAAATCACTTCTTTCCACTATACAAGGTTAACTACTGTCAACATTTCAAAGTATTTCCTTTTGTCTTTCGTACATTTATATATCCAGATACCTTTTTGAGGTGATACTATTAATTCATTTATATTAATATATGTTGTATTGGCTTCAGACAGGAAAGGAGAGGGAGAGAGAGGTAGTAACATGAATGATGAGAATGAATCATTCATCAGTTGCATCCTACATGCCCCCTACTAAGGATGGAGCCCAAAACCAGGGCATGTACTCTGGCAGGGACTCCATGTATGACCTCCTGGTTCATAGATCAAGGCTCAACCACTGAGCACGCCTCCAGGGCAAGATGATACTATTTGTGATGTGTGTATCCTGATTTGTTTTCTCGTAGTTATGGGGTATTCATTCCACTGCATCTATAACCACTTTTTTCCCATTTATTAAGGCACTGTTTATTTTTCCCAGCTTTATTGATAAATAATCAATATACACCACTGTATACGTTTAAGGCAGAGAGAACAATGGTTTGATTTACCTACATTGTGAAATGATTACCACAATGGGTTCAGCTAACGTCTATTGAAGATGTGACAAACCAAAATTGAAATCTCTAATGTAATTTGAGTTATTTTTTTCTTCCAAGTCAAACCTACAATTGTTACTATTGCAAAAAAGAGCTTGTACTTGGAACTAAAGTGCAGGGTGTGGTGGGTCTGCAGGCTGGGGCCCTACTGCCCTGACCTCTTGCATTTGACCCCTGTGCCTGTTCACATGCAGATCCTTTCTCCTTCCAGACTTCACATGAGGCTGGTGATGGATGTCCTGCCCGTGCTGTACGGGGTTCCACAGTCTGTCTTCCCACCACGGAGTGGCGTAGGTGAGAGCCCCCTGTGTAAGGCTGTGGAGCATATGAAGTTCAGAATCACTGGTGTCTCAGCATCTCTGGGGGTGAACTCAGCGTCAGCATTCGCAGAGCCTATGCTGCCTCCAGGGTGTGCTTTTTGCGGGTCCAGCTCACCCATAACTCCTCTCTCCCTGGATTTCAGCCACCTTACTGGTCCTTCTGCTAGAAGCTCAGGTTCTCTCAGAACCTTACACTCCTCTCCACCCATGAGCTGTATGGAAGCTTCATATAACAGGATGGTTTTCAGGGAAAACTGGCAAGAGAAAACGAAGAAAAATAATCAGGAGTCGCCCCAATACTTTGGAGTCCAGGGCCCCATTTTCTCAGGTCCTCACCAGAGATGGCTTTTTCCTCAGCATTTGAGGGATTTATGCCCAGTCCATGGTGTTAGAGCCCGGCCAGGAGAGAAGGGGGAAGGATCCAGGGCAGCTGCCACTCTGGCTCCCACAGGCCCCTGATCCAGTCCTCTCTCAGTCATTCCCGTCTTGCTCACAGAGCAGTGCTAAGACTCACTGCCTTCAGGACCAATCAGCTCACCAACGTGCTGGTCACTGGTCAAGTTCTCAGTTCGCTCCCCACTCAGCCCACTGCTGCTCTCTCTGGAGTCTGCAGATACTATTCTCTCTGAGACCATCGTTGACATCATTGGGTGGACAGCTGGCCATTGGTCTGCTCCATCTCGGTGGCTCCAGAAAGATGTGTTTTCTTCTTTAGAAGAAAAAAGAGCAAGAGTATGGGTCTGGACAGCAAGTAGCCTTTCTGTAGAAATGCATGGACAGTGAGTTTTTTACTCTTAGTACTTTGAAGTGCTATGTGGATTGGCATGAGGTACTTTTATTTTATTATTCTTTCTGGATGTTCTCCCTGAAGGTGACTGAGTTGGCTGGCTGCACAGGTAAAGGAACAAGAGGGTGAGTGTGCTGCCCTGTGTGCCAAGTAGCAAGGAGTTTGTGCTGTTGTGCATTTCTGAGCCTCTCTCACCATGTGAGTCAGGTCTGGCCAGAGGCAAGGATAGCCATGAGGGGCTGCTCCAAGTCCATCCTGACACCACTCGTCTGTCCCACCTCCACACGATTGAGCTGTGCTCATTGCCAGCTAAATCCACAAGCCAGGGGAGCCCTGGAGCCCTCAGTCACTGTGGGAAAGGATGAGCATTGGTGGCTCCCTGGCCCACATCATGGACCAAAAAGAGCAAGATTTTATGGGGTACAGACACTGAAAAGGCCTTCATGACAGCCCTACATTATTACCCTAATGATACAGGTTTGGATGGACAATGACAAACTCCCTACTTGACCACAGAGTAAAGTATGAAACCTTAATGAGTGACACTCCGTCTTTCATCTTCATTTCACCCCTTAAAATAGGGATGTGTTGATTTCATCCACCAGCAGTACTTCTTCCATCTTGCATTCAAGTTGACAGGAAAATTGGAGCCATCTATGGAAGGAGAGAGCATATGAAGACAGGGTATTATTTTTACCTTAATTTTGAGCACCACTCTGTTAAGTACAAAGAGAAAAATTATTTATCTTTCCTGACCTTTAAGAGAGCATAGGTATCTTTCCTACAGTTGAGATCTGTAGATGATTAAAAGGCACGTGCTTCCAACGACAATGCTGCCTTCCTTCATCCTTGTCCTTGGGTAGCGTCACTCCTGGGCCCTGTACCCAGGTCCCAACCAAGACACCGAGAAGTGAATCTGCTCTGTCGACGAGACCCTGGCCCAACGTTCCTGGAATGGCACAAAAGGCCCATCCTTGTCACTTGGTGTATGTGGTTTAATGAAGCAGAGGGTCACTGTGGGAGGATTGCACTACCTGTGTTGTGTTTTTTAGATGGTTAAAAGGTTTGAAGCTCCTTTAAGAAACCAGGTGGTACAGTGAAGGAGCTGTTCCCCCCAGTGATCGCATTAGAGGTGGCTGAGACACAGCAGCTGTATTAAAAGCTGTGGAAGCTTCATGATGGGATGAGAACTTAGCTGTGTAGGTGACTGGTCTGGATGGTGGCCCTCAATCCCACTGACCACCAGTTCCTGTGGGCAATTCCTTATACTCAGCCCTGACCCCAACTGGACCTGCTGGACCAGATTCTCTGGGGCAAGACAACCAAATCTGGTTGTCGCCTGTTTTATTTTTTAACCTTTTAAAAATATAATTGTAGATTCCATTATTTATAAGATAACGCAGAGGTAGCCCATGTAATCTGACCCGGTTTCCCTCAATAATATCTTATAAAACTCTCACAACCAGTATATTGACAGTGACCCAACCACCCATGTAGGACCCATAGAAAACAGCTCTACCCGATTCTCCCACACCCAGGACAGTGCCTTCTATGTTTTGGTTTTTTTTTTTTGGTATATTATTATCACAGTAATATATACACAATGAAATTTACCATTTTAACTGTTTTTCAGAGCACAGTCCAGTGGTGGTAAGTGGTCCTTAACACAACTTAACAATCATATTGTTGTGCTGCCCTTACCACCATTGGCTCCATCACTGTTCTCATCTTCTCCAACTGAAGCTCTGTCCCCACTAAACAGCAACTCTGCATCCACTCCCCCATTACTGGTACCCTCCATCTTACCTCTATGACTCTGATGGCTCTAGGGACCTCATGTGAGTGGGATCACACACTATTTGTCCTTTTGTGACTGGCTTATTTCATTGAGCATCATGTCTTCAGGGTCCATCCAGGTTGTAGCATGTGCCACAATGGCCTATTTTTCTAAATTGAATATATTGGGGTGAGATTGGTAATGAAATCATGTAGCTTTCAGGTATACAGTTCGGTAATACATCATCTGTATGTTGAATTATGTGTCTCACCGCCCTCCCCCCGACCCAAGTCAGGTCTCCTTCAATCACAATTTATCCTTCCTAAACCCTCTTCTACACACACCCCTCTCTCTCTGATAATCACCAAACTGTTGTCTGTGTCTATAGGTCTTTTCTTTGCTTAATCCCTTCACTTTTCCCCTAGTCCCCCAACCTCCTCCCCTCTGACAGTATTCAGTCAGTTTTCTGTATCTATGAGCCTTTTTCTATTTTGATTGTAGTTTATTTTGTTCATTAGATTCCACATATAAGTGAAACTATAAGGAACCTGTATTTCTCTGACTGGCTTACTTCACTTCACTTAGCATAATACTCACCGGTTCCATCCATGCTGTTGCAAAAGGTAAAATTTCCTTCATTTTCTATTGTGTGTGTGTAGGTGAGTAGTATTCCATTGTGTTAATGTACCATAGCGTTTTCTCCATTTATCTGCTGCTGGGCACTTGGGCTGCTATGAAATCTTCGCTATTGTCAATAATGCTGCCGTGAACATAGCATTGCATATATCCTTTCTGATCTGTGTTTCAGGTTTCTGCAGAGATATTCTCAGAAATGGAAATGTTAGGTCATAAAGCAGTTCTATTTTTAATTTTTGAAGGAACTTCATACTGCTTTCCACAGTGGTTGCACCAATCTGCATTCCCACCAAGAATACACGAGAGTTCTCTTTTCTCCACATATTCACCAGCACTTGATGTTTATTGATTTATTGGTGATAGCCATTCTGACAGAGGTGAGGTGAAACCTCGCTATGATTTTAATTTCCATTTCTGTAATGATTAGTGATGCTCAGCATCTTTTTATTTGTGTAATAATCATCTACAGATCCTTGCTGGAGAAGTGTCTGTTTAGGTTCTTTGCTCATTTTTAAATTGGATTGTTTTATTTTGTGATGATGCTGAGTTTTTTAAGTTCTTCATAAATTTTGGATATTAAACCCTTATCAGATGTATCATTGGCAAATATGTTCTCCCATTCAGTGGGTTGATGGTTTCCTTTGCTGTGCAACAACTTTTTAGATTGATGTAGTCCCATTTGTTTAGTTTTTCTTATGCTTCTGGTGCCCAAATAGATATATCAGAATAAAAAATATTTCTATGAAAACTTATTGCCTTTATTTTCTTCTAGAATTTTTACGGTTTCAAATCTCACTTTCAAGTCTTAATCCATTCTGCATTTTTTCTTCAATATGGTGTAAGAAGGTAGTCAGCATTCATTTATTTTTCTACTTATGTGTCCAATTTTCCCAATTGCATTTATTGAGTGGACTATCTTTACCACATTGTATAGTCTTGTGTCCTTTGTCAAATAGTAATTGACCATAAGTGTATGGGTTTATTTCTGGACTTTTTATTCTGTTCCGATGATCTTTATGTGCGTTTTATGCCAGTACCATACTATATTTATTACTATGGCCTCGTAGTATAGTTTGTTATCAGGTAGCATGATTCCTCCCACTTTGTTCTTCTTTCTCAAGATTACTCTGGCTATTGGTTTGGTTTTATTTTGTGTGTGTGTGGTTTTTTTTTTTGTTTTTTTTTTGTTTTGTGTGTGTGTGTGTGTGTGTGTGTGTGTGTGTGTGTGTGTGTTGGGTTTTTTGTTGTTGTTGTTGTTGTTGTTGTTTTTGTACTTCCATATAAATTTTTGTGATATTTGTTGTAGCTCTCTGAAATACGTCACTGGACATTTGAATGTTGTTAATTCTTCCTATCTTTGAACACCATATATGCTTTTATTTATTTGTATCTTCTTCAACTTCTTCCTGTCTTCCTTCCTTTCTTTCACTTTCTTCTTTCTTTTTTTCTTTCTTTCTTCTTCATAATCTTTATTATGTTCAGGGGAATTCCCTCTATTCACATTTCACTGAGAGTTGTTATAATGAATAGGTGTTGTGTTTTGATGCTCTTTCTGCATCTATTGTTATAACCATGTGATTTTTATTTATTTTGTTTACGATGTATCATGTTTTTTATGTGTAGATACTGTACAAAGCTTGCATCCCTGGAATAAATCCCACTTCATTATGGTGTGTAATCTTTTAAATGTATTACTGGATCCAGTTTGCCAATATTTTGTTGAGGATTTTAGCATCTATATTCATCAGGGATATTGGCCTATAATTTTTTTCTTTGTAAAGTCTTATTCTGGTTTGGGATTAGGAGAATGCTGAACTCATAAAATGAGCTTGGGAGTCTTCCCTTGTCTTGAGTGTTTTGGATGAGTTTGAGGAGAACAGGTGCTAGTTCATCTCTGACTGTTTGATGAAATGCACTGTGAAACCATCCAGTCCAGCACCTGCATTTGTTTTTTGCTGCTTTGTTTATTTCTGCTCTGATCTTTATTATTTTCTTTATTCTTCTCACTTTATGGTGTCTTTGTTTTTCTTTTGCACTAGTTCCTCTAAGTGTCAAGTTAGATGATGTATTTCAGATTTTTCTTGTTTCTTGAGGTAGACCTGTAATGTTAGGAATTTCCCTCTTAGGACTGCTTATGCTGTGCTCCATAGAGTGAGGATTGTTGTGCTCTCATTTCCATGTGTTTCAAGGTATTATTTCATTATTTCCTTGATCTCATTGTTATCTATTCATTGTTTAGTAACATGTCAATTAGCCTCCAAGACTTTCTGTGTTTTACAGGTTTTTCTTTTTCTTTTTCTGTTTTCTTTTTAATCCTATAATTACTAATTTTTATTGTGGTAAAATAAATATAACATTTAGAGTTTTAACCACATTTAAGTATACATCAAGTATATTGACATGCAATTCTCACCACCATGTATCCCCAAATTTTTATGTATTTATTTATTTATTTTTGCTTGTCATTGTTTTTATTTCTCTGTTAATAAATTTATTGGGGCAGGGTGGTTTTAGGTGTGTACAATTCAGTAATAGATCACTTGTACATCAGTTTTGTCTAATTGACTTCTAGTTTTATACAGTTATGACCAGAAAAGATTCTTGATATGATTTCAATCTTCTTAAATTTACTGAGACTGTTTTTGTGCCCTAACATGTGGTCTATCCAGATAATGTTGCACGTCCACTTAAAATGAATGTATATTCTACTGCTTCAGGGTGAAATGCTCTGAAGATACCAATTAAATCCATTTGATCTATTGTGTTATTTCTTTCCACTCTTTTTTTTTTTAATTTAAAGACTAGGTGTGAGGCCGCCCTGCACAAGGGTGAGAAGGTGCCCAAGTCTCCCCCCCACCTCTCCCTCCCCCCCCAGCCCCCGCCCGTCTCCCTCCCCCCCCAGCCCCCGCCCATCTCCCTCCACCCCCACCCGCAGGGGCCCCAGCCCAGGGGAGCCAGGGGAGCCTAGGGGAGCCAGGAGAGCATGTCCCACGCTAGGGGGAAGGGAATGCTTCACTGATTTGAGTGTCACCCTTGCGCAGGGGCCAGCCTAATCTCATCTGTATCATTCCAGCTTTAGGGTATGTGCTCCTGCTGCTGCTGCAGAGTCCAGCACCAGGCCACTCTTTGCTTCTTGATTTTCTGTGTGGAAGATCCAGCCATTGATTCCAATGGGATGTTAACATCCCCTACTGCGTCTGTATTATTGTTGAACTCTCCATTTATGTACATCAGGATTTGATTTACACATTTACTTGCTCTTATGTTGAGGAAATACATGTTTGCAAGGGTTATATCCTCTTGTTGGATTGCTCTCTTTATCATTCTGTGGTGTCCATTCTTATTGCTCAATATAGCCTTTGTTTTAAAGTCTGTTTTGTCAGCTATATAGGTTTACCTCCCCGGCTTATTTTTCATTTGTTTTTGCATGAAATACCTTTTGCCATCCCCTTGCTTTTTGTCTGTATATCTTTCATTCTGAGATAGATCTCTTGTTGACTGCATATATATGGTTATTAATTTCTTATCAATTCAGCTACCATGTCTTTTAACTGCAGCAGTCAAGCCACTTACATTTAAAGTGATTATTCGTAGATATGTTTTATTCTTTTAACTCTGTTTCCCTTTTATTCCTTCTTGATAGTTCTTATACTAATGGTTTGGTGGTAAAACACTTGTTTTGCTGTTTCTTGTCTAGGACGCTCTTTATTTCTCCATCAATTTTAAATGACAGCCTTGCTGGGTAAAGTAGTCTTGGTTGAAGGTCCTAGCTTGTCATTATTTTGAATAGTTTGTGCCAATCCCTACTGGCCTGGTATGTTTCTGTAGAGAAATAAGCTGACAATCTTATGGGAGCTCCCTTGGAGGTAACTGACCGTCTTTCTTTGGTTGCTTTTAAGATGTCCTGTCTTTAATCTTTGTCATTTTCATGATGATGTGTCCTGGTGTCAAGCCTTTTTGGGTTCATCTTGTTTGGGACTCTCTGCTTCCTGGACTTGTGTGTCTCTTCCTTCACCAGGTGAGGGAACTGTTCGGTCATTGTTTCTTTTAATATGGTGTAGTCCCTTAATCTTTCTTTTCTCCTTGTACGCCTATAATGTGGACGTTGTTAATGTTTCATGTTGTCCCAAAAGTCCCCTAAACAGTCCTCATTTTTAAAAGTTCTTTTTTCTTTTTGCTGTTTTGTCTTCTGTGACTTTGTCTTCCAAATCACTCATTTGATTCTCTCCTTAATCAAATTACTTATTTTCTCTAGTGTATTCTTCATTTCAAAGATTTTACTCTTTATTTCTGACTGGATCTTTTATATGGCTTAAATATACTTTTTCATGCCTACTATCAGTTTTCAAGTTCCTACTGATTTCATCCATTTTTCACCTAACTTCAATTAACATCCTTACAACCATTTTATGTATATATATATGCGGTATCTGGAATATTGCTTGCCTCACTTTGTTTAGCATTTTTTCTGGATGTGTCCCCTGTTCTTAAATTTGGGGCATGTTTCTTTGCATTTTGGCTGCCTCTGTGTGTTTCTTTCTTTGTATTAAAATCCAGGTCTTGATAGTGTGGCTTCGTGTAGTAGGAGTCCTGTGGAACCCAGTGGCGATTTCTTCTTGATCATCTGAGTTGAGTGCTCCAGGGATGTCCCGTGTGTGTTATGTGAACCTTCCTGTGGCAGTTGGTTCTTGATGGCTGTTGGCCCATGCATGTACTAAGTCGATGCTCAGGCTAGTTAGCTGCGACCACAGTGTACCCTGCCTATAGTATAGTGTATAAGCTGCTGACAGGTGTTGACCACGTGGAGTGCAATTCATCTCAGCGGGGTCTGGTGCCTGCCTAGATCTCTCTTTGGATCTGCCACTTCTGAGGCTAATTGTATCCTTCTCTGATGTGCTCTGAAGCTGGCCACTGGGCTTGTTGGTCCTGAGGCTTCCTGGGAGCGACTCTGTTGCTGAACAATGTCAGATGCTTGATGTGACTGGCCCAGGGCAATCTATTTGCATCTACAAAGCAATTCACAATTTGTGACAGGCACTCCTGAGGCCCAGTAAGCTCAGGAAGGCCCTGGCAGGGCACCAAAGCTGGCTTTTACTAGCACTGATCCCGGGGACAGGTCAGCAAAAGTCCCAGAGCACACCATGTTCTGCCTCCCTGTCTGCTTCCATGTGCCGAGTGCCTGTTATTCTCCGCTAATGAAAGAGTCTCTGGAAGCACTCAAGTTGCATGAGGTAGGTTCTCAGGGAGTCCCCAGGTAGAGGTGAGTGGTGTTCACCAGATGGATGCAGGTTCAAGCTCAGTGTCAGTGTTGGGTCTGAGGCCACTCAGCAAATGTCCCAGGGTATACCACGTCCAGCTGCCACCCGCTGGGTCCTCACACATCTTTGAGCAGTGTACAGAAGACACAGACCTGGCATTGTTTGTAGGAGGAGAATGAAAAAGTCAAAAGAGGCTGCTTCCCAGGATTGAAGATGTCTGGAATCTGTAGTCTGAGATCAGCCGTGTGAGCTTAAGGGCTTTGCAGAGGGTCTGTGGATTTTCAAAGGCCAGAGAGCTGCTTTCTGTTGTAGATGATCCATGGATCCCCTGGGATGCCACAGGGGAGGGAGAGCATGGTGGGATCATGCAGGTGTAATCCAGTCATCATGTAGTGAAAAGTTGAGTCCCCTTATGGGTGGCTGATTTCAGCAGATTCATCCCTCCATTTCTGTCCTAAGAGAACTGAAGCTCTCTCCAGACTTCTGACCACATGCATGCTCACTGGCTTCCCAGGCAGCACTGTCCCTGCCTTCTTTCCTCCAGGCTGGGTGAGCCAGGCTGGCTGGAGTGTAGGGAAGGGAGGATAGAGGTCCATTTGGTGGGTTGAAATGCTGTGAGAACCTTTAAGGCTTAAATTTATTTTTTCTGTGTTGGCTCCCACACTACAAATAAGCAGCCAAAGTGATGCTTAGCTCACTCTCAAGGAAGCACAGTTCTGCCCTGCACCAGTGCCACACATCACCAGAGCCATGAAGGGAGCTACTGGAGGAAGAAAACAGGGCATTCCTCTCCCAGGAGTGTAACACCCTCACAGGCATGATGCTGTCTGTAGAGCTGACCACTGTTGGAGCGCTTAAGGCTTTTAGGCACAGAGTATAATGATCTGATTTACATTTTTTAAAGATCACTCTGATTCGCATTTTCATTTTTATTCAAAATTGTTTTACTACTTTAATTTAGTTTCAATTAGGGATGACATTCAATATTAGTTTCAAGTGTACAAAATAGTGGTTAGACATTTATATAACATATAAAGTCATCTCCTGATAAGTCTAGCATGGGATATCTTTGAAAAGGGTATTAATCGTATTCATGAGGGCTCCACCCTCATAACCTAATCAACCTCAAAAGACCCACCTTTCATTTACTTTTAATCAACCGTATTTGGGTGACATTCATTAATGAAATTGCATAGGTCAGGTGTGCAATTCTATATAGCATCATGAGTAGATTGCATTGTGTGTTCACTGCCTTCAAGTCAAGTCTCCTTCCATCACCATTTATCCCCCCTATTCCCTCTTCTCCCTCCCCCACCTGTCACCCACCAACCCTACCCCCTACTCCGCACAGGCCACCACCACCTGCCACCCGACAACCACACCCAGCCCCCACCGGACTCACCACACCCCCAACCCACAGCCCCCTCCTGCGACCCCATACCACCCACGTGCCAGCTCCCATCCCCAACCACTACCGCTCACCCCTACCTCAAACTCTTACCCACACCCCTACCCACACCCCACAACCCACACCTCACACCGCACACCACCCCCCTGATTCTTGACCCCCCATTCCCCAGTCCACACGCCCTAGTCCCCACTCCCCTCCCACCACCCCCACCTACCATACCCACCCCCCAACTCCCCACCCCCAACTCCCACTCCCATCCCCCACTTCCCACTCCTAACCTCCCACCCCCACCCCCCTTCCCCTGTTTGTGATTTGACATTTGAAATGATATTTGAGATGTGTCTTGAGAGCACAGGTAGGACTTAGACAGATGAAGAAGGTGAGAATGTACTTCAGGTACAGAGAGTGGACACTCAGCCTAAAGGCAGGAGAGATGAACACTGGAGAGGCCAGAGCATATGCCCCTCAGATGCCTGTGAGTGAGGGGTCAGGGCAGGGAAACAGAAGACTCTGGCATGGAAGGAGAAGGCAGAGGGATAAGGTGACCAACCACAGAGTGGTCAGAGCAGCGGAGACAGCAGGCCCTCCATGGGAAGGCAGGGCAGTGGGGGCAGGGGACCAGGGGAGGGACCAATGGACAGGGAGGACAGGGAATGCTGTGAAGGGGCAGGGCTGGGGGACAAGGGCCCCACCATGGGGGAACAGGGGACTCTCCATGGAGGGGTGTGTTTCCCCTGTTACCTATCTCTACTCCCCTGTCCTCCCTTCCCTGGCCCCTCCATGGATGGTGCCCTAACCTCACTATCCTGCTCAGACTATGTGGGGTCCTTTGTCCTCCCTGCCCTGCTACCTCGCGAGAGGATGTCCTCTCTCCCCTGCCCTGCCATCTATCTAAGGACCTGTGCTGAAATCCTTGCTGTCTCAAAGTAGGGTTCTCTATGCCCCCAGCCTCTCCCCTCCATGGAGATATCCCTGTTCCCTCTCCTGCATGACCTGTCCCTCTATGTAGGATTCTGTCTCCTCCCTGCCCTTCTCCCTCAAACTGGGGTTACCTTTCCCCACTGCTTGCCCCCTCAAAGTGAGGTTCTCTGTCACCCTGCCCTGCCCCTTCCATGAAGGAAACCTTATCCTCCCTGCCCATCCTCCTCAAAGTGAGGTTCTCTACACCCCTGGCATGCCCCATCCATGGAGGGTTCCCTCCCTCACCTGTCCTGAAGCCTCCATGGAGGTTTCCCTGTCCCCACTGCCCTGCCCTCTCCCTGGAGTGTCCCCTCTCCTCCCTGCCCAGTCAACTCCATGGAGGATCCCCACTTTCCCAGCCCTCCCCCCTCCATGAAGATTCCCCTCTACTCTCTGACTGGCCAATCATAGAGGGTCCCGTGTTCCAAGTCCGCACTGCCCTACCCTATCAATGGAGAGTTCCCTGTTCCCTATACCCCCTTCACTTCCCCCTCCACATAGAGTTCCCATTCCCACTATCCTTGCCTTCCATGGAGGGTCCTCTCCTCCCTGCCGTGTTACCTCCATGGTAAGTCTCCTCTCCTCTTTACCTGAAACATCCATGCATTGTCCCCTCTACTCTTTATTCTCTCCCTCCATGGAAGGTCCCTTCTCCTCCCTGTCGTCTCCCCTCCATGGAGGGTCCCTTGTCCTCCCTGCCCAGCCCCCTCCATGGAGGGTCACCTCTCCTCTCAGTCTTCTTCCCTCAATGGAGTGTCTCCTCTCCTCCCTGCCCTACCCCTCCATGGAGGGTCCCCTGCCCCACCTGTCCTGTAGCCTCAATGGAGGGTTCCTTGCCCACTGCCCTGTCTCCTCCACGGAGGGTCCCCACTTCCTCTGCCCTCCCTCCTTCATGCAGTGTCCCCTCTCCTCCCTGCCCAGCCCATTGTTTGGGGTTCCCTGTTTCCCGTCCCCACTGCCCTGCCCCCTCCATGGAGGGTCCCCTCTCCTCCTCTCCCTTCCCACTCCATGGAGGTTCCCTTGTCCTTCCCGCAGAGCCACTTAAATTGAGGGTCCCCTCTTCTCCCTTCCCTGTCCCCTATACTCCCCCCTCCATGGAGGATACCTTCTCCTTCTTGACCCATCGCCTCCATGGAGGTTCCCATCTCTTCCCTGCCCTTCCTCTCCCTGGAAATATCCTTCTCCTCCCTGATCTGTCCCCTTTATTGAGGGTCCCCTCTCCTCCCTGTCTAGCCCATCCCTGTAGGGTTCTCTGTCCCCGTCCCTGCCCTCTCCTCCCTGGCCTGTACCCTCCACTGAGGGATCCTTCTCCTCCCTGAACTGTGGCCTCGGTGGAGGGTCCTGACTCCTCCTTACCTGTCCCCTCCATGGAGGGTTCCAATAACCCTACACTCCCCCCTCCATGGAGGGTACCTTCTCCTCCATGACCCATCTCCTCCATGGATGTTCCGATCTCCTCCCTGTCTTGTCCCCTCCAGGAAGGGTCCCATCTCCTCCCTGCCCTTACCTCCATGAAGGGTCCCCTCCATGAAGGGTTCCCACGTCCTCCCTGCCCTTCCCATGCATGGAGGGTCCCCTCTGCTCCCTACCCTGCCCCCTCCTTGGAGGGTCCCATCTAATCCCTGCCCTTTCCTCCCATGAAGGATCCCACCTCCTCCCTGCCCTTCCCCTCCATGGGGGGTCCCATCTGCTCCCTACCCTGCTCCCTCCATGGATGGTCGCCTCTCCTCCCTGCCCTTCCCCTCCACTGAGGGTCCCCTCTGCTCCCTACCCTGCCCCCTCCATGGAGGGTACAATCTCCTCTCTGTCCTGCCCCTCCATGGAGGGTCCACTCTCCTCCCTGCCCTTCCCCTCCATGGAGGGTCCCCTCTGCTCCCTGCCCTACCCCCTCCATGGAAGGTACAATCTCCTCCCTGTCCTGCCCCTCCATGGAGGGTCCCCTCTACTCCCTTCGCTTCCACTCCATGGAGGGTCCCATCTGCTCCCTACCCTGCCCCCTCTATGGAGGGTCCCATCTCTTCCCTGCCCTTCCCCTCCATAAAGGGTCACCCTTCCTTCCTGCCCTTCCGCTCCATGGAGAGTCCCCTCTCCTCCCTGCCCTTCCCCTCCATGAAGGGTCCCATCTCCTCCATAACTGTCCCTTCCATGGAGGGTTCCCTGTAACCACTGCCCTGCACCCTCCATGGAGGGTCCCCTTTTGTCCCTGCCCTGTACCCTCCATGGAGAGTCCCTTCTCCTCCCGGCCCACCCCTCCATGGAGGGTCCCATTCCTCCCTGCCTGTCCCCTCCATTGAGGGTCCCCTCTCCTCCCTGCTTTCTCCCCTCCATGGTGTGTCTGCTCTCCTCCCTGCCTTCTCCCCTCCATGGAGGGTCCTATCTCCTCCCAGCCTGTCCCCTCCATTGAGGGTCCGCTCTCCTCCCTGGCTGTCCCCCCATGGAGGGTCCCCTCTCCTCCCTGCCTTCTCCCCTCCATGGAGGGTCCCCTCTCCTCCCTTCCCTTCCCCTCCATGGAGGGTCCCATCTGCTCCCTACCCTGCCCCCTCCACGGAGGGTCCCATCTCTTCCCTGCCGTTCCCCTCCATGGAGGGTCCCCTCTGCTCCCTGCCCTTCTCCTCCATGGAGGGTCCTATCTCCTCCATAACTGTCCCTTCCATGGAGGGTTCCCTGTCACCATTGCCCTGCACCCTCCATGGAGGGTCCCCTTTTGTCCTTGCCCTGTACCCTCCATGGAGAGTCCCTTCTCCTCCCGGCCCACCCCTCCATGGAGGGTCCCTTTCCTCCCTGCATGTTCCCTCAAAGGAGGGTGCCCTGTCACCACTGCCCTGCACCCTTCATGGAGGGTCCCCTTTTTTCCCTGCCCTGTACCCTCCATGGAGAGTCCCTTCTCCTCCCGGCCCACCCCTCCATGGAGGGTCCCACTCCTCCCTGCCTGTCCCCTCCATTGAGGGTCCCCTCTCCTCCCTGCCTTCTCCCCTCCATGGAGTGCCTGCTCTCCTCCTTGCCTTCTCCCCTCCATGGAGGGTCCTATCTCCTCACTGCCTGTCCCCACCATTGAGGGTCCGCTCTCCTCCCTGGCTGTCCCCCCATGGAGGGTCCCCTCTCCTCCCTGCCTTCTCCCCTCCATAGAGTGTCTGCTCTCCTCCTTGCCTTCTCCCCTCCATGGAGGGTCCCCTCTCCTCCCTGCCTGTCCCCTCAATGGAGGGTCCTTTTCCTCCCTGCATGTTCCCTCAAAGGAGGGTGCCCTGTCCCCACTGCCCTGCACCCTTCATGGAGGGTGCCCTTTTTTCCCTGCCCTGTACCCTCCATGGAGAGTCCCCTCTCCTCCCTGCCCACCCCTCCATGGAGGGTCCCACTCCTTCCTACCTGTCCCCTCCATGGAGGGTCCCTCCTCCTCCCTGCCCGCTCCCCTCCATGGAGGGTCCCCTCTCCTCCCTCCCCTCTCCCCTCCATGGAGTGTCCCCTGTACTCCCTGCCCTGCCCCCTCCATGGAGGGTTTACTGCCTCCCCTACCCTGTCCTCTCCATGGAAGGACCCCTTCCCCCTGCCCTGCCCCCTCCATGCAGGGTCTTCTGGTTCCCTGCCCTGTCCCATCACTCACAGGGTCTGAGAGGCATGTGCTCTGGTCCCCAGTGTTCATCTGTCCTGCCTCCAGGCCGTGTCCACTGTCTGCACCTGAAGCACATCTCACCGTCTTCATCTGCCCAAATCCTCCCGGGCTCTCAGGACACATGTCAAATATCATTTCAAATGTCAAATCACCGAGTGATCTTTAAAAAATATAAATCAGATCCCCCTATTCTCGTGCCTAAAAGCCTTCCTGCTGTGACAGCATTTTCAACCCACACTAGGGCCCTCTATGCCCCCCCCCCTCTGCTGTTCCCAGCCAGCCTGGCTGTCCTTGCCCTGGGGCACTGCCTCTCCTTTTGGGGTGGCTTCCCCAGGTCTCCATGGGGCCAGCTCTGTCTCAACAGCCATGTCTCAGTTTAAATATGTTGGGGAGCCCTTTCCTAAGCCTTCTGGGGAGTCACTTTGCTCAGGAGCCCCCATCTAGCCCTATGGTATATCACCGTCAGTAGGTCACAATAGTAACAGAGGTCAGAATGGTAAGACAGGTCATAGAGGTAACCTAGCCACCATGCCAGGTCAGCCATGTGGGCCAACCTCTCAAGTTTTCTGGTGGTGGTGTTGTTAAAAATCAGTGAATAAACATTTATTGACACCAACACACCCCAGGTCCTCTACAGAAAGCACAGGAGGTGTGTCTCCCCCCGAGGTCCTGGCCCTCAGTAACCAGGTGTTCTTCAAAGTGAAAACTGGCTGGGAAGGAGGGGCAGAGAAGCCAGGGAGGGACCCCATTTGAGTTGCTGGCTTTGAGGCTGGAGGAAGGGATCAAAAGCCAAGATTTTTGGGAGCCCCAGGAAGCTGGGAGTGGCTTTGGCAGGGAACAGAAGGGAACTGTGCCATAAGGAAGGGAATCTGCCACCTCCCCATGAGCAGGCCCCCCGAGGCCTCCTGGGAGGAGGGCAACCCAATGAACCACCTCAGGTTTCTGACCCACAGCACCTGGGACCCCACACTTTGTCCTGTGAACCTCTGCCTTTAAAGTCATAGGTCAGGGCACCAATAGAAATCCTTTGTGCCCCTGTGGCTCCCTAGTCATATAAGCTAAGTCTGTTTTCTTCATGGCTCTTCCTGTCCTCTGAAATAAAGTGTGGCCTTGGTTCTTGTTCACCTGTCTGTCTCTCAGGCCCTCTCAGCACCTGAAAGGTGACCTGTGAAGGCCCTGCCCCGAGATCCAGGTAGACATCACACACTTGCTGAATGAATTCCTGAGCAAAGAGCTCTTTTTTGATTTCCTTTATTTCATATTTGTAATAAACCTGATTCATTAACATGTACATACATATGATATCTTAATCCTCTTTAGGACATCCCACATAGATTCATGAATTTTTAAAATATCTTAATTTTTTGGTCAAAACCCATGTCTCAATTTCTTGTTCAGAAATGCAGTAGCTGCTTTATGACCTGCCTTGGGGAGGAGAGGGCTCTGACTGCAGACCAGGTTCACGCCAGGATGTGGCTCCTGTTCCTGGTCCTTCGCAGGCCAGCCCTTTTGGCCTCTGGTGACCAGTTTACCCATGATGCACCTTTACACCTCATCTTCTGTTCACCAGCCTGGTGTTGCTTCCTCAGTTGGGCACAAGGTGCAATATACAGATCCTGTCACATAGAACCCACACCTAAAACCTGTATGTTCTTGTTGACCAATGTCACACTAGTGGATTTAATAGATAAAAATATTCTTTAAAAAATCACATATTAGTTATTTTGCAGATTGAAACTGGTTCAGGGAGATGAAGTGACTGGTCTGAGGTTCCCCAATATTCCCACTGCTCATGATTCTGAATGCCCAGCACTTTCTTCTCTTTCTCCCATTAGAGTTCAAAGGCCCTGCCTTTTAGAAATCCAAAGAAGCTGAAAAAACAGTAGGAAGCTTCAGACCTCCTTTAGAAAGCAAACTTTAAGTCGGCAGAGTGGAACATCTTCTTTGTCAGTGTTTCTTTGCTTCTTTCTTCATTCATTTGCCAAATGTATGTTTTACAGACATTTCTAGAACTGACCTTTTCAGTACTGGATCTCCCTCTCAGAAGGTGCCTAGGCCTGTGCTAGGACCAAAGAGCCCCCAGTGCTGAGTGGGAATTCAGCAATGACTTTCGAAGGTTTCTTTTTAAGAAATACATACAAATTCTGATTTTACTTTAATCACTAGATACAATTGGGCCTTGACTTACGAGTTTAATTCATTCTGAGACCAAGCTCGTTAAGGATCTCCTTAAGGCGCCCCTTAACTCAAATTACTCTGTCAACTCAATGCAAAAAATCAGCCAAGAGACAGCTGGTATCTCAAAAAACTCCTTAGTGGGGACACTTGTAAGTCAAGGCCCCAGTGTACTAGGAAGGGTTCTCTCCTCACTAGAGCCTTTATGCTATTTTCACAAGACACTTGCTCAGTGTCTGGTGAAAGGAAGCTCAGCTTATTTCACAGAAACACAACAGCTAAAACCACAGCACTATTTTCATAATAAGAAATTTCCTTTGCACATTGTAGCGAGGAAGGAAATGTCAGATAGAGTTACAGTTTCGCATGAATAAAGATAAGTACGGCTCAAAGTTGCAAATATATTCAGTATGTTAAATGTGCAGGAGAAATATAGCTTCTTTACTTGTTTCTAAATGAATTTGTCTTGAGTCCCCACCGAAGGATAGAGGGGAGAGGAGCAAAGAAAATATTTAGCCCAGTTTACTATCTGAGCTCAGCCTCAGGAAGGGAATCCTGTCTTTAAATGAACCCAGTGCCTTTCCCATGGGTGTTATATGGGATGGGAGGCGGAGCTATTTTGTTCCTATGGCAACAGGGGCGGAGTCTTTGTATCTCCTGTTGTCTCTCAGGGAGTAGCTAGCCTGGGTCCCTGCCTGGGGTCCTACTCCAGGTTTCCCTCTGGAGTTCTACTCACCCAGAGAGTGAGGACATGCAGCATCCCTGCTGGGGGCTCCCAGTCTGCCCAGATAATCCCAGGGGAGCAGTCCTCAGCCCTCCACTTCTAACCCCAGTGTCTGTGTGTCCCCCTCTCCCCTCTGAGAGTCCTGGCTGCAGAGGAGGGGGCAGGAGGCATCTGCAGTTCCCTGTCCTCAATCTCTTCATTTGTTCCCACAGTTACCAGAGCTCAGAAGGCTTTGCTTCTCCTTCCTATCCATACAGACCTTCCCCGATGGAAAATTTGAGAACATTGGAATTCAGGGCAGGTAAATGCTTTTCAAGAGCATGCAAGTGTATACAAAGTATTTGAGAAAATTAATTTCTAAATTCCACATTTCTTTTAGGTGCTGCTTTCACATTTGGTCTGCCTGACGAGTCATCTGTGATTATTTTTTTTTTCCATCTCACCTTTCACAGTCTCTTCTCTCATTTTAGTTAAGAAAACCATGCCTTCCCCACCTCCTCCCAGAAATCTTACCATTGCCCCTGGGGGTGACACTCTCCAGCCCTCTGAACTATGAGTGCATGCCAACTAATCATAGTGCATGAAGCAAACCCTATCTGAGAAGGAATTCTTAGGGTAATCTGAAGGCAGCAGGAAAAACAAAAGCAGAGACTTCAGATGTAGTTGCAGCCTCGGTCACCTCCAGCTACACAAATGTTAAACACAGCCTGACACCTGGCCAGACAGTGTAAAATCTCACAGTGCTCAAAATGGTTGATAAAAGGGAAAAATGGATTATTTTTTTGTTAAATAAACATCAGCATAATAAGAACTAAACAAACCTAGTTTTCTTCCATAATTCAGGCACTTTACATGTATTGTTCTAATCCCAAAATGGTCCCCATGTGCCTCCCATTTTAGAAAGCAGAGAACTGAAGTCAGAGAACTGAAGACAGGAGGCCAGAATTGGTGGGGCTCCAAATCCAGCCAAGTCGGCTCCCCCAGAGCAAGCTGCCTCCTGTGTCCAGGTTTTCCTTGTCCTCCCTGATGGAAAGTATGAGTTTCTGTTCCTAAGACTCATGCTGGTGTCTTCATGAATTTCAACCAATTTCCTAAAGAACCAGTGGGAAAAGAATTTTTACGGTTAAGGACTAGCAATAGGGATACAGAGGAGACTCTCATTCAGAACAATTGGAGCATAGAAAATGTTTACAGATCTGCTTCCGAATAAATGAATGAATGTCACCCTGGGCTCAATGTTTAGACAGGTGCAGCTACAGAGAGAATCCAGAGACCACTCCGCTGCTCTGTAGACATGGGAGCATCCTACGAATGACACTTGCCTTGACTCCTGCCTTGGTGACAAGAATTATGCAGACGGCTTGAGCGGATATACAAAACATTTTATACATCGAAAAAATCTTTAGTTGTGTTTTTTTTTTTAAGTGAATTACTGAATCTTCTGAAACTTATTTTGGCTTTTGCAAAAGTTCAAAAAATTTCACATTCTTTTTATAGTTTCTTCTTTTATTCATTTTTCCCCTGATATTGGAAAAAGATAAAAAATAAAGGCATGTTCAAAGAACATAAAATCCGCCATAATTTCACATCCCACAGTTAACAGATAATAGTATGATCTTTTTCCTTTGTTTCTTTTACATATATATATATATATATCTCTTATAAAATTGCAAAATTTGGAATTATATATTCAAATGTGTATATACATATATTTATGAAAATATAAGTACACATACTTTTTGCTTCCTCTTGTTCTTAATATTATGCCATAAACCTTCCTGCACATTCTAAGAAAAGACTATTTTAATGGCTTTGTAATATTCCAGCATATGTTTAAATCACAATTCAGAGAACCCAAATTCTATCGCCGGACATTTAAGTTCTTTCCACTTGTTCAGCATTATGAATAATAGGAAGAATCAGCACTTTCTAAAACTTTCTCCATTTTTTAAATGAAAGGAAATTAATTTTAAAATCACTAGAAAATCTGTGAGAATAGAAATGTTTTATTTTGCAATGCTCAGCAGTGTACCCAGCAGCCACATATGGCTATTGAGCTCTTGATAGGTGGTTAGTGCCACTTAGGAGTGTGATTTCTCCTTTTACTTCATTGTAAATTAGCCTCATGTGGGTAATGACTACCTTATTGGTCACAGCAGAACTTGAGAGCGCCGAATCCTAAGCACTAGACCACCAGAGACTGTGGTACACATAATGAACAACATAAACTGATGAACAAAAACAGATCCAGAGACAGAGAAACATCTATCAGACCACCAACCTCAGAGGGAATGTAGGGGAGGGTGGGGGTAAGAGGGAGAGATCAACCAAAGGACTTATTTGCATGCATATAGGCCTAACCAATGGACACAGACAACAGGGAGGTGAGGGCATGAGTGGGAAGGATGGGGAGGGTAATGTGGGGATAAGAACACATTTGTAATAACTTAATCAATAAATAAATCTTAGAAAAACAAACAAACAAACAGAAACCAACAAAGCAGAACTTGACACTTGGGAGCTCAATGCACTGCTTTGAGAATTTGCTTGTATGCAGGAATACCCCCATCTTGTGGTCTTTTAGAATATTGCTTCTGAAATATTGGGAACTTGGGTGTATTAGCAAGTATGAGCAAGTATTTTTTCTTATAACTTCAGAAGGTTCATAAACCATAAGAGTCATCTGGTAGATTATGTAAAGTATCTGGAAGTTTAAAGACTGGCGTGACTAAAAGACAGTGAGTACACAGGGCAAATGAATTGCAGAGGACAGTAAATATTTAGAAAAACACTAAGAATAGAGTCACTCTTTTGATTGGGACACAGGGAGGATTTTAAACAGAGGGACCTTGTTATCTTCCAAGTCCAACAATATTACTATTTGCAGATAAGGCTTCATATGGTTATTCCTAGAATTAGTGTAATTGGGAAATGATCACATTTAGGCATCAAGGATATCTTTTTCCAAGAATGGCGAAATGTGAAGAGTTCCTGGAAGTTGGTTCATCCTTGAAATACCCTTGAAACAGATTTCATTGGAGATTTATCCCTAAAGCACACCCCTTTGGGGCATGTTACCAAATATCCAGGATGCTACTTTAATATCCAGGTTTCAGAGCAGACCGTGACTTCCTAGTGCATTAGTTGATGCTCAATCACTGAGCAAGACTAGCTAGGCATATTTTGTTGATTTTAAAGTGTGCAATATGCGACATTTGAAATCATTTGAAATCCAAATACAGTGCTAATAATAACGCACACGGCCTTCATCTACTCTGTGTAGGACAAGGGTCCGCAAACTTCCTGTGTCAAGGGTTTGGTAGTAAATGGTTTGGGCTCTGTAGACAATACCATCTTGGTCATAACTACTCAACTCTGCCATTGTAACATGCAAGTAGCCAATGACAATGTGTAAATGATTGTGCATGACTGCTCCCAGTAAAACGGTAATTATGGACACCAAACAGTAATTATGGACACCAAAATGTTAATTTCATATTATGTTTATGTATGAAAAATATTCTTTTCATTGTTTTCTAACATTTAAAAAGTGAATAAAAATGATTCTTATCTCATGTGACATATATAAACAGGCAATAGTCCAGATTTCACCCGCTGACTATAACTTCCTGACACCTAGTACACAGACAATATAATGACATACCCTCCTTTATAACATCTACAAAAAAAATTATTTCCTTCTTTAATATAAAATATTTAATAAAATAAGTCAAAAATTAAAAGCTCAGATATTGTACATGATGATGAGCAAACCAGTGACCTAATGGAAAATTCTGGCTCTCGACACTGACTTGGTCAGAATGCAGAAGTGTCCTGTGTTGAAGTTATTCTGCAGGGACAGACTGTCAGTAGGCAATGCTGGGTGGAGGAACTAACCCAGACTCCTGAGCACAGCAGGATGGCAGCAAGGAGCCCAGGGTGGCCTCTTGGTACTGCCCAGAGGCGCCACCAGGTGGCGCTGCAGCGGCAAACCATCCTGGCAGGCCAGCCTGGCAGATGTGGCCACAGGTGCCCACATGGGTAAGGGGGACACGCCTGGGGTACCGCGAGTCACAGGAACCGCTGGGCTTCCTGGCTCCTGCTACTGCCTCGTCCGGGTCCGCCAGGGTCCCGCGGGCGGAGGAGCCGTTGGAGGCCGAGCCCAGCTGGTGTGGAGCCGCCCCCGCCTCCAGATCAAGTGCATCTGCCTGGAGTCCAGGCCACCATCCTGCAGGCGCTCTCTCCCGCATGTGGGCTGGATCCACTTGCTCATCTGAGGGAGGAGCTGGAGCGGAAGCTGGTGAGGGGCAGCAATGGGCCAGACCACCTTCCTCAATGTCACCAAGGTGAGTGCCCTCCTGTGCACCTGCCCAGCGACTCCCGCCTAAAAGCCTAGTCGACCCCCCATTCCCACCCCCCACCCCCAACTGTGTGCGGGTTCCAGCCTATCTGGAACCTCCCAGGTGCTAGGACTTGGAGTGTCCCATGTGGTAGTGGCTGTTGTGGGCGGGAAGGGCTCATTCCAAGGGTGAACTTGGGTTTGTCAGGTATTTAAAACGCTTGGAGGATTGGGGTTTCCCTGGGCCTTGCTCTGTGGGGGCAGCCAAGGTGTCACTTTCCCGAAGGGTGGGACTTGGAGAGCTCCTGGTTCCTGGGAGAAAGCAGGAGAGTGGAGAGGCTCCATCAGGTCGCCACCTGGGACCAAGAGCCCCAGTGAGAGACCAAGAGCCCCCTGTGGGCTCCTTCCCTGAGCTGGGCTGGTCCCCTGTCATTCTGTGGCAGGTTGCATGTGCTCCCTGGACCTGGAGGAGTGGTGGCTGCTGACCTGAAAGGAGGCAGCTGGGGACAGAGTTCCAGCCAGACCCCAGCAGGGCCCCCTGTCTATTAAGCCAGGCAGTGAGGGGTCCTGCTTCTCCAGGGCTTGTGACTCAAGCCAGGGGACAAGACGGATCTGTAGTCCCCAGAAAGTTAACTACCTGGTCAAATAGGGTTTGTGTGTGTGTGTGTGTGTGTGTGTGTGTGTGGTGGGGGGGGGGGGGCGGTGATAAGCAGAGGAGCCAGCCTCTCCTTTGGGGGAGCCAGTGAGAGGCGCCTCCAGTCCAGTGGTTGGCACTGGGGACCCAGGTCGTGAAGGAGCTGGGGCAGATGGTGTGGCTGGCTGTTTCTCTGACTGCCCCCCCCCCCACCGAGTCCTCAGAACCCCCGCCTTCACGTGACTCCTGTTTGCTGGCCTGTGGCCTGTGGGTCCCAAGCAGCTGGGCTGAGGCCATGATGGCCGCTTTGTTCACGGACGTGCACCAGAAGGCAGCTGTGTGTGTGTGTGTGGGGGGGGGGGCGGTATTCGGTGGCCTGGCTCTGCCCAGAGACAGGCTCTGGGGAGGCAGGGCTGCCGCAGGGCGCACTGGGTGGGCCTCGGGCTCAGCATGTCTCAAGTTGGGCTTCGCATACCGCCCCGCCTTCAGGAGCTTCCCCCACAGGGGCTGACAGAGCTGGAGGGCATCCTCCCTTTGCTCCTGGCGGGTGTAGCTGGTGTGGAGGCTGAGGGAGGGAGGTTCACAAAGGTAGGTCAGCGGGGTGGATGCCAGAGGTGCCAGGGGGCTGAGAAGTTGTGGGAGGCAGGCAGACCAGTTGGCCAGGCCCTACCAAGACCCAGGGACAGGGGTGTCGGGGGGACCTGGGATGAGAACAGTCAGCTAAGAGGGGTGGGCACATTCCAGATCCATTCCAGACCCAGGTTCAGGGGAGCGATCACCTGTGGGAAGTGGAGAGAGGAGGGGTCCAGCCCGCACCCCAGGTTTTGGCTTCTGTGATTGACAGCTGGTGGCCTTGGATAAGCAGGGAGCCCAGAGGAGTCAGGGACAGTGGAGAAGCCTGCAGCCCAGGCAGGGGGTCTAAGGCAGCGACCTCAGGCCTGAAGCTCAGGAGCGGTCAGTGCTGGGGAGCAGGTGGCTCAGCCCTGCAGAGGAGCAGGGAGGGGGCTGCCTCCACGGTGGAACCCGGGAGCGAGCACACAGAGAGCTCCAATGAGTGTTTGTGGGAAGGATGAGGGGGGACCCAGGGACCGGCCAGTGTGCGCCCTGAAGAGCTGTCCCAGAGGGGAGAGAATCAGGGGATAGAGGCTGAGAGCTCCCAGGGGTGACCGGTCAGGTTCAGACCCTGCAACAGCCAATGGCGGAGGGGAGGCGGCCTGCAGGGGTCCATATGCTCAGTTTGGCTCCCATCTTTGGGGAGGGCAGCTCGCAGAGGGGGCGGCTCCCCCAGGGGCAGGGCCTTGGAAAGAAGGGGAAAGGAGGCCACAGGAAGCACCTTACAGAAGAGGCTGGTGAGGGAGGAGGGACACGCAGGCGGCAGCTGGACGGGCCGCCATGAGGTCAGGTCAGGGGGGATCTTCACCTGCCGTCCTCCTCCCTCCTCGGCCTCTTCCTAGTTGAGTGGCCTTGGAAAACCCAAGGATCATTTTAAGCTGAGCTCCCTCTGTGATAGAAATCCCAAATCAAAATGGGATTCCACTTAGAGGGACTTAAAATACACCAAGGCCTGGGAAGAGCGGCTGCCTGGGAAACAGAAAACCTGGCTTCCCCTTCTCTGGCCTCCTGGCCGAGGGAGGTCTGCATTCCAGGGGCCCAGGACCCGGGGACGGACGCAGGGACCCCGGAGCCCGGGCATCGCTGCCAGTGACGAGCGGTGAGGAAATCCAGGACTCAATTCTACTCCAACTCATTTTATTAAAAACCCATCCTTGTGTTCCAAAATCAATGGCTAATCAGTACAGGTCACAGCACTCGGAGACAGAACACTTTTTCACACCCAGTTCTTTGTCAGCACATTAAGGCCAAAGGAAAACCTCTTTATAGAGCCCCGGTCCCCAGGCCAAGCCCATCCCAGGAGAGCACCTTAGGAAACCGGAAACCATGTGTCAGGAAACCGGCCATATACACACTAGAGGTGTGACTCCCAAAGAGAAAGATTGATGCCAACTGATGTCAATATAGGCTGTCCCCCAAAAAGGTAAAGAGAGGTAGGGCTGCTGATGGAAAATGACTCCCCATTGGAGGTAAATAGGGGCTGTCCCCCAAAAAGTTAGAGGTTGGGCTGCTGATGGACAATGAGTCCCCACTGGATGTAAATACGGGCTGTCCCCCAAAAAAGTAAAGTGGGTTGGGCTGCTGATGGAAAATGAGTCCCCATTGGTTATAAATATGGGCTGTCCCCCAAAAAGGTAAAGAGAGGTTGGGCTGCTGATGGACAATGAGTCCCCATTGAATGTAAATACAGGCTGTCCCCCAAAGAGGTAAAGAGAGGTAGGGCTGCTGATGGACAATGAGTCCCCATTGAATGTAAATACAGGCTGTCCCCCAAAACAGGTACAGAGAGGTCAGACAACTGATGGAAAATTCTCTCCATTGAATGTACATGTAGTATCCCCCCAAAATGTAGACACATTAACAGCTGATAACGCACTTAATTTTCACTTCTTTTCAGTTTGAACAGATTTGAAGAAATCAGTGAAGACGGTAAGATTTGAACGAAGACCATGTCTCCACAAGACTTTTTATGGGGACACAGAAAAGATAAAGTTGAGGGGACCCAACACCCAGCAATCGAGGAATCGAGGGCCGCTATTGACAGAGATGCGTACAGACACCGAACCGAAGGAACGATTCTTGATGTGTGCGGCTCCGTGGCTGCGTCAGTTCTGGTCCAGGCGCTGCTGCTGCTGAAGCAATGGAACCGCACACACCGAGAATCGCTGCGTTCGGTGTTTCTGCGCATCCTCTGTCCACAGTGGCCCTGGATGCCTGGACTGGGGCCCGTTCGGGACCAGACACTTCATCCTGGATGTGTCCCCATCACAAAGTCCAGAGGACACATCTTCTTGGTTCCAAGCTGAGTCTGGCTTCACCCATTACGTCAAATCCGCTCACCCTGAAAAGGAGGGAAAACTGGGTTCTCAGCTGTTAAAGTGCGTGTACATTTGGTGGACAGCCAGCCTGTGGTACATCCATTTGGGGGACACCTCAAAACACATATATTTCATGAGTGCCTACACGGGTATGGAATGTAGTAAATTGGGTTTCTATCCCGGGGAGTGACTCAGAAACAAAGACTCAATGTGTCATCCTCGATGGTGGACACCGGGGGCTACAGCCGCTTTAGCGACCAGGCTGCACCCGCCTCGCGCACACGCTCCCCTCTGCACACTGTGGCCTCTGCTGGGAGGGGGCGGGCAGGGCTTCTCTGCGCCAGGCGGGGCAGAGCCCATGATGGTAGAAAAGTGAACCCTGGGGCAGGTCCGGGGCCCAGGAGCCAGCTAGAGAGAGGCACAGCCTGAGGCCACCTGCCTGGACGGCCCCGGGCTCAGGAGTGTGGGGCCCAGGCCTGGCTCGGCAACACTCTGGGGTAACAGTGAGCCCGACTCCAAGGTCCACCCAGGGCTGCGAGGTCTTGGTCGTCTGGCCGGTCTGGGCTTCGCCGTTCCAAAGTCGCTCCCGGCCCCTCAGGCCGATGGGAGAGGGGGCCCTGGTGGTCAGAAGGGGCTTCAGGAGTTTGAAGGCTCAGGGGCTGCGAGTCCAAAAGACCAGTCGCCCACAGCCACGCTCATCGTCTGAGCTCCACCTGCTGGTCCCACGCAGCTGTGGCGACGCCCGCCTGCTCTCTAAGTTGTTCCCATGACTGACGTTCTCAGGGGCCCATTGGCGTGGGAGCCACGTCGGGTGACTTGCATGGGCTCTTGGCAGGGAGCCCCTCCCTGTGGTCCTGCCCTGGACCCGTCGGGCTCTGAGAAGCTGACACTGCCAGGACAGGGGCCACGGTGGCCACTTGCCCTGAACTTCTGGGGCCGAGGCCTCGTCCTGGCAGCCAGGGCTGCAGTCACTGTGTGGTGCTGGGGCTGGAGCTGCTGCGGCCGCCACCTCCCGTGGCCATGGCGGGGCCGTGGCGGAGGCTGCAGGGGAGCCAGCCTCTCCTCCTTTGGGGGAGCCAGTGAGAAGCGCCTCCTGTCCAGTGGTTGGCACTGGGGACCCTGGCGGTGAAGGAGCTGGGGCAGAGGGTGTGGCTGGCTGTCTCTGCCCCTCGAGTCCTCAGAACTCCCGCCTTCAGGTGACTCCTGTTTGCCGGCCTGTGGCCTGCGGTCCCAAGCAGCTGGGCTGAGGCTAGGCTGACCGCCCTATTTAGGGACAGGCACCAGCGGGCAGCTGTGTGGGAGGTGGGGGGGCAAAGGGGGAATGGGGTGGCCTGGCTCTGCCCAGAGAAAGGCTCTGGGGAGGCAGGGCTGCCTCAGGGCGCACTGGGTGGGCCTCGGGCTCAGCAGGTCTCCAGTTGGGCTTCACATACCGCCCCGCCTTCAGCAGCTTCCCTCGCAGGGGCTGACAGTCCTCCTGCGGGAACAGAGCTGGAGGGCATCCTCCCTTTGCTACTGGCAGGTGCCTGGCCCCCGCTGGTCAGGAGATGAAGGTGTTTCTGAGCAGGTACCTTGGCAGATCATCCGGCACCTGGGAGTGTCCTACAGAGAAGAGAGGAAGGAAGGAGAGGACGGAGTGAGGGCAGGAGGGTTCTCGGAGAGCCCTCCCCTCCCAGGGCCGCCCCTCACAGGCCACATGGCCAGGACCAAAGTTTCTGCTCCTGCTCAGCCTGTTCACAGCCTAGCGTCACCCCAGCTCCCGCAGCGCCTTTGGTCAGGACGCCAGGCCTGGGTGCTGGGTCAGCAGAGGCATCTGAGTGGTCAAGGCTGCCTCCATGGAGGGCCCCTTCCTTCAGTATCGGGTCCCCAGGGCCTGGGGCAGAGAAGGACAGTGAGAAATGGGGCTGCAACACCCCATGTCAAGGGGGGGCGACCACACCGAGGCCTAGCAGCAGAGGCAGCGGGGCCCACGGAGCCCAGGGACAGAGGTGGGGCTGCGCCTCACGGGCTGTGGTCTGATTGGGAGGCCCTGGCCGCAGGCCTGAGTGGAGGACTCCACTCTACCCATCGCTCACAGGGTTGGCTCTGAGCAGCTGGGAGAACTTGGGGGACCAACTCACGAGGCTGCACCAAATGTTGGCACAAGGCCAAAACATAACTCCTGGGCACACCTGCCGTGAGACACTGTGTCCTCAGATCCCTGATTTCAAAGCACCCTGACCCGAGTCTGCCTAGGACCACTCCACACCTGTGGTCCGGGCCCTCACGGTCCAGGAGGGCACCCTTAGGATTTGAGGACCAAGTTGGTTACCACCCGAACAACCCTCTGTTTAAGAAGCCCTCCTCTCCGCATGGTGACTTTGACTGCACCATGAGTTTACCTGGTATTTTGTGCTTTCTGCAATCTCTGAATTTTCTACCATGAACGTATACTCTTGTAAAAGCTAAACAGAATCCCAATTAAAAAAAAAAACACATGAGGGCAAAACCCCGAAAAGACCTGCAACTACCTCATCATGGGACAGGCGATGGGCTCTCCAATCCCAGTGGCACAGGTGTGGGGTGGAGCTCCGGGAGCTGGAGGACAGGCTGTTTGCACAGCATCAGGCTCCAGGCAGCCCCGGGGCTGTGGGCCCGGAGCCACACCCACTGTGGGGATTGCGGGCCCCTCCTCACTCTCCCAGGACCTGCCCCCCTGCCCCTCAGCCACTCAATGTCACACCCACCATGAAGTCTGAAGCACCCAAATCTTACCGCTTGACATCAGGCCTCCACTGCGTGGCGTCACCTGGAGGAGCAGAGCGGCGGACACAGCCAAGCCAGAGAGACCTCGGGTTTCCAACTGCTCCCACGGGAGACAGGCCGAGGGAGGACCACGCCGTGCCAGCCCAGGAGCTACAGCCGGTGCAAGAGGCCAAGTAGGGGACACATCAAGCCACTAAGTCAGGGCGATGATGACTCCTGCTTTGGCGTGGCCTTGTTGTCATGGCGACTGAGGTTTCCATTAGGTTCAGGATTTTTCTGCTTCCAAGCGAACTGGTTTTCATTGGGCTTTTGTTGTTGTTGTTGTTGTTGTTGTTGGAGTTTTTTTGTTCTTTTAAAAGAAACTTAAAAAATTTTCAGAAATAAAGGGTATATGATCAAGACAGGGATAAAGGGAAAGGATTATAAATCTTCGTGGTCGGAAAAAAGGGAGAGGCAAGTTAGGGAGGAGAGGGTGGGTGCATTAAATGCAGCATTTCATGACGTTAGACCAAGCAGAGCTGGCCACTGGAGGCTTGTCTTTGACCGCAACATGCTTCTGTCTGCTCCAAAAGGCACTCTTTCGTTGTTCCGTCGCTAAATTGTCATCCCGGATAACCAAGGGAGGAAGGATCAAAACACAGAAAACAGCAAGTAAATGAACTGAATAATGGACAAATGACGCTACATTCGCCAAATGTACTTGGGAAGTCAGAATCCAGTCCAGCCCGGGAGAGACGGCAACATTCCCCCCAGCACAACCAGCATCAGGGCCCGGTGGACCCTTTCTGCTCGGACTCCAGTCAAGTGTTGGAGTGGCAGCTGGAGCCAGGGCTCCACGTAGCACGAGAGGAGCATTCTGTACTGCTCAAGGAGTGGATGTCTTAGACTGCTTTTCCATTTCCATGGGTTACATTATTAAGCAGGGGTGTTTATTGATGTAGGGGGCAGCTTTCCTTACTCATCCGCTTTTTTGTCCAATGTGTTTTTATTGATTTTCAGAGAGGGGTAGGGAGAGGGAGATAGAAACACCAATGATGAGAAAGATGGATCGGCTGTCTTCTGCACGCCCATACTAGTGTGCCCTGACCGGGAATCAGAAGGTGATCTCCTTGTTCATGGGATGATGCTCACCCAACTGAGCCACACCAGCTGCGCTTACTCATCCATTTTAATGACAGGCTCCCTGACATCCTGTCTCACACACAACTAACTCCTGCTCCCCTCCAAACACTTAGTGGCATGCTTCTGGCCTGCTGCATGCAGTGAAACAGTCCACCTGGACTCCTCAGTCATAATACTTCTTTTTAAAAAGTCCTCACGGGAGGTTTTTTTTTTCCATTGGTCTTTAGAGAGAGAGTGGATGGGAGGACGTAGGTGAAGGGAGGGAGAGAGCAAGAGAGGGAAACATCGATGGGAGAGAGATACATCCACTGGTTGCCTCTCTCACAAACCCCAACCGCGGCCAGGATCAACCCTGCAACCGAGGTATGTGCGCTTGACTGGAAATCTAAGTTGCGCCCCTTCGGTCCTTCGATGCTCTAACCACTGAGACAAACGGGCAGGCTCACTAAGAATTCTGGTGCCTCTCACAGCCTCTGATGGCAGGATGACTTTGCACATAATGAAAATACCTACCTCTATCTGATACCAAAACACCCTCAAACTCAAGCATTCTTCCACAGTAGATGGCGCCGCACCCTCTCCTCTTGGTTTAGCCCTCACAGCCTTTAAGCTCTAGTCTTATGAGAGCAGACAATTGGTCTAGTGACTTCCTCAACACGTCAATCCATGAACAGAAGGGATTTCTCCAGTCCTGATGGAGGATTCAAGTGTACAGCTGCACCTCTGCTATTTCTTCCCCCGCAGCGCCACCTGCTGGCACAGCTCACACCACAGAGAAGGGACCCACTCCTCAGTGCTGGGGCCCCAAGTTGGTTGAGCATCTTCAGGGACCACAGCAGCTTGAAGGGCAGGCAGTGCTCACAGCGGTTAAGAGTTCGGGCCCCAGAACCTGTCAGACGCGGGTTCGGGTCCCAGCTCCAACACTGACTCTCTGGGCCAGTGCTGACCCTGGTCAAGCATTCCTGAGCTCCCCTCCCAGCTCTGAACGGGGGACAGGAATGGAGCTGACCTCCCACGGCAGCTAGAACTCAAGGAGACGGACAAAGTGGGTCAACTACCGAAAGGCTGCTGAGCCCAGAAAGCCCCCTCGCACGGCTGCCGTTACTAACTGCAGCCCCTGACCTGCTCACTCAGGGATCCAAACCACAGCAGGGATCTGTCAAGCAGTTTTTTCTCAGAAGGTTTTGCTGACTCAATTGGGCTGATTATAGCTCATTCATCAACTTAGCCAATCACACAAGTGGACGTGATACATGTCCAAAAGTGTGAGGAGCCAGTAGGAAAACCCCAGGCCACAGAACCCTCTGGAGAAAACCAATGCTAACAAGGCAGTAAGCTTCATGATCATTTACCTGCACGTGAGCGTTTCCCCGACTTCACCTCCTGTGAGACCGGGAACGCAAGCAGCAGCCCCCAGACAGTGTGTCCATGTGCACACACTTCATTTCTGCATCTCGAGTGACACAGCAGGACTTGCAGTGGTGACTGCCACCCGGAATGGCTGCTGCACCCGTCACAGCCACAGGGCGCCTTGTCACGGCCCCGGGTCCTGTCAGGTCCTGTCCCCCCAGCCCCTGGGAGCCCACGAGTCTCGGGCCTGGCCCCGTCTTCAGAAAGTCCTAGTGTCCTTCATCAAATTGTCAACTTTCTCAGGGGGCATGTTTGGCAGGTTTATAGGCAAATAATCAATAAAATGATATTTCAAAGTGAATGTGAAAACTAAACCACCTTTCAGTCAATGGCTTTGTTTAATTGGTTCACCCCCAACCCCCAACCTTCCATCTCTGAAATCAGGGTGCAGCTTGGAGCATCCCTCCCAGTCACTGTCGGCTGGTGGCGATTCTGACAAAACCCTCACTGCCACCACCCGATCACTTTCTTTCTATGAGCACAAAATCGGGCAGCTGACAGCTGACAGCCTCTTAGATCCCAGGAAACACAGGCAGCACATGCAGCTACAAATCCACTGTGGACCCAATGGCTCACTCCCATCACAGCCCTCAATGAGCAGGTCCAGCGCCCCCTGGTGGGAGGACTCAGGGCCAGGTCAGGTGGGAGAAGAGAACCACCCCTGCTTTTCAGAGCAACAGCAAGAGCAGAGCCCAAGCCTGGCTGAAGGCCTGGCAGATGTCCACGACGGGTTACATGGGGGCTCCCCCGACAGAAATGGCTAATCCGAGGCCTGGCAGAGACAAGGAGCCCCAAACACATCCTCTCCTGAGCGTGTCTCCGCGGTAACTGTCTGGAGATCCGCTCTGGATATCCGAGGACCCACCACAGTGTACGTGATGGGGAGGCTCCTCATGCTGAAGGAACTAAATGGTTCTGGATGAAACTGCCGCCACAGTGACGTGGGCTTACATGTTCTACTTGGGTGTTCACACACCTGAGGGGGCAGACGGGGGCGTGCGGAGCCCCCTTCAGGCTCCAAGCACACGTGTACGCACCCAGCTCGCATCTCCTCGGTTCTGCCCTGACCTCGAGGAAGGCCTGAGATCCTCCCCTTCACTGCCCTCCTGCAGCCAGGCCAGCCCCTCCTACCTTTTGGTGGGGGCCCACTGCGGGCGTCTCCCTTCTCCTCCCAGTATGAGCACGATGGGGTGGCCTCCTGGGGCCCAGGACGGCCATCTGCGGGTGACTTGGCTTGTCCTCGTGAGTGGCCTCTCTGGCGTTGGAACAATTTGAGGAAGGCTCTGGCTCGACTCCAGCGCTTTTTCCTATTAGGAGTAGAGGGTTAGGACACTGCCAACCCCCAATGCCCCTCCAGCCGGGGAAGCAGCCCTTCCCTTGGGGTTCAGCACCAGGTTCCCCACGAATCTGCATCGCCAGCACCAGGATCATCGCATGTGGCCTCAGGGCGTGGGGCACCATTGGCAGTTCATTCGCACAGACCCAGGGACGGGAGAAGCGTTCCTTGTGGCAGAAACCCGCACTAGCCTCTCGGGAAACAGAACCTCACATGCAGCCTCCACTCTGCGTCACCGGGAGGCACCGGGAGAGGTGCTGTGCTCATCTAGGTGTGCTGGCAATTGTGCATCCCAGGGCCATGTCAGGGAGAGTCAGGGCCTCCTCATTTCCCGCTGGAGCTCCCAATAGGTGAGACAGGCGGGCAGACTTAGCCCCTTCCGGGCACTGAGGAATCTGGGTGAGGGGGGAACAGGGTGGGCCCAGTGGGCCATGTGGATGAAAAAGAGTGGACACTGGCTGGTGTTCCCCAGGGGTTAGAGCAGTGGCCCAAGCACTGAAGGGTCAGGGTTTGATTCTGGGTCAAGGGAGTGTACCTGGGTTGCAGTTTTATCCCTGGGCCCACTGGGGGCGTGTGCTGGATGGCAACCAATCAATGTGTCTCTCATATTGATGTCCCTCTCATTGATGTCTCTCTCTCTTCCCCCCAACCCTTTGTTCCCCTCTACTTTCTCCAGAAATCAATGAAAAAAAATCCTCAGGTGAGGATTGAGCAAAATTAGAATAGCCCTAGCCGGCTGGGCTCAGTGGGTAGAGCATCACTCTATGGACTAAAGGGTTCTGGGCTCCATTCTGGTAGAGACTCAATTCCCGGTGGGAGGTGTGCAGACTCAATTCCCGGTGGGGGGTGTGCTGGAAGCAGCCAATTAATGATTCTCTTTCATCACTGATGTTTCTCTCTCTCACCCTCAGCCTTCTTCTCTGAATTCAGTTAAAATATACTAATATATATACATATATATATATATATATGTGTGTTTGTGTATATATATATATGTGTGTGTATATATATATATATATATATATATATATATATATATAGTAAAATAAAAACGAATCAATGAAAACAGTGAACTTAAAGGGTCATACAGTGCAGCTAACCAGAAATGGAGGCATTCTAATGTCACAAGAAGCACCGCAGCTGGTTCTAATCCTGGCTCTGCCACAGAGCGACACTGTGCTGACTCAACTCGAGTACTTTCCTCATCGAGGCCTCAATGTCCCCGCCAACACAAGGGACAGGAGGAGGTTGGGAAATTATGTGGTTTTGTGATGTCAACAGAGAGCCCTTGCAGGATTCATGGTGATTTGCCCTCAAGGCTGGGCTGGGGCAGGACAATCTGAAGGCCCAGCTCCTGGGGCTCAGGCCCGGACGCAGGGGAAGGCCTGCTGGACAGAAGCCCGTAGCCTGGGGGACCGAGCCGCCCACCACCGGGGCTGCTGCTCTGCAGAAGGGAACGTGTTTGAGAACCACCCTGGCGTCCAGAGACTCCAGAGGAATGTAGGGAAGACCAAGAGGTTCCTGTGACTGAAGACCATGGGTGCTGGCCCAGGTGTCCGGCCCACGCTTCCTTCCCAAACAGAAACATGGCTTTCTAGGTCCTGAAACCTGGAGACACAGCCTGATAGTCCTGCTCCAGTGGCTCTAATCCAGACTCTCTGCCCCTTCAACCGGACATGGCAGCTGGCATTCGCCACCCTCAGAGGATAACCCCGAGGAAGGCCGGAAAGAAACTCTCAGTTCTTTCAGAGCTGGGAGGGAGGTGCGCTCAGGGGACCTGCCCTAGAGGGGAAGGTGCGGGCCCCACACACTGGTCACTGCTCCACATGGCTTTCCCCACTGGTGAAAGAGCAGCTTCCTGTTCTGAGTTGAAGTTCCTGCTGCTGAAATCAACTCACTTCCTAGGAGCAGGACACTGAGCCTCCTTTGGAGCCCCAATTCTGTCCTCTTCCGGCTCTCCTGTAGGCATAGTCTGCCGGGTGTCGCTGGAAACAGAGGAGAAAGAAAGAACAGTCTGGTTTTATATAAAACGTGTCAATGGACTCATCGGCCCTAGCTGGGACCTGGCCCAGAAGGGCCGGCATTTTCCGGGGACTATGACATCACGGTTCTCATGACCGTCAAGCTCGCCGAGGGGGGAAGATGGGGAGGGGAGCTTGTGGCGTGGGTCCGGGAACCCTAACACGTGAGGAGACCTGCTGTAGCACCAACGAGCAGGCTGGACCACATCTCAGGAGAGCAAGCCCCGAACCATGTGCAACTCAGGATGGCAAACCCGTGGGCCTTGACGGCAGAGACCCTGGTTTCCTTGCTTGAACATGAGTCCCCTGGATCGAGGCAGCAGCTCAAGCTCCTTTAGCCATGAGGCTGCCGAGGTCCCACCTGAGACGCGGGCTTTTCTGAGACTTCACCGTGAAGTGAGCAGCTGTGAAAAGCGATGACTCGCAAACCGCTGGGCCCAGGACCACCGACCCTGACCTGCTCCCAGCGGCCTTGGCTCGGCATCTGTTCTTCTAGTCTGTGTTCCTCTCTTCCCTCAGCTGTGCTGCTGGGCCTTATGCTAGAGCGCTTTCCTGTCTGGCTCTGACCGACCCCCACCACTAGGCGCACAAATTCACACAAGACAGGCCCCCAACCCGCCCCGGGCTGGGAAGACTCCACTCAGAGCAGGTCAGGAAGCCTGCCCACTCCCTGGCCTCCTGCACACACTGTCTAATGCAAGACCTTCATCAGATCATCCCCCTGGGTACCAGGCCCCGATGCTTCTAGTTGGCACCTAGCCAACCTCTGCTGGCCATTGGGACCCGCTGCGCTGTAGAGAGCCAACTCAGTCCATGGTCATTTCCACCCCAAACTACAGTGTGGCTTTCCCTGTAAACCTTCCTGGGTCAGTGGCGAGCCAGCTGTAGACGAGCAGAAGAACCCGGGAGAAAAGTGAAGCAGCACCGTGACCCCGCGGGGCTGGGTCAGTGCCCCTGTGGCCACTGTGACCGAGCCCCTCTGTCCCTCCTGGCCAGCCACTCCCCATCACAAGGAAGGACAGTCCCACAGCTCAGCACTGAGGGGTGAAGAGCACCCTGGGCCCACCAGATGCATCTCGGGTCACTTGACTTCCAACCCCAAGGTTTCCAGCACCAAGCCTCTTCCTCCTGCCTCCTCTCTGGCAGCTCCCTCGGCCCTTAGACCAGCCTCCCATAAACACTCACTCCCAGGGAATCTGACTCCTTAGCAAGGCATGGAGGCCTTCCCCATCTGAGTGCCCCCTTTTCCAGCCTTCCCTCCTGCCACTGCCTGCACCTTCCCTGCACCCCGACCACCCGTGCTCCACCTTCACGTCCCCCCAACTCCCGCCCCCCCGGCTAGCCCTGTCCCCATCCGGGTCAGCTGCAGAACCACAACTCCCACACCACGCTTCCATCTCCGCCTCCTTGGAGCTCCTCAACATCTGTCTGCTGGGCACACAGCTCTGCTCACACGCCATCACCCCTGCCTGTGTGTGGCCACCAGGTCACTGGTTCTGTGCACCTCGCAGGGCCCCCTGCCACAGCCAGGTCCGTGTCACGTCAGCAGAGGGAGGACAACCCTCTCTCCAGCCCCTCAAGCGGAAATCAGACAGAGAACGGGCTCAACCCGCGACCTGGATGGCTTCCCTAGGTACCTCTCTTTGCCTCTGTCATCATTTTTAAACTGAGCTTAATTCCAAAAGCAGATTAAGAAGCGGCTGGCAGTGGGCCATGTCGTTGAAGCCAGCAAAATCCAACCACCGCTCCTTGCAGAATTCTAGAGCCATTCCGGGGAGAGGAGAGCAGGCTGCACTGGGAAGATGGTCTGTTCCCTTGCCCTGGGGACACCAGTTCGCCGGCGGGCTCTCTGCCCAGAACGTGGAGGCCTGGGCGTGGAGCTGGAAGCCCGCAGCCCTGTGCGGACAGGTGTCGGTCACCCCTCCCCCTTACACGTTCTCAGTGCAGTGCTGGCCCCATGCGTCCAGGAGGCTCTGGTTCAGCTCTTTCAAGGTGTCTATCTCCCTCCTCAGGCGACACTTCTCCTCTTGCCAGTCCTTCTCCGCAAGGGTGAGCGACTGAAACACAGATCAACAATGTCCTCAACACCACGGGCCCCTGTGACTCCACTGCTGGGAAACTGCTCCCAAAAGGAGAAAAGGGCCACGTGCATGAACATGGCCATTTCGGCATGAGCTTCACCAGTCGCAAGGACCAACACAGCCAATGACATGGGGATGGCCGAGTGCACCGGCCAGTCGCGCAGCCCTGCCCACGTGTGGCCACTGAGCACGAAAACACAGCCAGTCTGAGCAGAGAGGCGCCATCAGTGCAAAATGTACAAGAGGCTCTGAGGACTTGACAGCCATTTTTAAAAGGAATGTAAAGTATCTCATTAGGAAGCAGCCCAAAGGGTGTGGCTCAGGTGGTGGAGCGGCCCCCCATGCACCAGGAGTTCACAAAAGAGATGCCTGGTCAAGGAACACGCCCAGGATGAGGGGTTGATCCTCAGTAGGGGGCGTGCAAGAGGCAGCCCATCAGAGGTTCTCTCTCCTCATTGAAGTTCCCATCCCTCTCTCCCTCTCCCTTCCTCTCTCTGACATCAGAAAAATAAATGCCGGGCTGGATAGGAATTCGGGGCTGAGGTTGCTCAACTCTCCACCCAGAACATCATCGGGCTGGAGTGGCGGGAAAGCCCAAGCTTTGGCTTCAAACAAACTGAGTTCAGACCCAACCTCAGAGGATGAGGATGGGCGCCAGCTCACAAAAGCATTGTGAGAATTCAGTGAGATGACACGGGGAGCACAGAGCAAAGAGCTCAGCCGCAAGGACAGAATGAAAACAGCACTTAGCTGCTTCCATGCACGCCCCCCCCCCCCACCCCGGCCCTGCGAAAAGGAAAGGTCAGGCCCTAACCAGTTTAGCACAGTGGAGAGAGCATCGGACTGCGAACTAAAGGTCCCAGGTTCGAATCCGGTCAAGGACACATGCCCAAGTTGTGGGCTGGCAGCCCGCGGGGGTGGTGCAGGAGGCAGCGGAACCACGATTCTTTGTCCTCATAGATGTTTCCATCTCTCTCTCCGTCTCCCTTGTTCTCTCAAATCAAGAAAAATAGCTTTAAAAAATACAAAAGCAAAGGTTGGTGAGAGGACTTTTCTAACACATCCCCTCCAGCCAAGGTGCTTATCCCCGTTAAATGCCTCTGGCTTCCTCTCGGCCTCTGGGTGACATTCCCACACAGTCTTTGGGCACAGATGCCAATGAGGACTCACTCGGACCTGGCTGAGCCCCAGGCTGTCAGCCCCGGGCTCAGGCCCGGTCCTGAGGCCCACCAGCCCCCGGCCTCACCTCACACTGCATGCTCAGCTTGTAGAGCAAGATTTCCTTGGGCAGTTTCTCTGCCTTCAGGTCTTGGTACTCGGGCTGCCAGATGGCCTGCCAGATCCGCATCTTCCGCTGCACCTGCTCCAGGGTGGCTTGCAGCTCCTGGCAGTGGGAGCGTAGCTCCTCCTGCTCCGCCTGAAGCAGCTCAGTCCAGGAAGTGAGCCTGCAGGTGGAGAGCCACACGGCCCAGGGCTCAGGAGCACTCCCAGCCTCTGTCCCATGTACACCTCAATCACACCCCCATCCTCTCTGGGCCTCAGGTTTTCCCCTGTGGAAATGAGGGCTGAGCACATTCAGAGGTTCTTAAACTGTGTCCGTTGGGGTTCTATGCGGCCACCCCGGCTGCCACACTCTGGGCTGGGACACAGGACAGGCAGGCTCGGACACAATTCAACAGAGCAGCCTGTGAAAAATCCTTCCCATGGAAGGCTTTGCATGTCTGCCTCCTTGGAAAAAGGGTTCTTCGACTGAAACACTTTTGAAAAACTTGGAATCAGATCATCTTTGCTCTGAAACTCTGCCTTTGCCCAGCTCTTCTCCCCAATTCCAAGTCCCTTTCTGATCCCAACTCCTGACACAAATAAGAGATTCAGGAGCATTATGTAAAGCCACTGACATCATCATCATCATTATCATCGGCATAATTACCCGACTGGCTTTCCAGGAGTAAGGGTTCTACCTGAAATCTCAACCACCAGAGGCTCATGGACTCCATGTGAACACAGATGGGCCCTGTGAGGCCCACACAGTCTCCGTGATTTAATTTAAAGTAATTAGTTATTCAATATTTCTAAAAATGTTCCATTTCACATCAACATTCAGCTACCGAGATTCTGGGAGGGTGGGGAGAAAGCATCAAGCAAAGGCCCTGGCAGGGGCAGCTCAGCAGTGATGGCATCAGCCTGTGTCCGGAATGGTCACGGGTTGGATTCCCAGTGGCATGTGCCTGGGCTGTGGGATTGCTCCCCGGCATAGAGGGGTGTGTGCTGTAGGCATCCAATAGATGTGTCTCTCCCATCGCTGTTTCTCTCTCCCCCTCCCTCCCTCCCTCCTTCCCTCCCTCCCTCTCTCTCAGAAGGGCAATGGAAAAAGGATCCTGGGATGAGGATTAAATAATAAGAAGAATAACAAATAGAAACAAAAGGATGGCCTGGCAGCCCGGGTCCGCCCCGCAGCTGACCGCCTTCAGAGGGTGTGTATTCTCCACGAGGGCCTGCCCTGCCGCTGACACTCCCTCCCCACCTGCTGGACCTGCCTGGCCCCGCAGGCACCTGACTGTGTAGCCCCAAACCTATTAAAACAAGGCTGTGCGATGGAAGGCTTCACGTGGTCAGGCCACTGGGCTGAGACCAGACCTGGATTTGAGTCCTGACTGGGCCACTCCACTCAGGACTGGCCCGAACAAGTTATTGAATCTCTCTGAGCCTCTTTCCTCATCTGTTTGAAAAGAAGGATGAAAACGCAGTCAATTCTCAGGATTCGCGGTATAATGTCCTATGGAGCCCCCGCGAGCACTGAGCAGTGTAGACTGCAACTGTCCCCACCAGTTCCTGTGAGTCTCTGGCCACATTTCTGCCAACCAATCAAGACATAAGGACGCTTTGTGCCATATGCTCACTGGGACAGCCAACAGCACCAGACCTCGGGCCGGAACGACCCTCATGTGCCACTCGGATATTTTCCCTGAGGCCCAGCGCAGCGTGCACTTGGGACACTAGACAGCACTGCAGCACTCCATCTGGGGGCCGTTTCAAACAGCGAAATCGCCACCAAAAAGCAAGAGAAGAGGACTCCATGGCACGCAATGGACCACAGAAGGGACGCTCGTGTGCAGTGTGAGAGCTGAAACAGGCAGGAGTCAGCGGCCTTGTTCAACCGCAGCTGCAAATGTGCACATCAGGCGATCCCAGGATCTCGCCCTATGGACAGGCCCCTGACAGGCCATGGGGACCAAAGGGGGGTGACAAGTGCATCTCAGCGAGGAGGTGAGTTCGCCAACAGGGAACGCGGGAATGACGGGGAGCAAGCATATGTCCTTCTGGAATGGCTGGTGAGAGAGGATGAAGATGCCCGTGCCCGACACAGTCATCCCCATCATCCATGTGGGAGGGGCGGTCACCCACACCTGGACGATGCTCCATCCCAGCCACCAGCTGGAGGCCCTTCCCTCCTGACCATCAGCTGTGACCGTGACAGGGCAGGTGAAAGGGCACCATGACCAGGGGACTCCCCTGAGCTGAGTGCGGCGGGAGCTGAGGGAGCTGGTGTGACTGAAGGCGGCAGGTGCTGCTGCAGGGGCGGGCGGGTACCTGTCGTTCTCCTGCCGCAGCTTCTCCTCCTCTCCGTGGTTCTCTCTGGCGGGGGCCAGGGCCTTGGCCTCCTGCTCCTGCTTCAGGGCCTCCTGGGCTTCGGGCACCTGCTTCTCCTGCTGCCCCGGCTCCTCCAGCTCCCTCTCCTCGGCCCCCTGTTGGTTCTGGGGGCTCAGACTAGAAGGATCCTCCTGCCCAGAGGGAAAAGGTGAGGATGCCTCACTGGGTGCCGGTCCCGGGGAGTAACAGACCCCGTATCCCTGCACCCCCACACGCAGTGAGGGGCCAAGAGCAGGGCAAGTGCAGACCCCAAAAGAGCAGGGACCCTCGGGGCAGGCAGCACCCGCCGTGCTGAGTGCGGTTCTCCCAGCACTGAAGGAACTGCGCTGGCCGGGCCCACATGGTGCTACGGGAGCCCTGCGCCCTCTCCACACTCGGGACCTTTAGGGGCACAGGATGCCCGCTCTCTGGATCAGCTCCTTGGCTGCCCTCTGTGACCACATGTAAAAGCCTATTTTTTTAAAAGGACATAGAGATCAACCAAAGGACTTCTATGCCAGCATATAGGCCTGACCAATGGACACGGACAACACGGGGCTGAGAGCATGAGTTCCCTCCCCCCACCAATAGGGGGCAATGTGGGGATATGGACACATATGTAATAACTTAATCGACTGTGGTGGCTGGTAAGCAAGGAGGCATGGAGGAGTGCGCTTGCCTCTGCGGCTGGGACCCTTCGCGGGGATGTGGGTGTCCTCAGGAGCGCCAGGGCCCGGCTGAGATGGCAAAGGCCCAGGGCAAGCGGTGTCCTCAGAAGAGCCAGGGCCCGGCTGAGAAGGCAGCGGCCGAGGGCAAGCGGGCCCCAGCAGAAAAGCACCTGGAGGCGGACGCCGCAGCGGGGTGCTGGGTGGGGAGTGGAAGAATCGCGAGCCCCAGGCCGCCCCCGCACTGCTCGCTGCAGGACCTGCGGGTGGAGATGCTGGTGGGTATCTGTGCCTCGCTCCCCGTCACCGCCCTGGCCAGCCTGGCCCAGGTCTGCACCAAATTCCACCACACCCTGCACATGGACAACATCTGGAGACGGCGCTGCCGGGAGGAGTTTGGCATTTGTGAAACCTTGCAGAATCTGGAGGCAGTAGGCACGTCTTACCGAGAAGTCTATGCGAAGCTGTTCCACCCAGACAGACACATTTTGGGTTTGTGGGGGCGAGATATTGAGCTCTATAAAACACTGCTGTATGTAGCGGTGGACGGCTTAGGTATTACTGGTTGGACTTACAGGCCTGGTCTTAACACCCATGTGGAGGGCCCAATGCAATTCAAGCCCGCGTTCCGAATCCGCCTGACGGAGCGGAAATCAGCCACGGTGGAGTGCATGGAAGGCCGCCACCGCAGGCCCCACAGCCGCCACCTGCAGATTCGGAAGGACAGGCTCACCAGCCAGTGCCAGAAGAGAGACCACCGAAGGGATTCACCCACGCGGCTTAGGGAGGAATTCGGGACGGCGGGCGCTGATATGGAATGTCACAGTGCGGCATCACTGCTGGACCTACCGCCGCCTCTACCTCCCGCCCAGCCACCCGGACCACCTCATCAGGCCAGGCCTCCTCCAAGGTAAATGCGATTGGATTGCTTGGGCCTCATGATTTTCATGCTCAGCTTCCACGGGAAGTGTGCCAGGCTCACGCACAGCACGGGAATCGCATTGCACATATTAGAGATCCACCTCACGCGCCGCATCCAGCTGCGAGATGGCGAGATCTTCCGCGACTTCCACGAGCTCTCCCGCGTGGTCCGTGAGATGGAGGAGCAGGTGCTCTGGGAGCAGCAGCAGCAGCAAGAAGACAGGACCGAGGAAAGCGAGGGCCATGGCTGGCAGAGCCCCGCCCAGCCCAGCGTAGGGGAGTCCGGGGCTGCAGCTGCAGAGGAGCAGCCTGTCCCGTTTGTTCTGCCTGTGGGCGTGAGCCCAAGGGACCAGAACTACCCCCGGACCTGCAGGATGTGTTTCTGTGGCGTGGAAACTGTTCCCGTATTTCCCTCAAACTGGCACTACCCTGGAGTCGTCATCCTGTTCGATGAGAACCACTTGGGGTTCATCGATCTGGAGGAGACATCCTTCATCCTGTTTGGCAGAGTCCAGAACACCTTCCAGAATGTGAAGGCAGCATCCCCGTAGGCCTTCCTGGAGATGCTCAAGAACATTCACCCCCGACCACGTTTACCACCCGAGAGGATATTTGATGTTTAGAGAGAGTGGGGGAGAGAGGGAAAGAAAGAAAGAATCCATGTGAGAGAAACACATCAGTTGGTTGCCTCCTGCCCAAGCCCGGAACAGGGCCAGGTTAGGTAGGGGCCAGCAATTGAGGTCGAAATAAACCTTAAACCAGTGGTTCTCAACCTTCCTAATGCTGCGACCCTTTAATACAGTGCCTCATGTTGCAGTGACCCCCAATTTCATTGTTACAAATTGAACATAATAAAAGCATAGTGATTAATCACACACAAAAAATAATAACTTAATCAATAAAAATATTTTAAAAATAAAAGAAAAAGAAAAAGTACATAGAACAGCAGTCTGGATACAGAATATCTGAACAACACTAGCAGCCAACTGACCCTGATATTTACGGAACAACCATCGAATGGGCACAGCCAGCAGCACCGCCCTCCTCCTCCCCTCAGTCCTGTCAACCACCACCACGATGGCCAGTGTCCCAGGGAGGCAACACCTGCCCCCGCGGCCGGCAGTGGCTGAGAATTGCTGGTCTGAGCTGCAGCTGAGCGAGGGAACTGGTCACCCAGGAATCACTGATCAATGACCAGGACACGGCTGTGATCCCAGAGGCTCCCTCGGGCAGGCGGGGGCGCCACGGGGACATGCGCTCTGGAGGGCCTACCTGCGTGGCTCTGGAGGTAGCCAACATCACGGTGTTGGCGATGTTAGACTGGAGTTCTCCCTCCAGCTCTTCCTTTTGGCTGTTGGCCTTGTCCTGGGTGAGTTGGGTCCCCAACTCTTCCAGCTGCAGAGCCAAAGACCCAGCCCGTGCCACAGTCAGGTCACAGAGTGAACTTGGCTTGAGAGCAAACCCCAAACCTGTCACCCCACGGGACACCTGGCCACCGGCTTGCCCGTCTATTCCGGACACCGCCCACCTTTACCTCTTTCCGGAGCTGCTGGTTCTCCTCCTGCAGCGTCTTTACTGTGCCCCGGAGGGCATGGGTATTCTCCTCCAAATCAGTGATCCGCGTGCAGGCTGAAGAGCAAAGTGGAGTCAGAGCACAGCTTCCAGGGCCTCCACTTCCCCTCTCTGACTCTGGCCCCGAGAGGACCATCCCCCCAGACGGCCACCCCCCCACCCCGAGGCCAAGGTGTGAGGGCCGGGGATGGTCAGCTGGGTGTCGTACACAAGGTGCTGCCGCTGTTGGTTGTGGCCCCTGTGCTGGCTCAGCTGGGGGCCGGTAGGGGAGCCATCCAGAGCTTAAGAAGAAGGCAGGTGACCGTGGAGAGGCCAAAGCAGAAGTTCCAGACGGTGGAACTGCTGGAACCACTTTTTACCGAGTTCTAACCTGACTGTCTAGTCAAGGATTTCAGAGACTCACAGAGACGGCAAAGACATGGCATGGTCCGGGCCAGCCGTCAGAGTGGGGGGGTCTGGGTGGCTCAGCTGGGGAGTGGGAGGCACGGTCATTGACCAGTATGCCTGCGGGGGGTAGCGGATCTGGGGCGCGTGTGTCGAGGACTTGCCACCCGTGGGTGAGGTCCTTCGGGAGGAGAGGTCACTGAGCAGCCCCTGCCCAGGGAGACAGAGTGCAGACTGCACCCATCTGCCCGAGGAGGACATGAACGGAGGAAATCAGCCCAGGCCTCTGTTATAAAGCAGGTGAGTGAGCACTGGGGAGGCTCCTGCCATCCAGAGCTTTCAATCCCCCATGGACAGATCTAAGACAGCCTCTGGGGTCAGCGTGCTGTCATCTGGAAGCTCCCGGGACTGTCCACACGGTCACTGAGAAATCTGAATCTACTTACTTGTAGTTCATGTCCTGACTTTGAGGCTGCCAGGCCCCTCATGTTCCCCTTGGGGAGAATGGCAATGAAACGGTCCCAAATGGCCCCTGAATCACACCGTACTGACTTCGGCTGAGGGTGGGCTGACCCAGGAGATTCAGAGCCAAGGGCTCAGCTCCCTGGGTGAGGGAGAAGCCACAGCCAGGCTGGCTCCCCGGCGCCAGGGGCTGCTGCCTACCTTCTGTCAGCTGCTCCAGGTCCCAGCTCAGATGGGCGGGCTGGTTCCTCCTCTGGACCTGTTCAGCCTCGAGGGCCATGATGTCCCCCAGCAGCTCCTCAAGGAACTGCTGGGGGATGTGTCCACGATCCTAGTGCAGGAAGAGGGGTGGGGTGAGGATGCGCACCATGGAACCCGCTGGCCTGCCCCGCCCCAGGGCAGCTACCCTCATTCCCCAGGATGAAGGGCCTCCATGCACCTGCTCACTTCCTAGAGCACCGCTGCACACAAGGGACTCCAGCACAGGGTCCTGCTGGGAGACCTACAGCCACTAAAAGACATGCTGACCCCATGGTAGGTGATGAAGACCCATGAGGCCTCTGTGGTGTCTGAGCAAAGTGACGCACAGCACAGGGCTGTAAAGCAGGTGACAAGAGGACGGGCGGCTCTCAGGCCCCTTAGCTGGTTTACCATGTCTTGGAATTGCCGTAGGGACTCCCAAATCACAGCTCGGCCCACATCCTAGTTGCCAGCAGAGACCCTTATTGCCAGTCACCCACCTACATCCATCCTTACAGAAAGCAACACAGCAGTCAGGCCCTATCCGTTTGTTTTTTTTTTTTTGTTTTTTTTTTTTTTTCTTTTTTTTTTTTCTTTAACATCCTATAGAATAAAAGTCTAATATGCTAAGTGTCCGGTCATCCATTCAACCAATGAAAGCATAATACAGGAATGATATGCTAAGGCCACTCAACAGCTTGCTATGACGTGCACTGACCACTGGGTGGCAGACGCTGCACCTGGCAGGTTGGCTTGCTGCTGGGGTCTGGCTGATTGGGGCTGAACTAGACAGGCCTGACATGCCCTGGGGCCCTCCCAGGGTCCCTCCCCACTAGCCAACCTCCTGTGTCCCTCCCCGCCCTCATCATACACCAGTGGAGTCCCACTGCCTCGCCTATGCCCTCTCGCAATCTGGGACTCCTCAGGGGCTGTCAGAGAGCCAATTTCAGCCGAATTCCCGTAGGCCAGGCCAAGGGATCCCAATTGGTAGGAGGGAAGCCGTGGACCTGCCGCCAGTGGACACGGTTCTGGTCAAAGCCTGGCAGCGGGAAGGGTTTGCTCACAGACTCGGGAGTCACCTGGACACCGTCTCTCTGCCCATCCCCGGCCCTGCGCAAGGTGCCCTCTGTCCTTGCACAGTCACTCCTCACAAGAGCCCTGAGGGGGAGGCAGGGACAGTCCCTTCTCACACAGGAAGAGGCTATGCACTCACCGACTCTAGGACCACCGACTCTTCTTACTCCAACTCTTCACACCGACTCTTCACACACTGACAATTCACACCGACTCCGCACCACCAACTCCGCACCACCAACTCCGCACCCACCAACTCCTCACCCTCCAACTCCACGCCCACCGACTCCACGCCCACCAACCTCACACCTAACATTCCACTGTCTCCATGGCCACCCAACCAAACTGCTCTAGGCCAAGCATTCTAAACGGCTCTGCCAGAGGCTCATGCCCCATGCCAACTGCTTTAGGAATACGCAAAAATTAGGACACTCTCCCCATCAAGATTAAGATCTATCTGGCACATAAAATATAAAGAAACATCAAGGTTATGTTTAGAGATCCTATACCATTATCAATGGAAATTAACCACTTCATTCTGATATGTCTGTCTATGTTTCAAAAAATTATTTTTTCCCATCAGCCACATTACAGAAATTTGATTCGTTCCTTTCAGGGAACTACACAATCATTTTATTTTGTGAAGTCTTACCTACAGAGCCCAGCTCGGAAATTCTCACCATCGACTGTCAATAGTTCATACGAAAGACCCCTCAAGTCCACCAGTCAATTGCCTAAAAAACAATTTGACAGACCACTCACTAATGTGTAGTTTATAAGAAAAATGAACAAAATAAAGCTATATATTTGAGAAATATTTTATATACATATATATTTTTAAAAATATATATTTTATTGATTTTTTACAGAGAGGAAGGGAGAGGGATAGAGAGAATCATTGATGAGAGAGAAGCATCGATCAGCTGCATCCTGCACACTCCCCACTGGGGATGTGCCCACAACCAAGGTACATGCTCTTGACCAGAATCAAACCTGGGTCCCTTCAATCCCCAGGTCAGCCCTCTATCCAGTGAGCCAAACTGGCTAGGGCTATACTTTATATATTTTAAAAATATATATCTTTATTGAGTTCCGAGGGGAAAGGAGAGATAGCGAGAGAGAAACATCAATGATGAGAGAGAAGCATTGATCAATTGCCTCCTGCACGCCCCATAATGGGGATCAAGCCCCCAACCAGGGCATATGCCCTGACTGGGTATCTAATGGTGACCTCCTGGTCGTAGTGATACACTCAATCACTGAGCCATGCCGGCCGGACTGGAAAATATTTTAACAAAAGGACTTTTTACATAGCTTTCAGTGCAAGGAGTACTAAATTAGCACATGCAAGAAAGACATTTATAGAACAAATATACAGGCACCCTCAGAACAGAATTTAAACATTTAGGCTGCCAATCAATTATTTCTAAACTAGTAATGGTTTACTTGGGTGAATTAAAAAATTCATTCATAATTTAAGACAAATTTAAATTGTTTAAAGTAGATGAAATCTTTGGACTTAGATTGGGGGTGGGGGGAGAGTACTGATTAGCATTTCGATTCATTATCCAGCTCCAATGACTGTTATAAAATTACTGAAAGTGAATCTGGACAAGCAATGGGTCCGGGCTGCTGGTCACTCCTTGAGCCAATGAGCAGAGACAGGGTTGAGATCATTTATTCCATGAATGCAGCAGAAGGAGAGAGCAGCAGGTAACCCACAAATGTCTGCTCTACCCCCTGTCCCCCTCCCCCAATAAGCCAGCTGCTTATCTTGGGTAGAAGGACAAAGATCCCATGGGAAAGCAGTCATTTCAGGCCTGGGAATGTAGGAAGGTATAGTGGTTACAGGTTACAGGCAACTCGGGCTGGGTGTTGGCAGAGGCCGGGTGGCTCCGGGACCAGATTACAGGCAATGAGGTTGCTGATCTAGGCCTTTCTCAGAAAGGAGGGTGGCCTGCATTCCCTTGTTAGCTCCCATGTCCCAGGGCGGACAACTCTCCACCAGATCAGAACGTGCTTTTCCTCATTAGAACAGAACAATCATGGTTAACAGAGCACCATTCATATTCCTTGTAATCATAGCGAGTCCCCAGCAGTCTATTCCTGCCCCGAACAAAAGAACAAAACTGAAAAAAATCCCACCTAAAGTGGTGACTTTTTCATAACTATCTCAATCAATTCCTCGTACAGAAGCTATTCCATAAATCTAACCGCCTTCATTTGTGGGCAGCATGATGAGATTTCAATTCATGTCCAACGAAATGTGATCTAACCTGGAAACAAATTTATAGATGCAGTGACCTGAAGTGAGAACACAGCGGATAACATATACTTTTAGGAATCTTGAGATAATGAAAATTATTTATCATTATGCAAATCAAGATTTCAAGAACAGTTGAATTGATGAGCTTATGCCAAAGGGATATAAACTGGATGATAAAATTTCAAACTCTCTGCTCCCCGTTTTCAGGGCCAACATTTTAGAGAAACGATGCAAAATTTATGAACCTAGTGCTATTTTTAAGGAAAATACATAAGAATGACACAGAAAACAGGATGAGGCCGACTGAAACCACAAAAGAGTGAGCACAAGCCTGGCACAGTGATGAGCACATTGCACACATTGCATCTCATTCACTCAACTCAAAGTCATCAAGGTGTTCCATCAACTCCCATGGACTGAGCTGTATTTTGGACCACGGATATGCACAAAGGTTAGGAGTCACAGAAAGTTTTCTTTCCTAAAAATTGGTCCACGACCTGGCCGGTGTGGATCAGTTTGCGGGAGCATCATTCTCTACACGGAAAGGCTGTGGGTTCAATTCCCGGTCAGGGCACATACCTAGGTTGGGCGTTCAGTCTCCAGTGGGAGTGTGTATGAGAGGCAACCAACTGATGCTTTTCTCTCACATCAATGATTCTCTCTCTCAAATCAATAAGCACATCCTTGCCATAGGATTTAAAGAAAAAGTGGGTTTCATTAGGTCTTAGAAAGTCATTCTCAAAATTTTCAGTTATCAATTCTTAGCAACTTCTCCAATAGTTTCAAAGAATACCTTGAAGCTAACTAAACCAGCAATACCATTCTTTTCTTTATACAAGCAGGTTTACCGGCACCCGAGCCTGGTCGGCCTGGTCCAGTAGTTGAGTGTCAACCTATGAACCAGAACCAGGCAGTTATGGTTGGCTTCCAGGTTGGGGCCCATGTCCCAGTTGTGGCCTCCATCCCCAATGCGGGGTGTCCAGGAGAGAGCCAATCAATGGTTCTCATCATTGGCGTTTCTCTTTCGCGCTCCGTCTCCAGTTTTCTGTGAAGTCAATAAAAGTATATATAAAATAAGAATTCTCCTCAAAAAAAATGAATAAAGAAGTAAGGGTAGAGGACGCCCTGACTGGAGAGGGCGGTGGGTCTCTGCTGTGGCCCCACGTAAACATACCTGGGGAGGTTACATAGGCAAGCCCCTCTCCTGCTGGGCTAACGCCTCCGGTCCTGGTGGGCCCTCTTCCAAAGTGGTCAGAAGGCCTATGGTGATTCTGCTGCACAGCCGAGTCCAGCACCACCGGCTAAGTGTGGGGGATGCTGATCTCACAGGGACACGCTGCACACGGGCCCCTCACAGGGTCTCACCGCAGAAACACAGCTGCCATTCGATCCCTCGCAACTCTTGCTGACCAGGCCGGGCACCCGACTCGCGGCTCCAACTACCTCCCAGCCTTCCACGGTGGGTCCACGTCCACAGGGCACTCACTTCCCCTCTTAGCAATTTCCTCAGTTTCTCCACAGGCTCAGGCTCACAGCCCGGAATCCTCTGCACGCCACTGCTCTTCAGAACCAACATCGTTTCCAGCACACAGCGAACCTTAAAAACATAAAGAAAAGAAAGAGAGAGCCATCCATTTCAAATGGTCATCACTTCAACTTGGGAAGAAACAAACCAACTCTGCACGTGGCCACCACTGCTGATAAACCCGATGGTCGCAGGCAGACCATCCCCACTCCAGCCTCTGCAGCCTTTTAACATGACCCGGCACCGGACTCCTGCCAGACCTTCACCAGGGCCTGGACCACTACCCACAGAGCTCCCCTTCCCTCTCCTGCTCCCCTCCACCCCCCTCCTCCCACTGGTTCTCCCCCCTCCCTGCACTCCTCCCTCCTGGCCCTGTGCTCTGAGCCACCCCTCCTCTCCAGGACATTGGCCATTCCTTCCCCACCCCTGGCCTGTACACTCTTTAACTTTTCAACTGGAAAGAATGTCACACTGAGAGAAAAGTCGCAAGCACAATTCAGAGACCTCCCAGAGAGCCCTGTCTGAGATTTCTCCGAGTATTCACTTTTCAGTGAGAGCATTCACACAGCATCACACCCACCCATTCACAGTGTCCACTGCGTATGTTAAGGGCTGTGCGTCCTCAGAGGGCTCAGACCACAGCACATCCCAGTGAGCATTTCCGGTTTCAGGATGGTCCCGTCCTCCCTTCTGAGCCTGTGTCTCCTGCATGTAGTGCTGTCCACTAAAGGCCCAGCTGAGAACATGCGCTGACCCCGCCTTCCCTCCCACCCATTCTCCGCCTGGTCAGTTCCAACTCCCACACCCTCTCCCACACCCACGTCAACTACCACAGAGCTAATCCTCCCACCACCGTCTCTGACCCCTGAAGGGGGTCTTCCTGACTGACCACCTCCATCTTCTACGTTGTAGCCAGGGTGACCGTTAGCACGAACCCTTCCCAGTCCATTTTCCCACTCAGAACCCTCCAGGTGCCTCCAGGATCAACGCCCAAGTCCTTGCAACGGCCTCTGCCCTGCTCCCCTGTGGGCCCCACACGCACCCTCTCCCGGCTCCTCACACATCCCTCGGGGCTCCCCCGCCCTCCCCTATCTCTGATCTGCACAAAAGGAAAAGAGGCAGGAGCTCTGCTCAGCCCTGTGTTCTACAAGGGGAAACTGAGGCTTGGAAGACTCAGGTCACATTGCTGTCCACTGCTGAGCCAGAAGTCCAGGTCGCTGACACCTGAGCCCCGAGCCACACGGCCTTCCTCAGTGAACATTTGTTGAACAGATGAGTGTGAATTAAATTGACTCTTAACTCACAAAAGACCCTAGTTTTAGTAAAGGAATAAGGTTTGCTCACACACTCACGATAAAAACATCTTCATCCCAGGAGCACACGATAACAGATGGCTAGGGCATGGCACACAGTATTTCCCCACTTATTTCACCTGCTGCTCAGCATCTGCGCACTTAGGCACTTAGGAGGCAGGTCGAGGGACCCACTGTCCCTGGTCTGGTCCTGGAATGTTCTGCCTGCCCCGCTGGCTTTGCCCTGGTCTCTCTGATCATTGTCAGGGACATAGCATCCTGTTTTCTCAATGAAAATCCCCAAGATCATGGTGCTGGTAGTTTCAGTGTCTGCTGAGGGCCTGCTTTCTCGCTCATTGCCAACCTTCCCTTCACTGGGTGCTCACTTTCTGGAAGGGGCACTAATGCCAGTCAGGAATGCTCCACTCTCATGACCTAAGCACCACCTCCAAACACCATCACATACAGCATATGGTTTCCACATGGGAATTTTGGGGCGGGGGTGGGGGGTGGGGGGCAAGTATTCAGTCCTCTCAGCAAACTCCTTCTTGTATTGAAGTCTTCTGAGAAGAGGCATTTGAGCTAAACCCTGAGGGCTGGCATTCCAAATAAAGAAATGAGGATGTACCCAGATCCCAAGACCACAAAGTGCAAGGTGTGTTTGGGGACACTCAGGAGATGATCTTAGTGCAGACATAGGTTTCAGCCAATTTTATATTTCTGGATAAAGAATTTGAACTTGATTTCTTAGGCCATAAGTTGTCTATGGAACTCTCTCTCTATATATATATGGAACTCTCTCTCTCTCTCTCTCTCTCTCTCTCTCTCTCTCTCTCTATATATATATATATATATATATATATATGTATATATATATATATATATATATATAGAGAGAGAGAGAGAGAGAGAGAGAGAGAGAGAGAGAGGAAACTATATATATATAGTTTTCACCTGAGAATATATTTATTTATTTATTTATTTATTTATTTATTTATTTATTTATTTAGAGAGAGACATCTATGTGAGAGAGAAACTTCAATCAATTGCCTCCTGCATGCCCCTCACCCGGGATCAAACTGCAACCTAGGTATGTGCCCTGATTGGAAATCAAACTCCCAACCTTTTTTGGTTACAAGAGGACACTCAACCAATTGAACAACGGGGTCAGAGCTCCATTGATATTTTTTAAAAATATATATTTCTTTATTGATTTCAGAGAGGAAGGGAGGAGAGAGAGATAGAAACATCAATGATGAGAGAGAATCACCATTAAGCTGCCTCCTGCACACCCCCTACTGGGGATGGAGCCTGCAACCCAGGCATATGCCCTTGGCCTGGATGGAACCTGGGACCCCTCAGTCCGCAGGCTGACTCTGTATCCACTGAGCCAAGCCAGCTAGGGCTCCATTGACATTTTTAACCTAGACACCCTATGCCGTGGGAGAGCAGAGCTCAGGAAAGTTTTCTAGTTTCCATCAGTGTGCGATTGTACAGCTAAGTCCACGGAGAGGGAGGGCAGGTAAAGCTGGGGTGCTTCATCCAGGTCTAGGGGTCACCTGGCAGTGTGCCTGTGAAGCTCAGAAATGGCACGCCATGTTTCTGTGAGGACCTCCGTGTCTTTCCTGCACTTTTCACAGGGTCTGGCCCTACAGGGTGAAGGAGCACCTGCAGAGGGGAAATCAGCGCGCCCCTCACCGCCCCAGTCCCATGGGGGAGCGAGCAGAACCCGCCTGGAAGTGCGGCAGCTCCGGGTGGAGGCAGCTCAGGCTCCTAGTGACAGGACCAGGCGCAGATGGAGAGGCCTGGACAGTCTGGTCACAGCTCAGACTCCAGCTCACCGGGTCCCGCCCCCGGGCTCCACGCAAAGCAGGACAGGAAATTCAGCGGAGTCTTTGTTTGGTTTTAGAGCGGGAGCTGACGCCCGCGGCCCTCGGCTGCTGCTTGCCGGGTCTCCGGAGCGGGGGGCGGAGGGGGAGGAAACGCTCAGCAGCGGTGGAGTCCCCGTGACAGACCAAGATTTTATGGGGTACAGACACTGAAAAGGCCTTCATGACAGCCCTACATTATTACCTTAATGATACAGGTTTGGATGGACAATTACAAACTCCCTACTTGACCACAGAGTAAAATATCAAACCTTTAATGAGTGACACTCCGTCTCTCATCTACGTTTCACCCCTTTAAATAGGGATGTGTTGATTTCATCCACCAGCATTAATTCTTCTATCTCACATTCAAGTTGACAGGAATATTGGAGCCATCTATGGAAGGACAGAGCATATGAAGACAGGGTATTATTTTTAGTTCATTTTGAGCACCACTCTGTCGAGTACAAAGAGAAAAATTATTTATCTTTCCTGACCTTTAAGAGAGCATAGGTATCTTTCCTACAGTTGAGATCTGTAGATGATTAAAAGGCACTTGCTTCCAACGACAATGCTACCTTCCTCCATCCTTGTCCTTGGTAGCGTCACTCCTGGGCCCTGTACCCAGGTCCCAACCAAGACACCGAGAAGTGAATCTGCTCTGTCGACGAGACCCTGGCCCAGCGTTCCTGGAATGGCACAAAAGGCCCATCCTTGTCACTTGGTGGATGTGGTTTAATGAAGCAGAGAGTCACTGTGGGAGATTTGCACTACCTGCGTTGTGTTTTGTGAGATGGTTAAAAGGTTTGAAGCTCCTTTAAGAAACCAGGTGGTACAGTGAAGGAGCTGTTCCCCCAAGTGATCGCATTAGAGGTGGCTGAGACACAGCAGCTGTAGTAAAAGCTGTGGAAGCTTCATGAGGGGATGAGAACTTAGCTGTGTAGGTGACTGGTCTGGATGGTGGCCCTCAATCCCACTGACCACCAGTTCCTGTGGGCAATTCCTTATCCTCAGCCCTGACCTCAACTGGACCTGCTGGACCAGATTCTCCGGGGCAAGACCACCAAATCTGGTTGTCGCCTGTTTTATTTTTTAACCTTTTAAAAATATAATTGTAGATTCCATTATTTATAAGAGATAACGCAGAGGTAGCCCATGTAATCTGACCCGGTTTCCCTCAATAATATCTTATAAAACTTTCACAACCAGGATATTGACAGTGACCCAACCAGCCATGTAGGGCCCATAGAAAACAGATCTACCTGATTCTCCCACACCCAGGACAGAGCCTTCTATTTTTTTTTTGGTATATTATTATCACAGTAATATATACACAATGAAATTTACCATTTTAAGTATTTTTCAGAGCACAGTCCAGTGGTGGTAAGTGGTCCTTAACACAACAATCATATTGTTGTGCTGCCCTTACCACCATCGGCTCCATCACTGTTCTCATCTTCTCCAACTGAAGCTCTGTCCCCACTAAACAGCAACTCTGCATCCACTCCCCCATTACTGGTGCCCTCCATCTTACCTGTATGACTCTGATGGCTCTAGGGACCTCATGTGAGTGGGATCACACACTATTTGTCCTTTTGTGACTGGCTTATTTCATTGACCATCATGTCTTCAGAGTCCATCCAGGTTGTAGCATGTGCCACAATGGCCTATTTTTCTAAATTGAATATATTGGGGTGAGATTGGTAATGAAATCATGTAGCTTTCAGGTATACAGTTCGGTAATACATCATCTGTATGTTGGATTATGTGTCTCACCGCCCTCCCCCTGACCCAAGTCAGGTCTCCTTCAATCACAATTTATCCTTTCTAAACCCTCTTCTACACAAACCCCTCTCTCTCTGATAATCACCAAACTGTTGTCTGTGTCTATAGGTCTTTTCTTTGCTTAACCCCTTCACTTTTCCCCTAGTCCCCCAACCTCCTCCCCTCTGACAGTATTCAGTCAGTTTTCTGTATCTATGAGCCTGTTCCTATTTTGATTGTAGTTTATTTTGTTCATTAGATTCCACATATAAGTGAAACCATAAGGAACTTGTATTTCTCTGAATGGCTTACTTCACTTCACTTAGCATAATACTCACCGGCTCTATCCATGCTGTTGCAAAAGGTAAGATTTTCTTCATTTTCTATTGTGTGTGTGTAGGTGAGTAGTATTCCATTGTGTTAATGTACCACAGCGTTTTCTCCACTTATCTGCTGCTGGACTCTTGGGCTGCTATGAAATCTTCGCTATTGTCAATAATGCTGCCGTGAACATAGCATTGCATATATCCTTTCCGATCAGTGTTTCAGGTTTCTGCAGAGATATTCTCAGAAATGGAAATGTTAGGTTATAAAGCAGTTCTATTTTTAATTTTTGAGGGAACTTCATACTGCTTTCCACAGTGGTTGCACCAATCTGCATTCCCACCAAGAATACAGGAGAGTTCTCTTTTCTCCACATATTCACCAGCACTTGATGTTTATTGATTTATTGATGATAGCCATTCTGACAGAGGTGAGGTGATACCTCGCTATGATTTTAATTTCCATTTCTGTAATGATTAGTGATGCTCAGCATCTTTTTATTTGTATAATAATCATCTGCAGATCCTCGCTGGAGAAGTGTCTGTTTAGGTTCTTTGCTCATTTTTAAATTGGATTGTTTAATTTTTTTATGATGTTGAGTTTTTTAAGTTCTTCATAAATTTTGGATATTAAACCCTTATCAGATGTATCAGTGGCAAATATGTTCTCCCATTCAGTGGGTTGATGGTTTCCTTTGCTTTGCAACAACTTTTTAGATTGATGTAGTCCCATTTGTTGAGTTTTTCTTTTGCTTCTGTTGCCCAAATAGATATATCAGAATAAAAAATATTTCTATGAAAACTTATTGCCTTTATTTTCTTCTAGAATTTTTACGGTTTCAAATCTCACTTTCAAGTCTTAATCCATTCTGCATTTTTTCTTCAATATGGTGTAAGAAGGTAGTCTGCATTCATTTATTTTTCTACTTATGTGTCCAATTTTCCCAATAGCATTTATTGAGTGGACTATCTTTACCACATTGTATAGTCTTGTGTCCTTTGTCAAATATTAATTGACCATAAGTGTATGGGTTTATTTCTGGACTTTTTATTCTGTTCCAATGATCTTTATGTGTGTTTTATGCCAGTACCATACTATATTTATTACTATGGCCTCGTAGTATAGTTTGTTATCAGGTAGCATGATTCCTCCCACTTTGTTCTTCTTTCTCAAGATTACTCTGGCTATTGGTTTGGTTTTATTTTGTGTTTTGTTTTTTTGGTTTTTTTGGTTTTGTTTTGTTTTTTTTTGTTTGTTTGTGTGTTTTTTTTTGTGTGTGTGTGTGTGTGTGTTGGGTTTTTTGTTGTTGTTGTTGTTTTTTTTTTTTTTTTGTACTTCCATATAAATTTTTGTGATATTTGTTGTAGCTCTCTGAAATACGTCACTGGACATTTGAATGTTGTTAATTCTTCCTATCTTTGAACACCATATATGCTTTTATTTATTTGTATCTTCTTCAACTTCTTCCTGTCTTCTTTCCTTTCTTTCACTTTCTTCTTTCTTTTTTTCTTTCTTTCTTCTTCATAATGTTTATTATGTTCAGGGGAATTCCCTCTGTTCACATTTCGCTGAGAGTTGTTATAATGAATAGGTGCTGTGTTTTGTTGCTCTTTCTGCATCTATTGTTATAACCATGTGATTTTTATTTATTTTGTTTACGATGTATCATGTTTTTTATGTGTAGATACTGTACAAAGCTTGCATCCCTGGAATAAATCCCACTTCATCATGGTGTGTAATCTTTTTAATGTATTACTGGATCCAGTTTGCCAATATTTTGTTGAGGATTTTAGCATCTATATTCATCAGGGATATTGGCCTATAATTTTTTCTTTGTAAAGTCTTATTCTGGTTTGGGATTAGGAGAATGCTGAACTCATAAAATGAGCTTGGGAGTCTTCCCTTGTCTTGAGTGTTTTGGATGAGTTTGAGGAGAACAGGTGCTAGTTCTTCTCTGACTGTTTGATGAAATGCACTGTGAAACCATCCAGTCCAGCACCTGCATTTGTTTTTTGCTGCTTTGTTTATATCTGCTCTGATCTTTATTATTTTCTTTATTCTTCTCACTTTACGGTGTCTTTGTTTTTCTTTTGCACTAGTTCCTCTAAGTGTCAAGTTAGATGATGTATTTCAGATTTTTCTTGTTTCTTGAGGTAGACCTGAAATGTTAGGAATTTCCCTCTTAGGACTGCTTATGCTGTGCTCCATAGAGTGAGGATTGTTGTGCTCTCATTTGCATGTGTTTCAAGGTATTATTTCATTATTTCCTTGATCTCATTGTTATCTATTCATTATTTAGTAACATGTTAATTAGCCTCCAAGACTTTCTGTGTTTTACAGGTTTTTCTTTTTCTTTTTCTGTTTTCTTTTTAATCCTATAATTACTAATTTTTATTGTGGTAAAATAAATATAAGATTTAGAGTTTTAACCACATTTAAGTATACATCAAGTATATTGACATGCAATTCTCACCACCATGTATCCCCAAATTTTTATGTATTTATTTATTTATTTTTGCTTGTCATTGTTTTTATTTCTCTGTTAATAAATTTATTGGGGCAGGGTGGTTTTAGGTGTGTACAATTCAGTAATAGATCACTTGTACATCAGTTTTGTCTAATTGACTTCTAGTTTTATACAGTTATGACCAGAAAAGATTCTTGATATGATTTCAATCTTCTTAAATTTCCTGAGACTGTTTTTGTGCCCTAACATGTGGTCTATCCAGATAATGTTGCATGTCCACTTAAAATGAATGTATATTCTACTGCTTCAGGGTGAAATGCTCTGAAGATACCAATTAAATCCATTTGATCTATTGTGTTAATTCAGGCACTCATTTTTTTTTTTTAATTTAAAGACTAGGTGTGAGGCCGCCCTGCACAAGGGTGAGAAGGTGCCCAAGTCTCCCCCCCACATCTCCCTACCCCCCAGCCCCCACCCGTCTCCCTCCCCCCCCAGCCTCCGCCCCTCTCCCTCCGCCCCCACCCAAAGGGGCCCCAATCCAGGAGGAGGTCAGGTCCCAAGTCTCCCCCCCACCTATCCCTCCCCCTCCCAGCCCCTGCCCGTCTCCCTCCCCCCCAGCCCCCGCCCATCTCCCTCCACCCCCACCCGCAGGGGCCCCAGCCCAGGGGAGCCAGGGGAGCCTAGGGGAGCCAGGAGAGCATGTCCCACGCTAGGGGGAAGGGAACGCTTCACTGATTTGAGTGTCACCCTTGCGCAGGGGCCAGCCTAATCTCATCTGTATCATTCCAGCTTTAGTGTATGTGCTCCTGCTGCTGCTGCAGAGTCCAGCACCAGGCCACTCTTTGCTTCTTGATTTTCTGTGCGGAAGATCCAGCCATTGATTCCAATGGGATGTTAACATCCCCTACTGCGTCTGTATTATTGTTGAACTCTCCATTTATGTACATCAGGATTTGATTTACACATTTACTTGCTCTTATGTTGAGGAAATACATGTTTGCAAGGGTTATATCCTCTTGTTGGATTGCTCTCTTTATCATTCTGTGGTGTCCATTCTTATTGCTCAATATAGCCTTTGTTTTAAAGTCTGTTTTGTCAGCTATATAGGTTTACCTCCCCAGCTTATTTTTCATTTGTATTTGCATGAAATACCTTTTGCCATCCCCTTGCTTTTTGTCTGTATATCTTTCATTCTGAGATAGGTCTCTTGTTGACTGCATATATATGGTTATTAATTTCTTATCAGTTCAGCTACCATGTCTTTTAATTGCCGCAGTCAAGCCACTTACATTTAAAGTGATTATTCATAGATATGTTTTATTCTTTTAACTCTGTTTCCCTTTTATTCCTTCTTGATAGTTCTCATACTAATGGTTTGGTGGTAACACACTTGTTTTGCTGTTTCTTGTCTAGGAAGCTCTTTATTTCTCCATCAATTTTAAATGACAGCCATGCTGGGTAAAATAGTCTTGGTTGAAGGTCCTAGCTTGTCATTATTTTGAATAGTTTGTGCCAATCCCTACTGGCCTGGTATGTTTCTGTAGAGAAATAAGCTGACAATCTTATGGGAGCTCCCTTGTAGGTAACTGACCGTCTTTCTTTGGTTGCTTTTAAGATGTCCTGTCTTTAATCTTTGTCATTTTCATGATGATGTGTCCTGGTGTCAAGCCTCTTTGGGTTCATCTTGTTTGGGACTCTGTGCTTCCTGGACTTGTGTGTCTCTTCCTTCACCAGGTTAGGGAACTGTTCGCTCATTATTTCTTTTAATATGGTGTAGTCCCTTAATCTTTCTTTTCTCCTTGTACGCCTATAATGTGGACGTTGTTACTGTTTCATGTTGTCCCAAAAGTCCCCTAAACAGTCCTCATTTTTAAAAGTTCTTTTTTCTTTTTGCTGTTTTGTCTTCTGTGACCTTGTCTTCCAAATCACTCATTTGATTCTCTCCTTAATCAAATTATTTATTTTCTCTAGTGTATTCTTCATTTCAAAGATTTTACTCTTTATTTCTGACTGGATCTTTTACATGGCTTAAATATACTTTTTCATGCCTACTATCAGTTTTCAAGTTCCTACTGATTTCATCCATTCTTCACCTAACTTAAATTAACATCCTTACAACCATTGTATGTATATATATATATGCAGTATCTGGAATATTGCTAGCTTCACTTTGTTTAGCATTTTTTCTGGATGTGTCCCCTGTTCTTAAATTTGGGGCATGTTTCTTTGCATTTTGGCTGCCTCTGTGTGTTTCTTTCTTTGTATTAAAATCCAGGCCTTGATAGTGTGGCTTCGTGTAGTAGGAGTCCTGTGGAACCCAGTGGCAATTTCTTCTTGATCATCTGAGTTGAGTGCTCCAGGGATGTCCCGTGTGTGTTATGTGAACCTTCCTGTGGCAGTTGATTCTTGATGGCTGTTGGCCCAAGCATGTACTAAGTCGATGCTCAGGCTAGTTGGCTGCGACCACAGTGTACCCTGCCTATAGTATAGTGTATAAGCTGCTGACAGGTGTTGACCATGTGGAGTGCAATTCATCTCAGCGGGGTCTGGTGCCTGCCTAGATCTCTCTTTGGATCTGCCACTTCTGAGGCTAATTGTATCCTTCTCTGATGTGCTCTGAAGCTGGCCACTGGGCTTGTTGGTCCTGGGGCTTCCTGGGAGCGACTCTGGTGCTGAACAATGTCAGATGCTTGATGTGACTGGCCCAGGGCAATCTATTTGCATCTACAAAGCAATTCACAACTTGTGACAGGCACTCCTGAGGCCCAGTAAGCTCAGGAAGGCCCAGGCAGGGCACCAAAGCTGGCTTTTACTAGCACTGATCCCGGGGACAGGTCAGCAAAAGTCCCAGAGCACACCATGTTCTGCCTCCCTGTCTGCCTCCGTCTGCCGGGTGCCTGTTTTTCTCAGCTAATGAAAGAGTCTCTGGAAGCACTCAAGTTGCATGAGGTAGGTTCTCAGGGAGTCCCCAGGTAGAGGTGAGTGGTGTTCACCAGATGGATGCAGGTTCAAGTTCAGTGTCAGTGTTGGGTCTGAGGCCACTCAGCAAATGTCCCAGGGTATACCACGTCCAGCTGCCACCCGCTGGGTCCTCACACATCTTTGAGCAGTGTACAGAAGACACAGACCTGGCATTGTTTGTAGGAGGAGAATGAAAAATCAAAAGAGGCTGCTTCCCAGGATTGAAGATTTCTGGAATCTGTAGTCTGAGATCAGCCGTGTGAGCTTAAGGGCTTTGCAGAGGGTCTGTGGATTCTCAAAGGCCAGAGAGCTGCTTTCTGTTGTAGATGATCCATGGAATCCCTGGGATGCCACAGGGGAGGGAGAGCATGGGGGGATCATGGAGGTGTAATCCAGTCATCATGTAGTGAAAAGTTGAGTCCCCTTATGTGTGGCTGATTTCAGCAGATTCATCCCTCCATTTCTGTCCTAAGAGAACTGGAGCTCTCTCCAGACTTCTGACCACATGCATGCTCACTGGCTTCCCGGGCAGCACTGTCCCTGCCTTCTTTCCTCCAGGCTGGGTGAGCCAGGCTGGCTGGAGTGTAGGGAAGGGAGGATAGAGGTCCATTTGGTGGGTTGAAATGCTGTGAGAACCTTTAAGGCTTAAATTTATTTTTTCTGTGTTGGCTCCCACACTACAAGTAAGCAGCCAAAGTGATGCTTAGCTCACTCTCAAGGAAGCACAGTTCTGACTGCACCAGTGCCACACATCACCAGAGCCATGAAGGCAGCTACTGGAGGAAGAAAACAGGGCATTCCTCTCCCAGCAGTGTAACACCCTCACAGGCATGATGCTGTCTGGAGAGCTGACCACTGTTGGAGCGCTTAAGGCTTTTAGGCACAGAGTGTACTTATCTGATTTACATTTTTTAAAGATCACTCTGATTCGCATTTTCATTTTTATTCAAAATTGTTTTACTACTTTAATTTAGTTTCAATTAGGGATGACATTCAATATTAGTTTCAAGTGTACAAAATAGTGGTTAGACATTTATATAACATATAAAGTCATCTCCTGATAAGTCTAGCATGGGATATCTTTGAACAGGGTATTAATCGTATTCATGAGGGCTCCACCCTCATAACCTAATCAACCTCAAAAGACCCACCTTTCATTTACTTTTAATCAACCGTATTTGGGTGACATTCATTAATGAAATTGCATAGGTCAGGTATGCAATTCTATATTGCATCATCAGTAGATTGCATTGTGTGTTCACTGGCTTCAAGTCAAGTCTCCTTCCATCACCATTTATCCCCCCTATTCCCTCTTCTCCCTCCCCCACCTGTCACCCACCAACCCTACCCCCTACTCCGCACAGGCCACCACCACCTGCCACCCGACAACCACACCCAGCCCCCACCGGACTCACCACACCCCCAACCCACAGCCCCCTCCTGCGACCCCATACCACCCACCTGCCAGCTCCCATCCCCCAACACTACCGCTCACCCCTACCTCAAACTCTTACCCACACCCCTACCCACACCCCACAACCCACACCTCACACCGCACACCACCCCCCTGATTCTTGACCGCCCATTCCCCAGTCCACACGCCCTAGCCCCCACTCCCCTCCCCCCACCCCCACCTACCATCCCCCACCCCCCAACTCCCCACCCCCAACCCCCCACTCCCATCCCCCACTTCCCACCCCTAACCTCCCACCCCCACCCCCCTTCCCCTGTTTGTGATTTGACATTTGAAATGATATTTGAGATGTGTCTTGAGAGCACAGGTAGGACTTAGACAGATGAAGAAGGTGAGAATGTACTTCAGGTACAGAGAGTGGACACTCAGCCTAAAGGCAGGAGAGATGAACACTGGAGAGGCCAGAGCATATGCCCCTCAGATGCCTGTGAGTGAGGGGTCACGGCAGGGACACAGAAGACCCTGGCATGGAAGGAAAAGGCAGAGGGATAAGGTGACCAACCACAGAGTGGTCAGAGCAGCGGAGACAGCAGCCCCTCCATGGGAAGGCAGGGCAGTGGGGGCAGGGGACCAGGGGAGGGACCAATGGACAGGGAGGACAGGGAATGCTGTGAAGGGGCAGGGCTGGGGAACAAAGGCCCCACCATGGGGTAACAGGGGACTCTCCATGGAGGGGTGTGTTTCCCCTGTTACCTATCTCTACTCCCCTGTCCTCCCTTCCCTGGCCCCTCCATGGATGGTGCCCTAACCTCACTATCCTGCTCAGACTATGTGGGGTCCTTTATCCTCCCTGCCCTGCTACCTCGCGGGAGGATGTCCTCTCTCCCCTGCCCTGCCATCTATTTAAGGACCTGTGCTGAAATCCTTGCTGTCTCAAAGTAGGGTTCTCTATGGCCCCAGCCTCTCCCCTCCATGGAGAGTTCCCTGTTCCCTCTCCTGCATGACCTGTCCCTCTGTGTAGGATTCTGTCTCGTCCCTGCCCTTCTCCCTCAAACTGGGGTTACCTTTCCCCACTGCTTACCCCCTCAAAGTGAGTTTCTCTGTCACCCTGCCCTGCCCCTTCCATGAAGGAAACCTTATCCTCCCTGCCCATCCTCCTCAAAGTGAGGTTCTCTACACCCCTGCCATGCCCCATCCATGGAGGGTTCCCTGCCTCACCTGTCCTGAAGCCTCCATGGAGGTTTCCCTGTCCCCACTGCCCTGCCCTCTCCCTGGAGTGTCCCCTCTCCTCCCTGCCCAGTCAACTCCATGGAGGATCCCCACTTTCCCTGCCCTCCCCCCTCCATGAAGATTCCCCTCTACTCTCTGACTGGCCAATCATACAGGGTCCCGTGTTCCAAGTCCCCACTGCCCTGCCATATCAATGGAGAGTTCCCTGTTCCCTATACCCCCTTCACTTCCCCCTCCACATAGAGTTCCCATTCCCACTATCCTTCCCTTCCATGGAGGGTCCTCTCCACCCTGCCGTGTTACCTCCATGGTAAGTCTCCTCTCCTCTTTACCTGAAACATCCATGCATTGTCCCCTCTACTCTTCATTCTCTCCCTCCATGGAAGGTCCCTTCTCCTCCCTGTCGTCTCCCCTCCATGGAGGGTCCCTTGTCCTCCCTGCCCAGCCCCCTCCATGGAGGGTCACCTCTCCTCTCAGTCTTCTTCCCTCAATGGAGTGTCCCCTCTCCTCCCTGCCCTACCCCTCCATGGAGGGTCCCCTGCCCCACCTGTCCTGTAGCCTCAATGGAGGGTTCCTTGCCCACTGCCCTGTCTCCTCCACGGAGTGTCCCCACTTCCTCTGCCCTCCTTCCTTCATGCAGTGTCCCCTCTCCTCCCTGCCCAGCCCATTGTTTGGGGTTCCCTGTTTCCCGTCCCCACTGCCCTGCCCCCTCCATGGAGGGTCCCCTCTCCTCCTCTCCCTTCCCACTCCATGGAGGTTCCCTTGTCCTTCCCGCAGAGCCACTTAAATTGAGGGTCCCCTCTTCTCCCTTCCCTGTCCCCTACACTCCCCCCTCCATGGAGGATACCTTCTCCTTCTTGACCCATCGCCTCCATGGAGGTTCCCATCTCTTCCCTGCCCTTCCTCTCCCTGGAAATATCCTTCTCCTCCCTGATCTGTCCCCTTTATTGAGGGTCCCCTCTCCTCCCTGTCTAGCCCATCCCTGTAGGGTTCTCTGTCCCCGTCCCTGCCCTCTCCTCCCTGGCCTGTACCCTCCACTGAGGGATCCTTCTCCTCCCCGAACTGTGGCCTCCGTGGAGGGTCCTGACTCCTCCTTACCTGTCCTCTCCTGGAGGGTTCCAATAACCCTACACTCCCCCCTCCATGGAGGGTACCTTCTCCTCCATGACCCGTCTCCTCCATGGATGTTCCCATCTCCTCCCTTTCTTGTCCCCTCCAGGAAGGGTCCCATCTCCTCCCTGCCCTTACCTCCATGAAGGGTCCCCTCCATGAAGGGTTCCCACCTCCTCCCTGCCCTTCCCATGCATGGAGGGTCCCCTCTGCTCCCTACCCTGCCCACTCCTTGGAGGGTCCCATCTCCTCCCTGCCCTTTCCTCCCATGAAGGGTCCCACCTCCTCCCTGCCCTTCCCCTCCATGGGGGGTCCCATCTGCTCCCTACCCTGCTCCCTCCATGGAGGGTCGCCTCTCCTCCCTGCCCTTCCCCTCCACTGAAGGTCCCCTCTGCTCCCTACCCTGCCCCCTCCATGGAGGGTACAATCTCCTCTCTGTCCTGCCCCTCCATGGAGGGTCCACTCTCCTCCCTGCCCTTCCCCTCCATGGAGGGTCCCCTCTGCTCCCTACCCTACCCCCTCCATGGAGGGTACAATCTCCTCCCTGTCCTGCCCCTCCATGGAGGGTCCCCTCTACTCCCTTCGCTTCCCCTCCATGGAGGGTCCCATCTGCTCCCTACCCTGCCCCCTCTATGGAGGGTCCCATCTCTTCCCTGCCCTTCCCCTCCATAAAGGGTCCCCCCTCCTCCCTGCCCTTCCGCTCCATGGAGGGTCCCCTCTCCTCCCTGCCCTTCCCCTCCATGAAGGGTCCCATCTCCTCCATAACTGTCCCTTCCATGGAGGGTTCCCTGTAACCACTGCCCTGCACCCTCCATGGAGGGTCCCCTTTTGTCCCTGCCCTGTACCCTCCATGGAGAGTCCCTTCTCCTCCCGGCCCACCCCTCCACGGAGGGTCCCATTCCTCCCTGCCTGTCCCCTCCATTGAGGGTCCCCTCTCCTCCCTGCCTTCTCCCCTCCATGGTGTTTCTGCTCTCCTCCCTGCCTTCTCCCCTCCATGGAGGGTCCCCTCTCCTCCCTGCCTTCTCCCCTCCATGGAGGGTCCCCTCTCCTCCCTTCCCTTCCCCTCCATGGAGGGTCCCATCTGCTCCCTACCCTGCCCCCTCCATGGAGGATCCCATCTCTTCCCTGCCCTTCCCCTCCATGGAGGGTCCCCTCTCCTCCCTGCCCTTCTCCTCCATGGAGGGTCCCATTATCCTCCATAACTGTCCCTTCCATGGAGGGTTCCCTGTCACCATTGCCCTGCACCCTCCATGGAGGGTCCCCTTTTTTCCCTGCCCTGTACCCTCCATGGAGAGTCCCTTCTCCTCCCGGCCCACCCCTCCATGGAGGGTCCCACTCCTCCCTGCCTGTCCCCTCCATTGAGGGTCCCCTCTCCTCCCTGCCTTCTCCCCTCCATGGAGTGTCTGCTCTCCTCCCTGCCTTCTCCCCTCCATGGAGGGTCCTATCTCCTCACTGCCTGTCTCCTCCATTGAGGGTCCACTCTCCTCCCTGGCTGTCCCCCCATGGAGGGTCCCCTCTCCTCCCTGCCTTCTCCCCTCCGTAGAGTGTCTGCTCTCCTTCTTGCCTTCTCCCCTCCATGGAGGGTCCCCTCTCCTCCCTGCCTGTCCCCTCAATGGAGGGTAACTTTCCTCCATGCATGTTCCCTCAAAGGAGGGTGCCCTGTCCCCACTTCCCTGCACCCTTCATGGAGGGTGCCCTTTTGTCCCTGACCTGTACCCTCCATGGAGAGTCCCCTCTCCTCCCTGCCCACCCCTCCATGGAGGGCCCCCACTCCTTCCTACCTGTCCCCTCCATGGAGGGTCCCTCCTCCTCCCTGCCCGCTCCCCTCCATGGAGGGTCCCCTCTCCTCCCACCCCTCTCCCCTCCATGGAGGGTCCCCTGTCCTCCCTGCCCTGCCCCCTCCATGGAGGGTTTACTGCCTCCCCTACCCTGTCCTCTCCATGGAAGGACCCCTTCCCCCTGCCCTGCCCCATCCATGCAGGATCTTCTGGTTCCCTGCCCTGTCCCATTACTCACAGGCTCTGAGAGGCATGTGCTCTGGTCCCCAGTGTCCATCTGTCCTGCCTCCAGGCCGTGTCCACTGTCTGTACCTGAAGCACATCTCACCGTCTTCATCTGCCCAAATCCTCCCGGGCTCTCAGGACACATGTCAAATATCATTTCAAATGTCAAATCACCGAGTGATCTTTAAAAAATATAAATCAGATCCCCCTATTCTCGTGCCTAAAAGCCTTCCTGCTGTGACAGCATTTTCAACCCACACTAGGGCCCTCTCTGCCCCCCGCACCCCCTCTGCTGTTCCCAGCCAGCCTGGCTGTCCTTGCCCTGGGGCACTGCCTCTCCTTTTGGGGTGGCTTCCCCAGGTCTCCATGGGGCCAGCTCTGTCTCAACAGCCATGTCTCAGTTTAAATATGTTGGGGAGCCCTTTCCTAAGCCTGCTGGGGAGTCACTCTGCTCGGGAGCCCCCATCTAGCCCTATGGTATATCACCTGGCAGTAGGTCACAATACTAACAGAGGTCAGAATGGTAAGACAGGTCATAGAGGTAACCTAGCCACCATGCCAGGTCAGCCATGTGGGCCAACCTCTCAAGTTTTCTGGTGGTGGTGTTGTTAAAAATCAGTGAATAAACATTTATTGACACCAACACACCCCAGGTCCTCTACAGAAACCACAGGAGGTGTGTCTCCCCCTGAGGTCCTGGCCCTCAGTAACCAGGTGTTCTTCAAAGTGAAAACTGGCTGGGAAGGAGGGGCAGAGAAGCCAGGGAGGGACCCCATTTGAGTTGCTGGCTTTGAGGCTGGAGGAAGGGATCAAAGGCCAAGATTTTTGGGAGCCCCAGGAAGCTGGGAGTGGCTTTGGCAGGGAACAGAAGGGAACTGTGCCATAAGGAATGGAATCTGCCACCTCCCCATGAGCAGGCCCCCGAGGCCTCCTGGGAGGAGGGCAACCCAATGAACCACCTCAGGTTTCTGACCCACAGCACCTGGGACCCCACACTTTGTCCTGTGAACCACTGCGTTTAAGGTCATAGGTCAGGGCACCAATAGAAATCCTTTGTGTCCCTGTGGCTCCCTAGTCATATAAGCTAAGTCTGTTTTCTTCATGGCTCTTCCTGTCTTCTGAAATAAAGTGTGGCCTTGGTTCTTGTTCACCTGTCTGTCTCTCAGGCCCTCTCAGCACCTGAAAGGTGACCTGTGAAGGCCCCGCCCCGAGATCCAGGTAGACATCACACACTTGCTGAATGAATTCCTGAGCAAAGAGCTCTTTTTTGATTTCCTTTATTTCATATTTGTAATAAACCTGATTCATTAACATGTACATACATATGATATCTTAATCTTCTTTAGGACATCCCACATAGATTCATGAATTTTTAAAATATCTTAATTTTTTGGTCAAAACCCATGTCTCAATTTCTTGTTCAGAAATGCAGTAGCTGCTTTATGACCTGCCTTGGGGAGGAGAGGGCTCTGACTGCAGACCAGGATGTGGCTCCTGTTCCTGGTCCTTCGCAGGCCAGCCCTTTGGCCTCTGGTGACCAGTTTACCCATGATGCACCTTTACACCTCATCTTCTGTTCACCAGCCTGGTGTTGCTTCCTCAGTTGGGCACAAGGTGCAATATACAGATCCTGTCACATAGAACCCACACCTAAAACCTGTATGTTCTTGTTGACCAATGTCACACTAGTGGATTTAATAGATAACAATATTCTTTAAAAAATCACATATTAGTTATTTTGCAGATTGAAACTGGTTCAGGGAGATGAAGTGACTGCTCTGAGGTTCCCCAATATTCCCACTGCTCATGATTCTGAATGCCCAGCACTTTCTTCTCTTTCTCCCATTAGAGTTCAAAGGCCCTGCCTTTTAGAAATCTAAAGAAGCTGAAAAAACAGTAGGAAGCTTCAAACCTCCTTTAGAAAGCAAACTTTAAGTCGGCAGAGTGGAACATCTTCTCTGTCAGTGTTTCTTTGCTTCTTTCTTCATTCATTTGCCAAATGTATGTTTTACAGACATTTCTAGAACTGACCTTTTCAGTACTGGATCTCCCTCTCAGAAGGTGCCTAGGCCTGTGCTAGGACCAAAGAGCCCCCAGTGCTGAGTGGGAATTCAGCAATGACTTTTGAAGGTTTCTTTTTAAGAAATACATACAAATTCTGATTTTACTTTTATCACTAGATACAGTGGAGCCTTGACTTACTAGTTTAATTCATTCTGAGACCAAGCTCGTTAAGGAGCTCGTTAAGGCGCCCCTTAACTCAAATTACTCTGTCAACTCAATGCAAAAAATCAGCGAAGAGACAGCTGGTATCTCAAAACACTCCTTAGTGGGGACACTTGTAAGTCAAGGCCCCCGTGTGCTAGGAAGGGCTCTCTCCTCACAAGAGCCTTTATGCTATTTTTACAAGACACTTGCTCAGTGTCTGGTGAAAGGAAGCTCAGCTTATTTCACAGAAACACAACAGCTAAAACCACAGCACTATTTTCATAATAAGAAATTTCCTTTGCACATTGTAGCGAGGAAGAAACACCTTTAAGAAGAAATGTCAGATAGAGTTACAGTTTTGCATGAATAAAGATAAGTACGGCTCAAAGTTGCAAATATATTCAGTATGTTAAATGTGCAGGAGAAATATAGCTTATTTACGTGTTTCTAAATGAATTCGCTCTTGAGTCCCCCACCGAAGGATAGAGGGGAGAGGAGCAAACGAAAATATTTAGCCCAGTTTACTATCTGAGCTCAGCCTCAGGAAGGGAATCCTGTCTTTAAATGAACCCAGTGCCTTTCCCATGGGTGTGATATGGGATGGGAGGCGGAGCTATTTTGTTCCTATGGCAACAGGGGCGGAGTCTTTGTATCTCCTGTTGTCTCTCAGGGAGTAGCTAGCCTGGGTCCCTGCCTGGGGTCCTACTCCAGGTTTCCCTCTGGAGTTCTACTCACCCCGAGAGTGAGGACATGCAGCATCCCTGCTGGGGGCTCCCAGTCTGCCCAGATAATCCCAGGGGAGCAGTCCTCAGCCCTCCAATTCTAACCCCAGTGTCTGTGTGTCCCCCTCTCCCCTCTGAGAGTCCTGGCTGCAGAGGAGGGGACAGGAGGCATCTGCAGTTCCCTGTCCTCAATCTCTTCATTTGTTCCCACAGTTACCAGAGCTCAGAAGGCTTTGCTTCTCCTTCCTATCCATACAGACCTTCCCTGATGGAAAATTTGAGAAAATTGGAAATCAGGGCAGGTAAATGCTTTTCAAGAGCATGCAAGTGTATACAAAGTATTTGAGAAAATTAATTTCGAAATTCCACATTTCTTTTAGGTGCTGTTTTCACATTTGGTCTGCCTGAGGAGTCATCTGTGATTATTTTTTTTTTCCATCTCACCTTTCACAGTCTCTTCTCTCATTTTAGTAAAGAAAACCATGCCTTCCCCACCTCCTCCCAGAAATCTTACCTTTGCCCCTGGGTGTGACACTCTCAAGCCCTCTGAACTATGAGTGCATGCCAACTAATCGCACTGCATGAAGCAAACCCTATCTGAGAAGGAATTCTTAGGGTGATCTGAAGGCCGCAGGAAAAACAAAAGCAGAGACTTCAGAGGTAGTTGGAGCCTCGGTCATCTCCAGCTACACAAATGTTAAACACAGCCTGACACATGGCCAGACAGTGTAAAATCTCACAGTGCTCAAAATGGTTGATAAAAGGGAAAAATGGATTATTTTTTTGTTAAATAAACATCTGCATAATAAGAACTAAAAAAACCTAGTTTTCTTCCATAATTCAGGCACTTTACATGTATTGTTCTAATCCCACAATGGTCCCCATGTGCCTCCCATTTTAGAAAGCAGAGAACTGAAGTCAGAGGACTGAAGACAGGAGGCCAGAATTGGTGGGGCTCCAAATCCAGCCAAGTCGGCTTCCCCAGAGCAAGCTGCCTCCTGTGTCCAAGGTTTCCTCATCCTACTGATGGAGAGTTTGAGCTTCCGTCCATAACACACATACTGGTGTCTTCATGAATTTCAACCAATTTCCAAAAGTACCAGTGGGTAAAGAATTTTTACGGTTAAGGACTAGCAATAGGGACACAGAGGAGACTCTCATTCAGAACAATTGGAGCATAGAAAATGTTTACAGATCTGCTTCCGAATAAATGAATGAATGTCACACTGGGCTCAACGCTTAGACAGGTGCAGCTACAGAGAGAATCCAGAGACCACTCCGCTGCTCTGTAGACATGGGAGCATCCTACGAATGACACTTGCCTTGACACCTGCCTTGGTGACAAGAATTATGCAGACGGCTTGAGCGGATATACAAAACATTTTATACATCGAAAAAATCTTTAGTTGTGTTTTTTTTTAAGTGAATTACTGAATCTTCTGAAACTTATTTTGGCTTTTGCAAAAGTTCAAAAAATTCCACATTCTTTTTATAGTTTCTTCTTTTATTCATTTTTCCCCCGATATTGGAAAAAGATAAAAAATAAAGCCATGTTCAAAGAACATAAAATCCGCCATAATTTCACATCCCACAGTTAACAGATAATAGTATGATCTTTTTCCTTTGTTTCTTTTACATATATATATATATATATATATATATATATATCTTATAAAATTGCAAAATTTGGAATTATATATTCAAATGTTTATATACATATATTTATGAAAATATAAGTACACATACTTTTTGCTTCCTCTTGTTCTTAAAATTATGCCATAAACCTTCCTGCACATTCTAAGAAAAGACTATTTTAATGGCTTTGTAATATTCCAGCATATGTTTAAATCACAATTCAGAGAACCCAAATTCTATCGCTGGACATTTAAGTTTTTTCCACTTGTTCAGCATTATGAATAATAGGAAGAATCAGCACTTTCTAAAACTTTCTCCATTTTTTAAATGAAAGGAAATTAATTTTAAAATCACTAGAAAATCTGTGAGAATAGAAATGTTTTATTTTGCATTGCTCAGCAGTGTAGCCAGCAGCCACATATGGCTATTGAGTTCTTGATAGGTGGTTAGTGCCACTTAGGAGTGTGATTTCTCCTTTTACTTCATTTTAAATTAGCCTCATGTGGGTAATGACTACCTTATTGGTCAAAGCAGAACTTGAGAGCGCCGAATCCTAAGCACTAGACCACCAGAGACTGTGGTACATATAATGAACAACATAAACTGATGAACAAAAACAGATCCAGAGACAGAGAAACATCTATCAGACCACCAACCTCAGAGGGAATGTAGGGGAGGGTGGGGGTAAGAGGGAGAGATCAACCAAAGGACTTATTTGCATGCATATAGGCCTAACCAATGGACACAGACAACAGGGAGGTGAGGGCATGAGTGGGAAGGATGGGGAGGGTAATGTGGGGATAAGAACACATTTGTAATAACTTAATCAATAAATAAATCTTAGAAAAACAAACAAACAAACAGAAACCAACAAAGCAGAACTTGACACTTGAGAGCTCAATGCTCTGCTTTGAGAATTTGCTTGTATGCAGGAATACCCCCATCTTGTGGTCTTTTAGAATATTGCTTCTGAAATATTGGGAACTTAGGTGTATTAGCAAGTATGAGCAAGTATTTTTTCTTATAACTTCAGAAGGTTCATAAACCATAAGAGTCATCTGGTAGATTATGTAAAGTATCTGGAAGTTTAAAGACTGGCGTGACTAAAAGACAGTGAGTACACAGGGCAAATGAATTGCAGAGGACAGTAAATATTTAGAAAAACACTAAGAATAGAGTCACTCTTTTGATTGGGACACAGGGAGGACTTTAAACAGAGGGACCTTGTTATCTTCCAAGTCCAACAATATTACTATTTGCAGATAAGGCTTCATATGGTTATTCCTAGAATTAGTGTAATTGGGAAATGATCACATTTAGGCATCAAGGATATCTTTTTCCAAGAATGGCGAAATGTGAAGAGTTCCTGGAAGTTGGTTCATCCTTGAAATACCCTTGAAACAGATTTCATTGGAGATTTATCCCTAAAGCACACCCCTTTGGGGCATGTTACCAAATATCCAGGATGCTACTTTAATATCCAGGTTTCAGAGCAGACCGTGACTTCCTAGTGCATTAGTTGATGCTCAATCACTGAGCAAGACTAGCTAGGCATATTTTGTTGATTTTAAAGTGTGCAATATGCGACATTTAAAATCATTTGAAATCCAAATACAGTGCTAATAATAACGCACACGGCCTTCATCTACTCTGTGTAGGACAAGGGTCCGCAAACTTCCTGTGTCAAGGGTTTGGTAGTAAATGGTTTGGGCTCTGTAGACAATACCATCTTGGTCATAACTACTCAACTCTGCCATTGTAACATGCAAGTAGCCAATGACAATGTGTAAATGATTGTGCATGACTGCTCCCAGTAAAACGGTAATTATGGACACCAAACAGTAATTATGGACACCAAAATGTTAATTTCATATTATGTTTATGTATCAAAAATATTCTTTTCATTGTTTTCTAACATTTAAAAAGTGAATAAAAATGATTCTTATCTCATGTGACATATATAAACAGGCAATAGTCCAGATTTCACCCGCTGACTATAACTTCCTGACACCTGGTACACAGACAATATAATGACATACCCTCCTTTATAACATCTACAAAAAAATTATTTCCTTCTTTAATATAAAATATTTAATAAAATAAGTCAAAAATTAAAAGCTCAGATATTGTACATGATGATGAGCAAACCAGTGACCTAATGGAAAATTCTGGCTCTCGACAGTGACTTGGTCAGAATGCAGAAGTGTCCTGTGTTGAAGTTATTCTGCAGGGACAGACTGTCAGTAGGCAATGCTGGGTGGAGGAACTAACCCACACTACTGAGCACAGCAGGATGGCAGCAAGGAGCCCAGGGTGGCCTCCTGGTGCTGACCAGAGGCGCCACCAGGTGGCGCTGCAGCGGCAAACCATCCTGGCAGGCCAGCCTGGCAGATGTGGCCACAGGTGCCCACATGGGTGAGGGGGACAAGCCTGGGGTACCGCGAGTCACAGGAACCGCTGGGCTTCCTGGCTCCTGCTACTGCCTCATCCGGGTCCGCCAGGGTCCCGCGGGCGGAGGAGCCGTTGGAGGCCGAGCCCAGCTGGTGTGGAGCCGCCCCCGCTGCCAGACCACGTGCATCTGCCTGGAGTCCAGGCCACCATCCTGCAGGCGCTCCTCTCCCGCATGTGGGCTGGATCCACTTTCTCATCTGAGGGAGGAGCTGGAGCGGAAGCTGGTGAGGGGCAGCAATGGGCCAGACCACCTTCCTCAATGTCACCAAGGTGAGTGCCCTCCTGCGCACCTGCCCAGCGACTCCCGCCTAAAAGCCTAGTCGACCCCCCCTCCCCACCCCCCCGAAACTGTGTGCGGGTTCCAGCCTATCTGGCACCTCCCAGGTGCTGGGACTTGGAGTGTCCCATGTGGTAGTGGCTGTTGTGGGCGGGAAGGGCTCATTCCAAGGGTGAACTTGGGTTTGTCAGGTATTTAAAACGCTTGGAGGATTGGGGTTTCCCTGGGCCTTGCTCTGTGGGGGCCACCAAGGTCTCACTTTCCCGAAGGGTGGGACTCGGAGAGCCCCAGGGTCCTGGGAGAAAGCAGGAGAGTGGAGAGGCTCCATCAGGTCGCCACCTGGGACCAAGAGCCCCAGTGAGAGACCAAGAGCCCCCTGTGGGCTCCTTCCCTGAGCTGGGCTGGTCCCCTGTCATTGTGGGGCAGGTTGCATGTGCTCCCTGGACCTGGAGGAGTGGTGGCTGCTGAGCTGAAAGGAGGCAGCTGGGGACAGAGTTCCAGCCAGACCCCAGCAGGGCCCCCTGTCTATTAAGCCAGGCAGTGAGGGGTCCTGCTTCTCCAGGGCTTGTGTCTCAAGCCAGGGGACAAGACGGATCTGTAGTCCCCAGAAAGTTAACTACCTGGTCAAATAGGGTTTGTGTGTGTGTGTGTGTGTGTGTGTGTGTGTGTGTGTGGTGGGGGGGCAGGGGGGCGGTGAGAAGCAGAGGAGCCAGCCTCTCCTTTGGGGGAGCCAGTGAGAAGCGCCTCCAGTCCAGTGGTTGGCACTGGGGACCCAGGCCGTGAAGGAGCTGGGGCAGATGGTGTGGCTGGCTGTTTCTCTGACTGCCTCCCCCCCCCCCCCCACCGAGTCCTCAGAACCCCCGCCTTCAGGTGACTCCTGTTTGCTGGCCTGTGGCCTGTGGGTCCCAAGCAGCTGGGCTGAGGCCATGATGGCCCCTGTGTTCACGGACGTGCACCAGAAGGCAGCTGTGTGTGTGTGGGGGGGGGGGGGGGGCGGTATTCGGTGGCCTGGCTCTGCCCAGAGACAGGCTCTGGGGAGGCAGGGCTACCTCAGGGCGCACTGGGTGGGCCTCGGGCTCAGCATGTCTCAAGTTGGGCTTTGCATACCGCCCTGCCTTCAGGAGCTTCCCCCACAGGGGCTGACAGAGCTGGAGGGCATCCTCCCTTTGCTCCTGGCGGGTGTAGCTGGTGTGGAGGCTGAGGGAGGGAGGTTCACAAAGGTAGGTCAGCGGGGTGGGTGCCAGGGGGCTGAGAAGTTGTGGGAGGCAGGCAGACCAGTTGGCCAGGCCCTGCCAAGACCCAGGGACAGGGGTGTTGGGGGGACCTGGGATGAGAACAGTCAGCTAAGAGGGGTGGGCACATTCCAGATCCATTCCACACCCAGGTTCAGGGGAGCGATCACCTGTGGGAAGTAGAGAGAGAGGAGGGGTCCAGCCCGCACCCCAGGTTTTGGCTTCTGTGATTGACAGCTGGTGGCCTTGGATAAGCAGGGAGCCCAGAGGAGTCAGGGACAGTGGAGAAGCCTGCAGCCCGGGCAGGGGGTCTAAGGCAGCGACCTCAGGCCTGAAGCTCAGGAGCGGTCAGTGCTGGGGAGCGGGTGGCTCAGCCCTGCAGAGGGGCAGGGAGGGGGCTGCCTCCACGGTGGAACCCGGGAGCGAGCACACAGGGAACTCCAATGAGTGTTTGTGGAAAGGATGAGGGGGGACCCAGGGACCGGCCAGTGTGCGCCCTGAAGAGCTGTCCCAGAGCGGAGAGAATCAGGGAACAGAGGCTGAGAGCACCCAGGGGTGACCGGTCAGGTTCAGACCCTGCAACAGCCAATGGCAGAGGGGAGGCGGCCTGCAGGGTTCCACAGGCTCAGTTTGGCTCCCAATTTTGGGGAGGGCAGCTCGCAGAGGGGGCGGCTCCCCCAGGGGCAGGGCCTTGGAAAGAAGGGGAAAGGAGGCCACAGGAAGCACCTTACAGAAGAGGCTGGTGTGGGAGGATGGACACGCAGGCGGCAGCTGGACGGGCCGCCATGAGGTCAGGTCTGGGGGGATCTTCACCTGCCATCCTCCTCCCTCCTCGGCCTCTTCCTAGTTGAGTGGCCTTGGAAAACCCAAGGATCATTTTAAGCTGAGCTCCTGCTGTGATAGAAATCCCAAATCAAAATGGGATTCAACTTAGAGGGACTTAAAATACACCAAGGCCTGGGAAGACCGGCTGCCTGGGAAACAGGAAAACTGGCTTCCCCTTCTCTGGCCTCCTGGCCGAAGGAGGTCTGCATTCCAGGGGCCCAGGACCCGGGGGTGGATGCGGGGAGCCCGGAGCCCGGGCATCGCTGCCAGTGACGAGCGGTGAGGAAATCCAGGACTCAATTCTACTCCAACTCATTTTATTACAAACCCATCCTTGTGTTCCAAAATCAATGGCTAATCAGTACAGGTCACAGCACTCGGAGACAGAACACTTTTTCACACCCAGTTCTTTGTCAGCACATTAAGGCCAAAGGAAAACCTCTTTATAGAGCCCGGGTCCCCAGGCCAAGCCCATCCCAGGAGAGCACCTTAGGAAACCGGAAACCATGTGTCAGGAAACCGGCCATATACACACTAGAGGTGTGACTCCCAAAGAGAAAGATTGATGCCAACTGATGTCAATATAGGCTGTCCTCCCAAAAGGTAAAGAGAGGTAGGGCTGCTGATGGAAAATGAGTCCCCATTGGAGGTAAATAGGGGCTGTCCCCCAAAAAAGTTAGAGGTTGGGCTTCTGATGGACAATGAGTCCCCACTGGATGTAAATACGGGCTGTCCCCCAAAAAAGTAAAGTGTGTTGGCCTGCTGATGGAAAATGAGTCCCCATTGGTTGTAAATATGGGCTGTCCCCCAAAAAGGTAAAGAGAGGTTGGGCTGCTGATGGACAATGAGTCCCCATTGAATGTAAATACAGGCTGTCCCCCAAAACAGGTACAAAGAGGTCAGACAACTGATGGAAAATTCTCTCTATTGAATGTACATGTAGTATCCCCCCAAAATGTAGACACATTAACAGCTGATAACGCACTTAATTTTCACTTCTTTTCAGTTTGAACAGATTTGAAGAAATCAGTGAAGACGGTAGGATTTGAACGAAGACCATGTCTCCACAGGACTTTTTATGGGGACACAGAAAAGATAAAGTTGAGGGGACCCAACACCCAGCAGTCCAGGAATCGAGGGCAGCTATTGAGAGAGAAGCGTACAAACACCGAACCGAAGGAACGATTCTTGATGTGTGCGGCTCCGTGGCTGCGTCAGTTCTGGTCCAGGCGCTGCTGCTGCTGAAGCAATGGAACCGCACACACCGAGAATCGCTGCGTTCGGTGTTTCTGCGCATCCTCTGTCCACAGCGGCCCTGGATGCCTGGACTGGGGCCCGTTCGGGACCAGACACTTCATCCTGGATGTGTCCCCATCACAAAGCCAGAGGACACATCTTCTTGGTTCCAAGCTGAGTCTGGCTTCACCCATTACGTCAAATCCGCTCACCCTGAAAGGAGGGAAAACTGGGTTCTCAGCTGTTAAAGTGCGTGTACATTTGGGGGACAGCCAGCCTGTGGTACATCCATTTGGGGGACACCTCAAAACACATATATTTCATGAGTGCCTACACGGGTATGGAATGTAGTAAATTGGGTTTCTATCCCGGGGAGTGACTCAGAAACAAAGACTCAAAGTGTCATCCTCGATGGTGGACACCGGGGGCTACAGCCACGTTAGCGACCAGGCTGCACCCGCCTCTCGCACACGCTCCCCTCTGCACACTGTGGCCTCTGCTGGGAGGGGGCGGGCAGGGCTTCTCTGCGCCAGGCGGGGCAGAGCCCATGATGGTAGAAAAGTGAACCCGGGGGCAGGTCCGGGGCCCAGGAGCCAGCTGGAGAGAGGCACAGGCTGAGGCCACCTGCCTGGATGGCCCCGGGCTCAGGAGTGTGGGGCCCAGGCCTGGCTCGGCAACGCTCTGGGGTAACAGTGAGCCCGACTCCAAGGTCCACCCAGGGCTGCGAGGTCTTGGTCGTCTGGCCGGTCTGGGCTTCCCTGTTCCAAAGTCACTCCCGGCCCCTCAGGCCGATCGGAGAGGGGGCCCTGGTGGTCAGAAGGGGCTTCAGGAGTTTGAAGGCTCAGGAGCTGCGGGTCCAAAAGACCAGTCGCCCATGGCCACGCTCATCATCTGAGCTCCACCTGCTGGTCCCACGCAGCTGTGGCGACGCCCGCCTGCTCTCTAAGTTGTTCCCTTGACTGACGTTCTCAGGGTTCCGTTGGCGTGGGAGCCACGTTGGGTGACTTGCGTGGGCTCTTGGCAGGGATCCCCTCTCTGTGGTCCTGCCCTGGACCCGTCGGGCTCTGAGAAGCTGACACTGCCAGGACAGGGGCCACGGTGGCCACTTGCCCTGAACGTCCGGGGCTGAGGCCTCGTCCTGGCAGCCGGGGCTGCAGTCACTGTGTGGTGCTGGGGCTGGAGCTGCTGCGGCCGCCACCTCCCGTGGCCATGGCGGGGCCGTGGTGGAGGCTGCAGGGGAGCCAGCCTCTCTTCCTTTGGGGGAGCCAGTGAGAAGCGCCTCCTGTCCAGTGGTTGGCACTGGGGACCCTGGCGGTGAAGGAGCTGGGGCAGAGGATGTGGCTGGCTGTTTCTGCCCCTAGAGTCCTCAGAACCCCCGCCTTCAGGTGACTCCTGTTTGCCGGCCTGTGGCCTGCGGTCCCAAGCAGCTGGGCTGAGGCTAGGCTGACCGACCTATTTAGGGACAGGCACCAGCGGGCAGCTGTGTGGGAGGTGGGGGGGGCAAGGGGGGAATGGGGTGGCCTGGCTCTGCCCAGAGAAAGGCTCTGGGGAGGCAGGGCTGCCTCAGGGCGCACTGGGTGGGCCTCGGGCTCAGCAGGTCTCCAGTTGGGCTTCACATACCGCCCGGCCTTCAGCAGCTTCCCCCGCAGGGGCTGACAGTCCTTCTGCGGGCACAGAGCTGGAGGGCATCCTCCCTTTGCTACTGGCAGGTGCGCCTGCCTGTCCCCCGGTGGTCAGGAGATGAAGGTGTTTCTGAGCAGGTACCTTGGCAGGTCATCGGGCACCTGGGAGTGTCCTACAGAGAAGAGAGGAAAGAAGGAGAGGACGGAGTGAGGGCAGGAGGGTTCTCGGAGAGCCCTCCCCTCCCAGGGCCGCCCCTCACAGGCCACATGGCCAGGACCAAAGTTTCTGCTCCTGCTCAGCCTGTTCACAGCCTAGCGTCACCCCAGCTCCCGCAGCGCCTTTGGTCAGGACGCCAGGCCTGGGTGCTGGGTCAGCAGAGGCATCTGAGTGGTCAAGGCTGCCTCCGTGGAGGGCCACTCCCTTCAGTATCGGGTCCCCAGGGCCTGGGGCAGAGAAGGACAGTGAGAAATGGGGCTGCAACACCCCATGCAAAGGGGGGGCGACCACACCGAGGCCTAGCAGCAGAGGCAGCGGGGCCCACGGAGCCCAGGGACAGAGGTGGGGCTGCGCCTCACGGGCTGTGGTCTGATTGGGAGGCCCTGGCCGCAGGCCTGAGTGGAGGCCTCCACTCTACCCATCGCTCACAGGGTGGGCTCTGAGCAGCTGGGAGAACTTGGGGGACCAACTCACGAGGCTGCACCAAATGTTGGCACAAGGCCAACACATAACTCCTGGGCACACCTGCTGTGAGACACTGTGTCCTCAGATCCCTGATTTCAAAGCACCCTGACCCGAGTCTGCCTAGGACCACTCCACACCTGTGGTCCAGGCCCTCATGGTCCCGGAGGGCACCCTTAGGATTTGAGAACCAAGTTGGTTACCACCCGAACAACCCTCTGTTTAAGAAGTCCTCCTCTCGCCTGACTGGTTTGGCTCAGTGGATAGGACGTCGGCCTGCAGACTGAAAGGTCCCGGGTTCGATTCCAGTCAAGGGCATGTACTTTGGTTGCGGACACATCCCCAGTGGGGGGTGTGCAGGAGGCAGCTGATCGATGTTTCTCTCTCATCGATGTTTCTAACTCTCTATTCCTCTCCCTTCCTCTCTGTAAAAAATCAATAAAATATATTTAAAAAAAAAAAAAAAAAGAAGTCCTCCTCTCTGCATGGTGACTTTGACTGCACCATGAGTTTACCTGGTATTTTGTGCTTTCTGCAATCTCTGAATTTTCTACCATGAACGTATGCTCTTGTCAAAGCTAAACAGAATCCCAATTAAAAAAAAAAAACACATGAGGGCAAAACCCCGAAAAGACCTGCAACTACCTCATCATGGGACAGGCGATGGGCTCTCCAATCCCAGTGGCACAGGTGTGCGGTGGAGCTCCGGGAGCACGAGGACAGGCTGTTTGCACAGCGTAGGCTCCAGGCAGCCCCGGGGCTGTGGGCCCGGAGCCACACCCACTGTGGGGATTGCGGGCCCCTCCTCACTCTCCCAGGACCTGCCCCCCTGCCCCTCAGCCACTCAATGTCACACCCACCATGAAGTCTGAAGCACCCAAATCTTACCACTTGACATCAGGCCTCCACTGCGTGGCGACACCTGGAGGAGCAGAGCGGCGGACACAGCCAAGCCAGAGAGACCTCGGGTTTCCAACTGCGCCCACGGGAGACAGGCCGAGGGAGGACCAGGCCGTGCCAGCCCAGGAGTTACAGCCGGTGCAAGAGGCCAAGTAGGGGACACATCAAGCCACTAAGTCAGGGCGATGGTGACTCCTGCTTTGGCGTGGCCTTGTTGTCATGGCGACTGAGGTTTCCATTAGGTTCAGGATTTTTCTGCTTCCAAGCGAACTGGTTTTCTTTGGGCTTTTGTTGTTGTTGTTGTTGTTGTTGGAGTTTTTTTGTTCTTTTAAAAGAAACTTAAAAAATTTTCAGAAATAAAGGGTATATGTTCAAGACAGGGATAAAGGGAAAGGATTATAAATCTTCGTGGTCGGAAAAAAGGGAGAGGCAAGTTAGGGAGGAGAGGGTGGGTGCATTAAATGCAGCATTTCATGACGTTAGACCAAGTTGGTTACCACCCGAACAACCCTCTGGCCACTGGAGGCTTGTCTTTGACCGCAACATGCTTCTTTATCCTCCAAAAGGCACTCTTGCGTTGTTCCGTCGCTAAATCGTCATCCCGGATAACCAAGGGAGGAAGGATCAAAACACAGAAAACAGCAAGTAAATGAACTGAATAATGGACAAATGACGCTACATTCGCCAAATGTACTTGGGAAGTCAGAATCCAGTCCAGCCCGGGAGAGACGGCAACATTCCCCCCAGCACAACCAGCATCAGGGCCCGGTGGACCCTTTCTGCTCGGACTCCAGTCAAGTGTTGGAGTGGCAGCTGGAGCCACGGCTCCACGTAGCATGAGAGGAGCATTCTGTACTGCTCAAGGAGTGGATGTCTTAGACTGCTTTTCCATTTCCATGGGTTACATTATTAAGCAAGGGTGTTTATTGATGTAGGGGGCAGCTTTCCTTACTCATCCGCTTTTTTGTCCAATGTGTTTTTATTGATTTTCAGAGAGGGGGAGGGAGAGGGAGATAGAAACATCAATGATGAGAAAGATGGATCGGCTGTGTTCTGCATGCCCATACTAGTGTGCCCTGACCTGGAATCAGAAGGTGATCTCCTGGTTCATGGGACGATGCTCCCCCAACTGAGCCACACCAGCTGCGCTTACTCATCCATTTTAATGACAGGCTCCCTGACATCCTGTCTCACACACAACTAACTCCTGCTCCCCTCCAAACACTTAGTGGCATGCTTCTGGCCTGCTGCATGCAGTGAAACAGTCCACCTGGACTCCTCAGTCATAATACTTCTTTTTAAAAAGTCCTCACGGGAGGATTTCTTTCCATTGGTCTTTAGAGAGAGAGTGGATGGGAGGACGTAGGTGAAGGGAGGTGAGAGAGCAGGAGAGGGAAACATCGATGGGAGAGAGACACATCCACTGGTGGCCTCTCTCACAAACCCCAACCGCGGCCAGGATCAACCTTGCAACCGAGGTATGTGCGCTTGACTGGAAATCTAAGTTGCGCCCCTTCGGTCCTTCGATGCTCTAACCACTGAGACAAACAGGCAGGCTCACTAAGAATTCTGGTACCTCTCACAGCCTCTGATGGCAGGATGACTTTGCACATAATGAAAATACCTACCTCTATCTGATACCAAAACACCCTCAAACTCAAGCATTCTTCCACTGTAGATGGCGCCGCATCCTCTCCTCTTGGTTTAGCCCTCACAGCCTTTAAGTTCTAGTCTTATGAGAGCAGACAATTGGTCTAGTGACTTCCTCAACACATCAATCCATGAACAGAAGGGATTTCTCCAGTCCTGATGGAGGATTCAAGTGCACAGCTGCACCTCTGCTATTTCTTCCCCCGCAGCGCCACCTGCTGACACAGCTCACACCACAGAGAAGGGACCCACTCCTCAGTGCTGGGGCCCCAAGTTGGTTGAGCATCTTCAGGGACCAAAGCAGCTTGAAGGGCAGGCAGTGCTCACAGCGGTTAAGAGTTCGGGCCCCGGAACCTGTCAGACGCGGGTTCGGGTCCCAGCTCCAACACTGATTCTCTGGGCCAGTGCTGACCCTGGTCAAGCATTCCTGAGCTCCCCTCCCAGCTCTGAACGGGGGGCAGGAATGGAGCCGACCTCCCACGGCAGCTAGAACTCAAGGAGACGGACAAAGTGGGTCAACTACCGAAAGGCTGCTGAGCCCAGAAAGCCCCCTCGCACGGCTGCCGTTACTAACTGCAGCCCCTGACCTGCTCACTCAGGGATCCAAACCACAGTGGGGATCTGTCAAGCAGTTTTTTCTCAGAAGGTTTTGCTGACTCAATTGGGCTGATTATAGCTCATTCATCAACTTAGCCAATCACACAAGTGGACGTGATACATGTCCAAAAGTGTGAGGAGCCAGTAGGAAAACCCCAGGCCACAGAACCCTCTGGAGAAAACCCATGCTAACAAGGCAGTAAGCTTCATGATCATTTACCTGCACATGAGCGTTTCCCCGACTTCACCTCCTGTGAGACCGGGAACGCAAGCAGCAGCCCCCAGACAGTGTGTCCGGTGCACACACTTCATTTCTGCATCTCGAGTGACACAGCAGGACTTGCAGTGGCGACTGCCACCCGGAATGGCTGCTGCACCCGTCACAGCCACAGGGCGCCTTGTCACGGCCCCGGGTCCTGTCAGGTCCTGTCACCCCAGCCCCTGGGAGCCCACGAGTTCGGGCCTGGCCCCGTCTTCAGAAAGTCCTAGTGTCCTTCATCAAATTGTTAACTTTCTCAGGGGGCATGTTTGGCAGGTTTATCGGCAAATAATCAATAAAATGATATTTCAAAGTGAATGTGAAAACTCAACCACCTTTCAGTCAATGGCTTTGTTTAATTGGTTCTAAGAGGAACCCCCCCCCGCCCCCCGCAACCTTCCATCTCTGAAATCAGGGTGCAGCTTGGAGCATCCCTCCCAGTCACTGTCGGCTGGTGGCGATTCTGACAAAACCCTCACTGCCACCACCCGATCACTTTCTTTCTATGAGCACAAAATCGGGCAGCTGACAGCTGACAGCCTCTTAGATCCCAGGAAACACAGGCAGCACATGCAGCTACAAATCCACTGTGGACCCACCCAATGGCTCACTCCCATCACAGCCCTCAATGAGCAGGTCCAGCGCCCCCTGGTGGGAGGACTCAGGGCCAGGTCAGGTAGGAGAAGAGAACCACCCCTGCTTTTCAGAGCAACAGCAAGAGCAGAGCCCGAGCCTGGCTGAAGGCCTGGCAGATGTCCACGACGGGTTACATGGGGGCTCGCCCGACAGAAATGGCTAATCCGAGGCCTGGCAGAGACAAGGAGCCCCAAACACATCCTCTCCTGAGCGTGTCTCCGCGGTAACTGTCTGGAGATCCGCTCTGGATATCTGAGGACCCACCACAGTGTACGTGATGGGGAGGCTCCTCATGCTGAAGGAACTAAATGGTTCTGGATGAAACTGCCGCCACAGTGACGTGGGCTTACATGTTCTACCTGGGTGTTCACACACCTGAGGGGGGAGACGGGGGCGTGTGGAGCCCCCTTCAGGCTCCAATCACACGTGTGCGCACCCAGCTCGCATCTCTTCGGTTCTGCTCTGACCTTGAGGAAGGCCTGAGATTCTCCCCTTCACTGCCCTCCTGCAGCCAGGCCAGCCCCTCCTACCTTTTGCTGGGGGCCCACTGCGGGCGTCTCCCTTCTCCTCCCAGTATGAGCACGATGGGGTGGCCTCCTGGGGCCCAGGACAGCCATCTGCGGGTGACTTGGCTTGTCCTCGAGAGCCGTCTCTCTGGCGTTGGAACAATTTGAGGAAGGCTCTGGCTCGACTCCAGCGCTTTTTCCTATTAGGAGTAGAGGGTTAGGACACTGCCAACCCCCACTGCCCCTCCAGCCGGGGAAGCGGCCCTTCCCTTGGGGTTCAGCACCAGGTTCCCCACGAATCTGCATCGCCAGCACCAGGACCATCGCATGTGGCCTCAGGGCGTGGGGCATCATTGGCAGTTCATTCTCACAGACCCAGGGACGGGAGAAGCGTTCCTTGTGGCAGAAACCCGCACTAGCCTCTCGGGAAACAGAACCTCACATGCAGCCTCCACTCTGCGTCACCGGGAGGCACCGGGAGAGGTGCTGTGCTCATCTAGGTGTGCTGGCAATTGTGCATCCCAGGGCCATGTCAGGGAGAGTCAGGGCCTCCTCATTTCCCCCTGGAGCTCCCAATAGGTGAGACAGGCGGGCAGACTTAGCCCCTTCTGGGCACTGAGGAATCTGGGTGAGGGGGGAACAGGGTGGGCCCAGTGGGCCATGTGGATGAAAAAGAGTGGACACTGGCTGGTGTTCCCCAGGGGTTAGAGCAGTGGCCCAAGCACTGAAGGGTCAAGGGTTTGATTCTGGGTCAAGGGAGTGTACCTGGGTTGCAGTTTTATCCCTGGGCCCACTGGGCGCATGTGCTGGATGGCAACCAAACAATGTGCCTCTCATATTGATGTCTCTCTCATTGATGTCTCTCTCTCTTCCCCCCAACCCTTTGTTCCCCTCTACTCTCTCCAAAAATCAATGAAAAAAAATCCTCAGGTGAGGATTGAGCAAAATTAAAATAGCCCTAGCGGGTTGGGCTCAGTGGGTAGAGCATCACTCTATGGACTGAAGGGTTCTGGGCTCCATTCTGGTCAAGGGCACATACCCCGGTTACAGACTCAATTCCCGGTGGGGGGTGTGCTGGAAGCAGCCAATTAATGATTCTCTTTCATCACTGATGTTTCTCTCTCTCACCCTCAGCCTTCTTCTCTGAATTGAGTTAAAATATACTAATATATATACATATACACATATACATATATATATATATATATATATATATATATATATATATATATATATAGTAAAATAAAAACGAATCAATGAAAACAGTGAACTTAAATGGTCATACAGTGCAGCTAACCGGAAATGGAGGCATTCTAATGTCACAAGAAGCACCGCAGCTGGTTCTAATCCTGGCTCTGCCACAGAGCGACACTGTGCTGACTCAACTCGAGTACTTTCCTCATCGAGGCCTCAATGTCCCCGCCAACACAAGGGACAGGAGGAGGGTGGGAAATTATGTGGTTTTGTGATGTCAACAGAGAGCCCTTGCAGGATTCATGGTGATTTGCCCTCAAGTCTGGGCTGGGGCAGGACAATCTGAAGGCCCAGCTCCTGGGGCTCAGGCCCGGACGCAGGGGAAGGCCTGCTGGACGGAAGCCCGCAGCCTCGGGGACCGATCCGCCCACCACCGGGGCTGCTGCTCTGCAGAAAGGAACGTGTTTGAGAACCACCCTGGCGTCCAGAGACTCCAGAGGAATGTAGGGAAGACCAAGAGGTTCCTGTGACTGAAGACCATGGGTGCTGGCCCAGGTGTCCGGCCCACGCTTCCTTCCCAAAACAGAAACATGGCTTTCTAGGTCCTGAAACCTGGAGACACAGCCTGACAGTCCTGCTTCAGTGGCTCTAATCCAGACTCTCTGCCCCTTCAACCGGACATGGCATCTGGCATTCGCCACCCTCAGAGGATAACCCCGAGGAAGGCCGGAAAGAAACTCTCAGTTCTTTCAGAGCTGGGAGGGAGGTGCGCTCAGGGGACCTGCCCTAGAGGGGAAGGTGCGGGCCCCACACACTGGGCACTGCTCCACATGGCTTTCCCCACTCGTGAAAGAGCAGCTTCCTGTTCTGAGTTGAAGTTCCTGCTGCTGAAATCAACTCACTTCCTAGGAGCAGGACACTGAGCCTCCTTTGGAGCCCCAATTCTGTCGTCTTCTGCCTCTCCTGTAGGCATAGTCTGCCGGGTGTCGCTGGAAACAGAGGGGAAAGAAAGAACAGTCTGGTTTTATATAAAACGTGTCAAGGGACTCATCGGCCCTGGCTGGGACCTGGCCCAGAAGGGCCGGCATTTTCCGGGGACTCGGACATCACGGTGCTCATGACCGTCAAGCTCGCCGAGGGGGGAAGATGGGGAGGGGAGCTTGTGGCGTGGGTCCAGGAACCCTAACACGTGAGGAGACCTGCTGTAGCACCAAGGAGCAGGCTGGACCACATCTCAGTAGAGCAAGCCCCGAACCATGTGCAACTCAGGATGGCAAACCCGTGGGCCTTGACAGCAGAGACCCTGGCTTCCTTGCTTGAACATGAGTCCCCTGGATCGAGGCTGCAGCTCAGGCTCCTTTGGCCATGAGGCTGCCGAGGTCCCACCTGAGACGCGGGCTTTTCTGAGACTTCACCGTGAAGTGAGCAGCTGTGAAAAGCGATGACTCGCAAACCGCTGGGCCCAGGACCACCGACCCTGACCTGCTACCAGCGGCCTTGGCTCGGCATCTGTTCTTCTAGTCTGTGTTCCTCTCTTCCCTCAGCCGTGCTGCTGGGCCTTATGCTAGAGCGCTTTCCTGTCTGGCTCTGACCGACCCCCACCACTAGGCGCACAAATTCACACAAGACAGGCCCCCAACCCGCCCCGGGCTGGGAAGACTCCACTCGGGGCAGCTCAGGAAGCCTGCCCACTCCCTGGCCTCCTGCAAACACTGTCTAATGCAAAACCTTCATCAGATCATCCCCCTGGGTACCAGGCCCCGATGCTTCTAGTTGGCACCTACCCAACCTCTGCTGGTCATTGGGACCCGCTGCGCTGTAGAGAGCCAACTCAGGCCACGGTCATTTCCACCCCAAACTACAGTGTGGCTTTCCCTGTAAACCATCCTGGGTAGGTGGCGAGCCAGCTGTAGACGAGCAGAAGAACCCGGGAGAAAAGTGAAGCAGCACCGTGACCCCGCGGGGCTGGGTCAGTGCCCCTGTGGCCACTGTGACCGTGTCCCTCTGTCCCTCCTGGCCAGCCACTCCCCATCACAAGGAAGGACAGTCCCACAGCTCAGCACCGAGGGGTGAAGAGCACCCTGGGCCCACCAGATGCATCTCGGGTCACTTGACTTCCAACCCCAAGGTTTCCAGCACCAAGCCTCTTCCTCCTGCCTCCTCTCTGGCAGCTCCCTCGGCCCTTAGACCAGCCTCCCGTAAACACTCACTCCCAGGGAATCTGACTCCTTAGCAAGGCATGGAGGCCTTCCCCATCTGAGTGCCCCCTGCTCCAGCCTTCCCTCCTGCCACTGCCTGCACCTTCCCTGCACCCCGACCACCCGTGCTCCACCTTCACGTCCCCCCAACTCCCGCCCCCCCGGCTAGCCCTGTCACCATCCGGGTCAGCTGCAGAACCCCAACTCCCACACCACGCTTCCATCTCCCCCTCCTTGGAGCTCCTCAACATCTGTCTGCTGGGCACACAGCTCTGCTCACAAGCCATCACCCCTGCCTGTGTGTGGCCACCAGGTCACTGGTTCTGTGCACCTCGCAGGGCCCCCTGCCACAGCCAGGTCCGTGTCACGTCAGCAGAGGGAGGACAACCCTCTCTCCAGCCCCTCAAGCGGAAATCAGACAGAGAACGGGCTCAACCCGCGACCTGGATGGCTTCCCTAGGTACCTCTCTTTGCCTCTGTCATCATTTTTAAACTGAGCTTAATTCCAAAAGCAGATTAAGAAGCGGCTGGCAGTGGGCCATGTCGTTGAAGCCAGCAAAATCCAACCACCGCTCCTTACAGAATTCTAGAGCCATTCCGGGGAGAGGAGAGCAGGCTGCACTGGGAAGATGGTCTGTTCCCTTGCCCTGGGGACACCAGTTCGCCGGCGGGCTCTCTGCCCAGAACGTGGAGGCCTGGGCGTGGAGCTGGAAGCCCGCAGCCCTGTGCGGACAGGTGTCGGTCACCCCTCCCCCTTACACGTTCTCAGTGCAGTGCTGGTCCCATGCGTCCAGGAGGATCTGGTTCAGCTCTTTCAAGGTGTCTATCTCCTTCCTCAGGCGACACTTCTCCTCTTGCCAGTCCTCCTTCGCAAGGGTGAGCAACTGAAACACAGATCAACAATGTCCTCAACACCACGGGCCCCTGTGACTCCACTGCTGGGAAACTGCTCCCAAAGGAGAAAAGGGCCACGTGCATGAACATGGCCATTTCGGCATGAGCTTCACCAGTCGCAAGGACCAACACAGCCAACGACATGGGGACGGCCGAGTGCACCGGACAGTCGCGCAGCCCTGCCCACGTGTGGCCACTGAGCACGAAAACACAGCCAGTCTGAGCAGAGAGGCGCCATCAGTGCAAAATGTACAAGAGGCTCTGAGGACTTGACAGCCATTTTTAAAAAGAATGTAAAGTATCTCATTAGGAAGCAGCCCAAAGGATGTGGCTCAGGTGGTGGAGCGGCCCCCCATGCACCAGGAGTTCCCAAAAGAGATGCCTAGTCAAGGAACACGCCCAGGATGAGGGATTGATCCTCAGTAGGGGGCGTGCAGGAGGCAGCCCATCAGAGGTTCTCTCTCCCCATTGAAGTTCCCATCCCTCTCTCCCTCTCCCTTCCTCTCTCTGACATCAGAAAAATAAATGCCGGGCTGGATAGGAATTCGGGGCTGAGGTTGCTCAACTCTCCACCCAGAACATCATCGGGCTGGAGTGGCGGGAAAGCCCAAGCTTTGGCTTCAAACAAACTGAGTTCAGACCCAACCTCAGAGGATGAGGATGGGCGACAGCTCACAAAAGCATTGTGAGAATTCAGTGAGATGACACGGGGAGCACAGAGCAAAGAGCTCAGCCGCGAGGACAGAATGAAAACAGCACTTAGCTGCTTCCATGCACGCCCCCCACCCCCCCGGCCCTGTGAAAAGGAAAGGTCAGGCCCTAACCAGTTTAGCACAGTGGAGAGAGCATCGGACTGCGAACTAAAGGTCCCAGGTTCGAATCCGGTCAAGGACACATGCCCAAGTTGTGGGCTGGCACCCCGCGGGGGTGGTGCAGGAGGCAGCGGAACCACGATTCTTTGTCCTCATAGATGTTTCCATCTCTCTCTCCGTCTCCCTTGTTCTCTCAAATCAAGAAAAATAGCTTTAAAAATACAAAAGCAAAGGTTGGTGAGAGGTCTTTTCTAACACATCCCCTCCAGCCAAGGTGCTTGTCCCCGTTAAATGCCTCTGGCTTCCTCTCGGCCTCTGGGTGACATTCCCACACAGTCTTTGGGCACAGATGCCAATGAGGACCCACTCGGACCTGGCTGAGCCCCAGGCTGTCAGCCCCAGGCTCAGGCCCGGTCCTGAGGCCCACCAGCCCCCGGCCTCACCTCACACTGCATGCTCAGCTTGTAGAGCAAGATTTCCTTGGGCAATTGCTCCGCCTTCAGGTCTTGGTACTCGGGCTGCCAGTTGGCCTGCCAGATCCGCATCTTCTGCTGCACCTGCTCCAGGGTGGCCTGCAGCTCCTGGCAGTGGGAGCGTAGCTCCTCCTGCTCCGCCTGAAGCAGCTCAGTCCAGGAAGTGAGCCTGCAGGTGGAGAGCCACACGGCCCAGGGCTCAGGAGCACTCCCAGCCTCTGTCCCATGTACACCTCAATCACACCCCCATCCTCTCTGGGCCTCAGGTTTTCCCCTGTGGAAATGAGGGCTGAGCACATTCAGAGGTTCTTAAACTGTGTCCGTTGGGGTTCTATGCGGCCACCCTGGCTGCCACACTCTGGGCTGGGACACAGGACAGGCAGGCTCGGACACAATTCAACAGAGCAGCCTGTGAAAAATCCTTCCCATGGAAGGCTTTGCATGTCTGCCTCCTTGGAAAAAGGGTTCTTCGACTGAAACACTTTTGAAAAACTTGGAATCAGATCATCTTTGCTCTGAAACTCTGCCTTTGCCCAGCTCTTCTCCCCAATTCCAAGTCCCTTTCTGATCCCAACTCCTGACACAAATAAGAGATTCTGGAGCATTATGTAAAGCCGCTGACATCATCATCATCATTATCATCGGCATAATTACCCGACTGGCTTTCCAGGAGTAAGGGTTCTACCTGAAATCTCAACGACCACAGGCTCATGGACTCCATGTGAACACAGGTGGGCCCTGTGAGGCCCACACAGTCTCCGTGATTTAATTTAAAGTAATTAGTTATTCAATATTTCTAAAAATGTTCCGTTTCACATCAACATTCAGCGACCGAGATTCTGGGAGGGTGGGGAGAAAGCATCAAGCAAAGGCCCTGGCAGGGGCAGCTCAGCAGTGATAGCATCAGCCTGTGTCCGGAATGGTCACGGGTTGGATTCCCAGTGGCATGTCCCTGGGCTGTGGGATTGCTCCCTGGCATAGAGGGGTGTGTGCTGTAGGCATCCAATAGATGTGTCTCTCCCATCGCTGTTTCTCTCTCCCCCTCCCTCCTTCTCTCCCTCCCTCCCTTCCTCCCTCCCTCTCTCTCAGAAGGGCAATGGAAAAAGTATCCTGGGATGAGGATTAAATAATAAGAAGAATAAAAAAGTAGAAACAAAAGGATGGCCTGGCAGCCCGGGTCCGCCCCGCAGCTGACCGCCTTCAGAGGGTGTGTATTCTCCACGAGGGCCTGCCCTGCCGCTGACACTCCCTCCCCACCTGCTGGACCTGCCTGGCCCCGCAGGCACCTGACTGTGTAGCCCCAAACATATTAAAACAAGGCTGTGCGAAGGAAGGCTTCACGTGGTCAGGCCACTGGGCTGAGACAAGACCTGGATTTGAGTCCTGACTGGGCCACTACACTCAGGACTGGCCCGAACAAGTTATTGAATCTCTCTGAGCCTCTTTCCTCATCTGTTTGAAGAGAAGGATAAAAACGCAGTCAATTCTCAGGATTCGCGGTATAATGTCCTATGGAGCCCCCGCGAGCACTGAGCAGTGTAGACTGCAACTGTCCCCACCAGTTCCTGTGAGTCTCTGGCCACATTTCTGCCAACCAATCAAGACATAAGGACGCTTTGTGCCATATGCTCACTGGGACAGCCAACAGCACCAGACCTCGGGCCTGAACGACCCTCATGTGCCACTCGGATATTTTCCCTGAGGCCCAGCGCAGCGTGCACTTGGGACACTGGACAGCACTGCAGCACTCCACCTGGGGGCCGTTTCAAACAGCGAAATCGCCACCAAAAAGCAAGAGAAGAGGACTCCATGGCACGCAATGGACCACAGAAGGGACGCTCCTGTGGAGTGTGAGAGCTGAAACAGGCAGGAGTCAGAGGCCTTGTTCAACCGCAGCTGCAAATGTGCACATCAGGCGATTCCAGGATCTCGCCCTATGGACAGGCCCCTGACAGGCCATGGGGACCGATGGGGGGTGACAAGTGCATCTCAGTGAGGAGGTGAGTTCGCCAACAGGGAACGCGGGAATGACGGGGAGCAAGCATATGTCCTTCTGGAATGGCTGGTGAGAGAGGATGAAGATGGCCGTGCCCGACACAGTCATCCCCATCATCCATGTGGGAGGGGCGGTCACCCACACCTGGACGATGCTCCATCCCAGCCACCAGCTGGAGGCCCTTCCCTCCTGACCATCAGCTGTGACCGTGACAGGGCAGATGAAAGGGCACCATGACCAGGGGACTCCCCTGAGCTGAGCGCAGCGGGAGCTGAGGGAGCTGGTGTGACTGAAGGCGGAGATGCTGCTGCAGGGGCGGGCGGTACCTGTTGTTCTCCTGCCGCAGCCTCTCCTCCTCTCCGTGGTTCTCTCTGGTGGCGGCCAGGGCCTTGGCCTCCTGCTCCTTCTTCAGGGCCTCCTGGGCTTCGGGCACCTGCTTGTCCTGCTGCCCCGGCTCCTCCAGCTCCCTCTCCTCGGCCCCCTGTTGTTTCTGGGGGCCCAGAATGGAAGGATCCTCCTGCCGAGGGAAAAGGTGAGGATGCCTCACTGGGTGCAGGCCCCGGGGAGCAACAGACCCCATATACCTGCACCCCCACACGCACTGAGGGGCCAAGAGCAGGTCAAGTGCAGACCCCAAAAGAGCAGGGACCCTCGGGGCAGGCAGCACCCGCCGTGCTGGGTGCGGTTCTCCCAGCGCTGAAGGAACTGCGCTGGCCGGGCCCACATGGTGCTACGGGAGCCCTGCGCCCTCTCCACACTCGGGACCTTTAGGGGCACAGGATGCCCGCTCTCTGGATCAGCTCCCTGGCTGCCCTCTGTGACCAAATGTAAAAGCCTATTTTTTTAAAAGGACATAGAGATCAACCAAAGGACTTCTATGCCAGCATATAGGCCTAACCAATGGACACGGACAACACGGGGCTGAGAGCATGAGTTCCCTCCCCCCACCAATAGGGGCCAATGTGGGGATATGGACACATATGTAATAACTTCATTGACTGTGGTGGCTGGTAAGCAAGGAGGCATGGAGGAGTGCGCTTGCCTCTGCGGCTTGGACTCTTCGCGGGGATGTGGGTGTCCTCAGGAGCGCCAGGGCCCGGCTGAGATGGCAAAGGCCGAGGGCAAGCGGTGTCCTCAGAAGAGCCAGGGCCCGGCTGAGAAGGCAGCGGCCGAGGGCAAGCGGGCCCCAGCAGAAAAGCACCTGGAGGCGGACGCCGCAGCGGGGTGCTGGGTGGGGAGTGGAAGAATCGCGAGCCCCAGGCCGCCCCCGCACTGCTTGCTGCAGGACCTGCGGGTGGAAATGTTGGTGGTTATCTGTGCCTCGCTCCCCGTCACCGACCTGGCCAGCCTGGCCCAGGTCTGCACCAAATTCCGCCGCATCCTGCACATCGACAACATCTGGAGACGGCGCTGCCAGGAGGAGGTTGGCCTTTGTGAAACCTTGCAGAATCTGGAGGCAGTAGGCACGTCTTACCGAGAAGTCTATGCGAAGCTGTTCCACCCAGACAGACACATTTTGGGTTTGTGGGGGCGAGATATTGAGCTCTATAAAACACTGCTGTATGTAGCGGTGGACAGCTTAGGCATTACTGGTTGGACGTACTGGCCTGGTCTTAACACCCATGTGGACGGCCCAATGCAATTCAAGCCTGCGTTCCGAATCCGCCTGACGGAGCGGAAATCAGCCACGGTGGAGTGCATGGAAGGCCACCACCGCAGGCCCCACAGCCGCCACCTGCAGATTCGGAAGGACAGGCTCACCAGCCAGTGCCAGAAGAGAGACCACCGAAGGGATTCACCCACGCGGCTTAGGGAGGAATTCGGGACTGCGGGCGCTGATATGGAATGTCACAGTACGGCATCACTGCCGGACCTACCGCCGCCTCTACCTCCCGCCCAGCCACCCGGACCACCTCATCAGGCCAGGCCTCTTCCAAGGCAAATGCGATCGGATCGCTTGGGCCTCACGATTTTCATGCTCAGCTTCCACGGGAAGTGTGCCAGGCTCACGCACAGCACGGGAATCGCATTCCACATATTAGAGATCCACCTTACGCGCTGCATCCAGCTGCGAGATGGCGAGATCTTCCGCGACTTCCACGAGCTCTCCCGCGAGGTCCGGGAGATGGAGGAGCAGGTGCTCCAGGAGCAGCAGCAGCAACAAGAAGACGGGACCAAGGAAAGCGAGGGCCATGGCTGGCAGAGCCCCGCCCAGCCCAGCGTAGGGGAGTCCGGGGCTGCAGCTGCAGAGGAGCAGCCTGTCCCGTTTGTTCTGCCTGTGGGCGTGAGCCCAAGGGACCAGAACTACCCCTGGACCTGCAGGATGTGTTTCTATGGCATGGAAACTGTTCCCGTATGTCCCTCACACTGGCACTACCCTAGAGTCGTCATCCTGTTCGATGAGAACCACTTGGGGTTCATCGATCTGGAGGAGAAATCCTTCATCCTGTTTGGCAGAGTCCAGAACACCTTCCAGAATGTGGAGGCAGCATCCCCGTAGGCCTTCCTGGGGATGCTCAAGAACATTCACCCCCGACCACGTTTACCACCCGAGAGGATATCTCATGTTTAGAGAGAGTGGGGGAGAGAGGGAAAGAAAGAAAGAATCGATGTGAGAGAAACACATCAGTTGGTTGCCTCCTGCCCAAGCCCGGAACAGGGCCAGGCTAGGTAGGGGCCAGCAATCGAGGTTGAAATAAACCTTAAACCAGTGGTTCTCAACCTTCCTAATGCTGCGACCCTTTAATACAGTGCCTCATGTTGCGGTGACCCCCAATTGCATTGTTACAAATTGAACATAATAAAAGCATAGTGATTAATCACACACAAAAAAATAATAACTTAATCAATAAAAATATTTTAAAAATAAAAGAAAAAGAAAAAGTACATAGCACAGCAGTCAGGATACAGAATATCTGAACAACACTAGCAGCCAACTGACCCTAATATTTACGGAACAACCATCGAATGGACACAGCCAGCAGCACCGTCCTCCTCCTTCCCTCAGTCCTGTCAACCACCACCAAGATGGCCAGTGTCCCAGGGAGGCAACACCTGCCCCCGCGGACGGCAGTGGCTGAGAATTGCTGGTCTGAGCTGCAGCTGAGCGAGGGAATATGGTCACCCAGGAATCACTGATCAATGACCAGGACATGGCTGTGATCCCGGAGGCTCCCTCGGGCAGGCGGGGGCGCCAGGGGGACATGCGCTCTGGAGGGCCTACCTGCGTGGCCCTGGAGGGCCTCACGGTGTTGGCGATGTTAGACTGGAGTTCTCCCTCCAGCTCTTCCTTGTGGCTGTTGGCCTTGTCCTGGGTGAGTTGGGTCCCCAACTCTTCCAGCTGCAGAGCCAAAGACCCAGCCCGTGCCACAGTCAGGTCACAGAGTGAACTTGGATTGAGAGCAAACCCCAAACCTGTCACCCCACGGGACACCTGGCCACTGGCTTGCCCGTCTATTCCGGACACTGCCCACTTTACCTCTTTCCGGAGCTGCTGGTTCTCCTCCTGCAGCGTCTTTACTGTGCCCCGGAGGGCATTGGTATTCTCCTCCAAATCAGTGATCCGCGTGCAGGCTGAAGAGCAAAGTGGAGTCAGAGCCCAGCTTCCAGGGCCTCCACTTCCCCTCTCTGACTCTGGCCCCGAGAGGACCATCCCCCCAGACGGCCACCCCCCCACCCCGAGGCCAAGGTGTGAGGGCCGGGGATGGTCAGCTGGGTGTCGTACACAAGGTGCTGCCGCTGTTGGTTGTGGCCCCTGTGCTGGCTCAGCTGGGGGCCGGTAGGGGAGCCATCCAGAGCTTAAGAAGAAGGCAGGTGACCGTGGAGAGGCCAAAGCAGAAGTTCCAGACGGTGGAACTGCTGGAACCACTTTTTACCGAGTTCTAACCTGACTGTCTAGTCAAGGATTTCAGAGACTCACAGAGACGGCAAAGACATGGCATGGTCCGGGCCAGCCGTCAGAGTGGGGGGGGGGGTCTGGGTGGCTCAGCTGGGGAGTGGGAGGCACGGTAATTGACCAGTATGCCTGCGGGGGGTAGCAGATCTGGGGCGCGTGTGTCGAGGACTTGCCACCCGTGGGTGAGGTCCTTCGGGAGGAGAGGTCATTGAGCAGTCTCTGCCCAGGGAGACAGAGAGCAGACTGCACCCATCTGCCCGAGGAGGACATGAACGGAGGAAATCAGCCCAGGCCTCTGTTATAATGCAGGTGAGTGAGCACTGGGGAAGCTCCTGCCATCCAGAGCTTTCAATCCCCCACGGACAGATCTAAGACAGCCTCTGGGGTCAGCGTGCTGTCATCTGGAAGCTCCCGGGACTGTCCACATGGGCGCTGAGAAATCTGAATCTACTTACTTGTAGTTCATGTCCTGACTTTGAGGCTGCCAGGCCCCTCATGTTCCCCTTGGGGAGAATGGCAATGAAACGGTCCCAAATGACCCCTGAAGCACACCCTACTGACTTGGGCTGAGGGTGGGCTGACCCAGGAGATTCAGAGCCAAGGGCTCAGCTCCCTGGGTGAGGGAGAAGCCACAGCCAGGCTGGCTCCCTGGCGCCAGGGGCTGCTGCCTACCTTCTATCAGCAGCTCCGGCTCCCAGCTCTGGTGGGCAGGCTGGTTCCTCCTCTGGACCTGTTCAGCCTCGAGGGCCATGATGTCCCCCAGCAGCTCCTCAAGGAACTGCTGGGGGATGTGTCCACGATCCTAGTGCAGGAAGAGGGGTGGGTTGAGGATGCGCACCATGGAACCCGCTGGCCTGCCCCGCCCCAGGGCAGCTACCCTCATTCCCCAGGATGAAGGGCCTCCATGCACCTGCTCACTTCCTAGAGCACCGCTGCACACAAGGGACTCCAGCACAGGGTCCTGCTGGGAGACCTACAGCCACTAAAAGACATGCTGACCCCGTGGTAGGTGATGAAGACCCATGAGGCCTCTGTGGTGTCTGAGCAAAGTGACGCACAGCACAGGGCTGTAAAGCAGGTGACAGGAGGACTGGTGGCTCTCAGGCCCCTTAGCTGGTTTACCATGTCTTGGAAAGGCCGTAGGGACTCCCAAATCACAGCTCGGCCCACATCCTAGTTGCCAGCAGAAACCCTTATTGCCAGTCACCCACCTACATCCATCCTTACAGAAAGCAACACAGCAGTCAGGCCCTATCCATTTGTTTGTTTTGTTTTTTTTTAACAACCTATAGAATAAAAGCCTAATATGCTAAGTGTCTGGTCATCCATTCAACCAATGAAAGCATAATACACGAATGATATGCTAAGGCCACTCAACAGCTTGCTATGACGTGCACTGACCACTGGAGGGCCTACGCTGCAACTGGCAGGTTGGCTTGCTGCTGGGGTCTGGCTGATTGGGGCTGAACTAGACAGGCCTGACATGCCCTGGGGCCCTCCCAGGGTCCCTCCCCACTAGCCAACCTCCTGTGTCCCTCCCCGCCCTCATCATATACCAGTGGAGTCCCACTGCCTCGCCTATGCCCTCTCGCAATCTGGGACTCCTCAGGGGCTGTCAGAGAGCCAGTTTCAGCCGAATTCCCGTAGGCCAGGCCAAGGGATCCCAATTGGTAGAAGGGAAGCCGTGGACCTGCCGCCAGCGGACACGGTTCTGGTCAAAGCCTGGCAGCGGGAAGGGTTTGCTCACATACTCAGGAGTCACCTGGACACCTCTCTCTGCCCATCCCCGGCCCTGCGCCAGGTGCCCTCTGTCCTTGCACAGTCACTCCTCACAAGAGCCCTGAGGGGGAGGCAGGGACAGTCCCTCTCACACAGGAAGAGGCTCTGCACTCACCGACTCTATGACCACCGACTCTTCTTACTCCAACTCTTCACACCGACTCTTCACACACTGACAATTCGCACCGACTCCGCACCACCAACTCCACACCACCAACTCCGCACCCACCAACTCCTCACCCTCCAACTCCACGCCCACCGACTCCACGCCCACCGACCTCGCACCTAACATTCCACTGTCTCCATGGCTCCCCAACCAAACTGCTCTAGGCCAAGCATTCTAAACGGCTCTGCCAGAGGCTCATGCCCCATGCCAACTGCTTTAGGAATACGCAAAAATTAGGACACTCTCCCCATCAAGATTAAGATCTATCTGGCACATAAAATATAAAGAAACATAAAGGTTATGTTTATAGATCCTATACCATTATCAATGGAAATTAACCACTTCATTCTGATATGTCTGTCTATGTTTCAAAAAATTATTTTTTCCCATCAGCCACATTACAGAAATTTGATTCGTTCCTTTCAGGGAACTACACAGTCATTTTATTTTGTGAAGTCTTACCTACAGAGCCCAGCTTGGAAATTCTCCCCATCGACTGTCAATAGTTCATACGAAAGACCCCTCAAGTCCACCAGTCAATTGCCTAAAAAACAATTTGACAGACCACTCACTAATGTGTAGTTTATAAAAAAAATGAACAAAGTAAAGCTATATATTTGAGAAATATTTTATATACATATATATTTTTAAAAATATATATTTTATTGATTTTTTACAGAGAGGAAGGGAGAGGGATAGAGCGTTAGAATCATTGATGAGAGAGAAGCATCGATCAGCTGCCTCCTGCACACTCCCCACTGGGGATGTGCCCACAACCAAGGTACATGCTCTTGACCAGAATCAAACCTGGGTCCCTTCAATCCCCAGGTCAGCCCTCTATCCAGTGAGCCAAACTGGCTAGGGCTATACTTTATATATTTTTAAAAAATATATCTTTATTGAGTTCCGAGGGGAAAGGAGAGATAGCGAGAGAGAAACATCAATGATGAGAGAGAAGCATTGATCAATTGCCTCCTGCACGCCCCATAATGGGGATCAAGCCCCCAACCAGGGCATATGCCCTGACTGGGTATCTAATGGTGACCTCCTGGTCGTAGTGATACACTCAATCACTGAGCCATGCCGGCCGGACTGGAAAATATTTTAACAAAAGGACTTTGTACATAGCTTTCTGTGCAAGGAGTACTAAATTAGCACATGCAAGAAAGACATTTAGAGAACAAATATACAGGCACCCTCAGAACAGAATTTAAACATTTAGGCTGCCAATCAATTATTTCTAAACTAGTAATGGTTTACTTGGGTGAATTAAAAAACTCATTCTTAATTTAAGACAAATTTAAATTGTTTAAAGTAGATGAAATCTTTGGACTTAGATTGGGGGTGGGTGAGAGTACTGATTAGCATTTCGATTCATTATCCAGCTCCAATGACTGTTATAAAATTACTGAAAGTGAATCTGGACAAGCAATAGGTCCGGGCTGCTGGTCACTCCTTGAGCCAATGAAGCAGAGACAGGGTTGAGATCATTTATTCCATGAATGCAGCAGAAGGAGAGAGCATTAGGTCACCCACAGACGTCTGCTATACCCCCAGTCCCCCACCCCCAATAAGCCAGCTGCTTATCTTGGGTAGAAGGACAAAGATCCCACGGGAAAGCAGACATTTCAGGCCTGGGAAAGTAGGAAGGTATAGTGGTTACAGGTTACAGGCAACTCGGGCTGGGTGTTGGCAGAGGCCGGGTGGCTCCGGGACCATATTACAGGCAACGAGGTTGCTGATCTAGGCCTTTCTCAGAAAGGAGGGTGGCCTGCATTCCCTTGTTAGCTCCCATGTCCCAGGGCGGACAACTCTCCACCAGATCAGAACGTGCTTTCCCTCATTAGAACAGAACAATCATGGTTAACAGAGCACCATTCATATTCCTTGTAATCATAGCGAGTCCCCAGCAGTCTATTCCTGCCCCGAACAAAAGAACAAAACTGAAAAAAATCCCACCTAAAGTGGTGACTTTTTCATAACTATCTCAATCAATTCCTCGTACAGAAGCTATTCCATAAATCTAACCGCCTTCATTTGTGGGCAGCATGATGAGATTTCAATTAGTGTCCAACGAAATGTGATCTAACCTGGAAACAAATTTATAGATTCAGTGACCTGAAGTGAGAACACAGCAGATAACATATACTTTAAGGAACCTTGCGATAATGAAAATTATTTATCATTATGCAAATCAAGATTTCAAGAACAGTTGAATTGATGAGCTTATGCCAAAGGGATATAAACTGGATGATAAAATTTCAAACTCTATGCTCCCCGTTTTCAGGGCCAACATTTTAGAGAAACGATGCAAAATTTATGAACCTAGTGCTATTTTTAAGGAAAATACATAAGAATGACACAGAAAACAGGATGAGGCCGACTGAAACCACAAAAGAGTGAGCACAAGCCTGGCACAGTGATGAGCACATTGCACACATTGCATCTCATTCACTCAACTCAAAGTCATCAAGGTGTTCCATGAACTCCCATGGACTGAGCTGTATTTTGGACCACGGATATGCACAAAGGTTAGGAGTCACAGAAAGTTTTCTTTCCTAAAAATTGGTCCACGACATGGCCGGTGTGGATCAGTTTGCTGGAGCATCATTCTCTACACGGAAAGGCTGTGGGTTCAATTCCCAGTCAGGGCTCATACCTAGGTTGGGCGTTCAGTCTCCAGTGGGAGTGTGTATGAGAGGCAACCAACTGATGCTTTTCTCTCACATCAATGATTCTCTCTCTCAAATCAATAAGCACATCCTTGCCATAGGATTTAAAGAAAAAGTGGGTTCCATTAGGTCGTAGAAAGTCATTCTCAAATTTTCAGTTATCAATTCTTAGCAACTTCTCCAATAGTTTCAAAGAATACCTTGAAGCTAACTAAACCAGCAATACCATTCTTTTCTTTATACAAGCAGGTTTACCGGCACCCGAGCCTTGTCGGCCTGGTTCAGTGGTTGAGTGTCAACCTATGAACCAGAACCAGGCAGTTATGGTTGGCTTCCAGGTTGGGGCCCATGTCCCAGTTGTGGCCTCCATCCCCAATGTGGGGTGTCCAGGAGAGAGCCAGTCAATGGTTCTCATCATTGGCGTTTCTCTTTCCTGCTCCGTCTCCAGTTTTCTGTGAAGTCAATAAAAGTATATATAAAATAAGAATTCTCCTCAGAAAAATGAATAAAGAAGTAAGGGTAGAGGACGCCCTGACTGGAGATGGCAGTGGGTCTGTGCTGTGGCCCACGTAAAAATACCTGGGGAGGTTACATAGACAAGCCCCTCTCCTGCTGGGCTAACGCCTCCGGTCCTGGTGGGCCCTCTTCCAAAGTGATCAGAAGGTCTATGGTGATTCTGCTGCACAGCCGAGTCCAGCACCACCGGCTAAGTGTGGGGGATGCTGATCTCACAGGGACATGCTGCACACGGGCCCCTCACAGGGTCTCACCGCAGAAACACAGCTGCCATTCGCTCCCTCACAACTCTTGCTGACCAGGCCGGGCACCCGACTCACGGCTCCAACTACCTCCCAGCCTTCCACAGTGGGTCCACGTCCACAGGGAACTCACTTCCCCTCTCAGCAATTTCCTCAGTTTCTCCACAGGCTCAGGCTCACAGCCCGGAATCCTCTGCACGCCACTGTTCTTCAGAACCAACATCGTTTCCAGCACACAGCGAACCTTAAAAACATAAAGAAAAGAAAGAGAGAGCCATCCATTTCAAATGGTCATCACTTCAACTTGGGAAGAAACAAACCAACTCTGCACGTGGCCACCACTGCTGATAAACCCGATGGTCGCAGGCAGACCATCCCCACTCCAGCCTCTGCAGCCTTTTAACATGACCCGGCACCGGACTCCCGCCAGACCTCCATCGGGGCCTGGACCACTACCCACAGAGCTCCCCTTCCCTCTCCTGCTCCCCTCCACCCCCCTCCTCCCACCGGTTCTCCCCCCTCCCTGCACTCCTCCCTCCTGGCCCTGGGTTCTGAGCCACCCCTCCTCTCCACGACATTGGCCATTCCTTCCCCACCCCTGGCCTGTACACTCTTTAACTTTTCAACTGGAAAGAATGTCACACTGAGAGAAAAGTCGCAAGCACAATTCAGAGACCTCCCAGAGAGCCCTGTCTGAGATTTCTCCAAGTATTCACTTTTCAGTGAGAGCATTCACACAGCATCACACCCACCCATTCACAGTGTCCACTGCGTATGTTAAGGGCTGTGCGTCCTCAGAGGGCTCAGACCACAGCACATCCCAGTGAGCATTTCCGGTTTCAGGATGGTCCCGTCCTCCCTTATGAGCCTGTGTCTCCTGCATGTAATGCTGTCCACTAAAGGCCCAGCTGAGAACATGCGCTGACCCCACCTTCCCTCCCACCCATTCTCCGCCTGGTCAGTTCCAACTCCCACACCCTCTCCCACACCCACGTCCACTACCACAGAGCTAATCCTCCCACCACCATCTCTGACCCCTGAAGGGGGTCTTCCTGCCTGACCACCTCCGTCTTCTACGTTGTAGCCAGGGTGACCGTTAGCACGAACCCTTCCCAGTCCATTTTCCCACTCAGAACCCTCCAGGTGCCTCCAGGATCAACGCCCAAGTCCTTGCAACGGCCTCTGCCCTGCTCCCCTGTGGGCCCCACATGCACCCTCTCCCTGCTCCTCACACATCCCTCAGGGCTCCCCTGCCCTCCCCTATCTCTTATCTGTACAAAAGGAAAAGAGGCAGGAGCTCTGCTCCACCCTGTGTTCTACAAGGGGAAACTGAGGCTTGGAAGACTCAGGTTACATTGCTGTCCACTGCTGAGCCAGAAGTCCAGGTCGCTGACACCTGAGCCCCGAGCCACACGGCCTTCCTCAGTGAACATTTGTTGAACAGATGAGTGTGAATTAAATCGATTCTTAACGCACAAAAGACCCGAGTTTTAGTAAAGGAATAAGGTTTGCTCACACACTCATGATAAAAACATCTTCATCCTAGGAACAAACGATAACAGATGGCTAGGGCATGGCACACAGCATTTCCCCACTTATTTCACCTGCTGCTCAGCATCTGCGCACTTAGGCACTTAGGAGGCAGGTCGAGGGACCCACCGTCCCTGGTCTGGTCCTGGAACGTGCTGCCTGCCCCGCTGGCTTTGCCCTGGTCTCTCTGATCATTGCCAGGGACATAGCATCGTGTTTTCTCAATGAAAATCCCCATTTCTCAGCCTGAACAGGATCAGTTCCTTATCTTTCTCTGTGAAAGTTCCAGTCAGTTTTTCCAACATGTATGAGATGCGGAGAGACTGTAGCAGGTGGAAGTCATACAAAAGGGCAAGGATGGTGAGCCGGCTGCCACCCTCTGTGCCTCCGCTTCCCTTTCTATAGACGTCATGGAACTTCCTCAGCGCTGCCTCCTGAGAGGGAGCTCCCACCTGCAGGAGTGAAGCAGACCCAGCGTCATCGCACGCACCTGACCATTGTGGCAGCGCGCTCCTCTCAGGGACCCTTTTTGTCAGCCAGCTGAGGCGTTTATGCTGAAAGAGTCAGTCCTTTTAAAACCAGCGCAACAACGCACAACTGGTAGGACACTCACGGCCACGGGACATACCCTGTAAGACCGGGTCTGCGTGTGCAGGGTTGGCACAGAGCCACGCGGACTGCTGGCTGCAGCCCAGAGCAACGGCCACAGCACTGGGACCTGCCTGTGAGCCACTCTCTCACCTTCTAAGTCCAGGGGGACCGCCTCAGCCAGCAGCTGTCTAGCTCTTGGAAACAGAGCACCGCACATCTGTCTGCAGCGCTGCACATCCCACAGCCCTCATTCTGGAGCGCAGCTGAGCCTGGAGGAGGAGGTGGGAGCAGCACCAGGTGGGGGAGTGGAGCGCTGTGGAAGGGGCAGTCGGAAGGGAGGCCTGCCAGACGCAGTCCTGTGGGATCTGGGAAGGAAGACCCAGAGACCCAGCAGCCGTGACCGGCCACAAAGCCACTAGATGGAAAAGATCAAACTCTGAGGAACAGGGGCTGGAAGAGGAACCCTGGGGGAGGGGGGTAGAGCAGGTTATGGGGAGCACCTTCAATTGTGGGTGCTGGTGAGCTTGGCCCAACAGGTCAGAGTGTCGTAAACACGTGTCACTGCTGAAGGAAAACACTAAATGCTAGAAGCCTCCAGGAGGGGCGCAGATGTGCAGGAGGGAACCATGACTTCACAGAGGCCAGCGCCCATAGACAGGGGCTACTCCTAATTGAATAAATAATACATTTAACCTGTAAACTCCCAATTGGAGCCTTTTCACTAAACATCAACCTGGAGAGCAAGCCATGACCACGACATTATGTTCAAATAGAACTTAAAAAAGAGAAATTAGCCAAGCCGGCATGACTCAGGGGTGGAGCGTCGACCTAGGAAGCAGAATGTTGCGGTTCAATTCCTGGTCAGGGCACACGCCCAGTTCAATCCCCACTGTGGGGCGTGCAGGAGGCAGGTGGTCAATGATTCTCTCTCATCATTGATGTTTCTATCTCTCCCTCTCCCTTTTTCTCCTAAGTCAACAGAAATTGACTTTTAAAAAGAGAAATTAGAATTCTGCAGATATAAAAATTATGTATAAAATGGAATGTTTGAATGGTTGAATGTTTTCAACACACTAATGGAATTACTTAACTACATCAAATTTTCTCAAAGTTTGAATTTATTTGAAGTCTTTAAAATAAAGTATAGCAATATCTTGACCCATGCAGCTCCTAGGCCAATGGAAACTAAGGAGAAAAGAAACAAACGGGACTCCATCAAAAGATAAAGCATCAACCAAAAGAACAAGAAAGCCCACTGCATGGGAGAACACACTTGCCAATGTTATCTCCAATAAGGGTTAATTCTCCAAAATTTACAGAGAACTCCTACAACTTAACAAAAGGAAGGTAAACAATCCAATCGAAAAATGGGCAAAGGACCTAAATAGATATTTTCCGAAAGAGGACACACAGATGCTAGCGAGGAGAAGCCTTAAGAGAAGATTGAAGAGTAACCCAGCCTGTAAAAACTTTAGCATAGAATTAGCTATTGGAAGCTGAGAGTCACTTTGGCTCAGTTATCAACCTACTTTGCACTGGATTCAGCAATTGCCTTGTGATTACCCACCTACTAGAGAAATTGTGCCTGTTACATGTGCCTTGTTGTGTTGTATTATGTGCCCTGAAATCAACGCAGCAAACCCAAGCAACAGCAGCCTCCTGATCACCACACCCTCTGAGGATCAGCAGCTGTATGTGAATCTCCCCCCACCAGCCAGAAGAGCCTCCAAAGCAGTGAACAGCACCCACCAGAGGAGCTGCTGCCAACTGTGAATCATCTGCTACCGCAACCACCCAAGGAGCAACCACAGCCCAAGGAGCGACTGCCACCCAGGGAGCATCCACTGTATGACTCAATGTCTCGATATGGCAGTGAGATCAAACATGGGTAGACAGAGAAACCCCCAAAGGAAAGAAAAGGAGGACTCGCCAGAAAAGCAGCTAAGTGAAACCCAGGCATGCAGCATGACAGAAAAAGATTTCAGACTAAGGGTCCTAGAGTGCATAAACCAGACGGAGGAAAAAATCAACAACATATACAAGAAGCAAGAAGAAACAGATGAAAAAATCAACAACTTAAGTAAGACCCAAGAAGAAATGAAGAGTGATATAGCTGCAATAAAAAACACCATTGAAAGTATCAACAGTAGACTAGCAGAAGCGGAGGACCGAATTAGTGAATTAGAAGACAAGGAAGCAAAACACACCCAAACTATACTGCACTTGGAGAAATCAATTAAAAGACAGGAGGTGAGCCTAAGGGAGCTTTGGGGCAACATGAAACGAAACAACATACGAAAAATAGGGGTGCCAGAACAACAGAAAGAGGAACAAGGATTAGAAAACCTATACGAAGAAATCATATCAGAAAACTTCCCTGAGGTGGGGAAGAAAAAAGTCACACAAGCACAGAGAGTCCCAAACAAGGTGAAGCCGAAAAGACCCACACCGAGACACATCATAATTACCATGGCAAATGTTCAGGACAAAGAGAGAATCTTACAGGCTGCAAGAGAGAGACGGAAAGTGACATACAAGGTCTCTCCCATTAGATTATCAAATGATTTCTCAACAGAAACACATCAGGCCAGAAAAGAATGGACGGAATTTTACAAACTTATTCAAAGCAAAGGACTGAATCCAAGAATACTCTATCCAGCAAGGCTACCATTCAAAATTGAAGGGGAAATAAGAAGCTTCACAGGCAAAAAAAGGCTAAGGGAGTTTATCACCACCAAGCCAGCAATGCAAGAAATGCTCAAGGGACTGTTGTAAAAAGAAGAAACAAAAAGCTCAGAAAGAAAAGAGCCACACACAAAAAAAGAAATGGCTACAAACAAATAGCTCTCAATAATAACTTTAAACCTAAATGGATGAAATGCTCCAACCAAAAGACATTGAGTGGCTGAATGGATAAAAACTATGACCCATACATTTGCTGTCTACAAGAGACCCACCTCATTAGAACGGACTCACACAGACTGAAAGTGAAGGGATGGAAAAATATCTTTCAGGCAATAGGAAAGGAAAAGAAAGCTGGGGTAGCAATACTTATATCAGACAAAATAGACCTCAAAGTGAAGGCCATAACAAGAGATAAGAAAGGCCACTTCATAATACTTAAAGGGATCAATACAACAAGAAGATATAACCCTGGTAAACATATATGCACCCAATGCAGGAGCACCCAAATACATAAAAAAACTCCTGGAAGATATCAAAGGAGAGATTGACAACAATACAATCATAATAGGGGACTTTAATACAACACTGACATCACTGGATAAATCCTCTAGACAAACACTCAGCAAAGAAATAGCAATTCTAAATGACTCACCAGATCAGATGGACTTAATTGACATCTTCAGAACGCTTCACCCCAAAGCCACGGAATATACATTCGACTCAAGTGCTCATAAGACACATTCAAAAATAGACCACATATTGCGTCACAAACAAAGTCTCCCCAAATTCAAGAAGATTGAAATCATACCAAGCATCATCTAAGACCACGACAGCATAATATTAGAAATAAACTACAATAAAAACAACCGAAAATACTCAAACACTTGGAAGCTGAATAGCATGTTATTAAATATTGATTGGGTTACCAATGAGATCAAAGAAGAAATTAAAAACATCCTGGAAACTAACGACAATGAAAACACCACAATCCAAAACCTATGGGACGCAATGAAAGCAGGCCTGAGAGGGAAGTTTATAGCTCTACAGGCCTATCTCAAAAAACAAGAAAAAATGGTAGTAAATCATCTATCTCTACAACTCAAAGAATTAGAAAGAGAGCAACAAGAAAACCCCAGAGTGAGCAGAAGGAAGGAGATAATAAAGATTAGAGCAGAAATAAATGACATAGAGACCAAAACAAACAAACAAAAAAACACAAACAATACAGAAAATCAATGAAACCAAGAGCTGGTTCTTTGAAAGGATAAACAAGATTGACAAACCTCTAGACAGGCTCACCAAGAAACAAATAGAGAGGACCCAAATAAAGAAAATCAGAAACGATAGAGGCAAAATAACAACAGACCCCACAGAAATACAAATGATTGTTAAAAAACACTATGGACAGCTTAACTCCAACAAACTAGACAACCTGGAGGAAATGGACACATTCCTAGAAAAATACAACATTCCAACACTCAATCAGGAAGAATCTAAAAATCTCAATAGGCCAATAACTATGGAAGAAATTGAAGCAGTCATCAAAACACTTCCAGCAAACAAAAGCCCAGGACCAGACGGCTTCACAGGGGAGTTTTGCCAAACATTCAAGGAAGAACTAAAACCTATCCTCCTCAGACTACTACAAAAAATTCACGAGGAAGGAACACTTGCAATCTCATTCTATGAAGCCAGCATCACTCTAATACCAAAACCAGGTAAAGACAACACAATGAAAGAGAATTACAGGCCAATATCCCTCATGAACATAGATGCCAAAATCCTCAACCAAATATTGGCACATCGGAACCAGCAGTACATCAGAAAGATCATACACCATGACCAAGTAGGATTTATCCCAGGGATGCAAGGATGGTACAATATCCGCAAATCAATAAACGTGATACGTCACATAAAAAAACTGAAACAAAAAAATCATATGGTCATATCAATTGATGCAGAAAAAGCATTTGACAAAATCCAACACCCATTTTTGATAAAAACTCTCAGCAACGTGGGAGTAGAAGGATCATACCTCAACATAATAAAAGCCATATATGACAGGCCCACAGCCAACATCATACTCAATGGACAAAAACTAACACCATTTCCCCTAAGGACAGGATCAAGACAGGGATGCCCACTCTCACCACTCCTGTTCAACATAGTACTGGAAGTATTAGCCATTGCAATTAGACAAGAAGAAGAAATAAAAGGCATCCAAATTGGAAAAGAGGAAGTAAAAATGTCCTTACTTGCAGACGACATGATATTATACATACAAAACCCTAGAGACTCCATCAAAAAACTACTAGACTTAATACACAAATTTTGCAATGTAGCAGGATACAAAATTAACCCCCAAGAAATCTGAGGCATTTCTATACACCAACAGTGATCTTTCAGAAAGAGAAACTAAAAAAAAAAACAATCCCATTTACCATCGCACCAAAAAAATTGAGCTACCTAGGAATAAACTTAACTAAAGAGGTAAAAGACCTCTACTCAGAAAACTTCAGGACGTTGAAAAAAGAGATAGAGGAAGACATAAACAGATGGAAGAACATACCATGTTCATGGATTGGTAGAATCAACATCATTAAAATGTCCATACCACCCAAAGCAATTATAAATTCAACGCACTTCCCATTAGAATACCAACGACATACTTCACAGATCTAGAAAGAACTCTCCACAAATTCATCTGGAATGAAAAAAGACCCCAAATAGCTGCAGCAATCCTGAGAAAGAACAAAGTAGGTGGGATATCAATACCAGATATCAAGTTGTATTACAAAGCCACTGTTCTCAAAACTGCCTGGTACTGGCACAAAAACAGGCATATAGATCAATGGAATAGAACAGAGAGCCCAGAAATCGGCCCGAACCAATATGCTCAATTAATATTTGCCAAAGGCGGCAAAAACATACAACGGAGTCAAGATAGTCTCTTCAATAAATGGTGTTGGGAAAATTGGACAGATATACGCAAGAAAATGAAACTAGACCACCAACTTACACCAAACACAAAAATAAACTCAAAATGGATAAAGGACTTAAATGTACGACGGGAAACCATAAAAATTCTAGAAGAATCCAAAGGCAATAAAATCTCAGACATATGCCGAAGCAATTTCTTCACTGATACAGCTCCTAGGGCACTTGAAACTAAAGAGAAAATGAACAAATGGGACTCATATCAAAATAAAAAGCTTCTGCACAGCAAAAGAAACCATCAACAAAACAACAAGAAAACCCACTGCGTGGGAAAACATATTTGCCAATGTCATATCTTGTAAGGGCCTAATCTCCAAAATTTATAGGGAACTCATACAACTTAACAAAAGGAAGATAAACAATCCAATCAAAAAATGGGCCTTTGCCCATCTAAATAGACACCTTTCAAAAGAGGACATTCAGAAAGCCAAGAGACATATGAAAACATGCTCAAAGTCACTAATCATCTGAGAGATGCAAATCAAAACAACAATGAGGCACCATCTCACACCTGTCAGACTCGCTATCATCCACAATTCAACAAACGACAAGTGCTGGAGAGGATGTGGAGAAAAAGGAACACTCGTGCACTGCTGGTGGGAATGCAGACTGGTGCAGCCACTATGGAAGACAGTATGCAGTTTCCTCAAAAAACTAAAAATGGAACTTCCACTTGACCCTGTGATCCCTCTTCTAGGAATATATCCCAAGAAACCAGAAACACCAATCAGAAAGGATATATGTACCCCTCTGTTCATAGCATCACAATTCATCATAGCTAAGATCTGGAAACAGCCTAAGTGCCCATCAGTAGATGAATGGATTAGAAAACTGTGGTACATCTACACGATGGAATACTATGCTGCTGTAAAAAAGAAGGAACTCTTACCATTTGCAGCGGTATGGATGGAACTGGAGAGCATTATGCTAAGTGAAATAAGCCAGTCAATGAAGGAAAAGTACCACATGATCTCACTCATTCATGGATAATAGAGACCATTATAATCTTTTGAACAATAATAGATACAGAGGCAGAGCTGCCTCAAACAGATTGTCAAACTGCAGCGGGAAGGCCAGAAAGGGTTGGGGGGCAGGAGGGAGTGGGGTAAGAGATCAACCGAAGTACTTGTATGCACGCATATAAGCATAACCAATGGACATAAGACACTGGGGGGTAAGGGAGGGTGGGGGATTGTCAAGGGCGGGTTGAAAAAAAAGGACACATATGTTATACCATTTCTAATACTTTAAGCAATAAAACTTAAAAAAATAAAAAAAAACCTGTTAAAAAAAAAGAAAGAAAGAGGACACACAGAAGGCCAAGAGACATATGAAAACATTGTCAAAGTCACTAAACATCCAAGAGATGGCTTCACAGCGGAGTTTTACCGAACATTCAAAGAAGAACTAACACCTACTAGTATACTCCTCAGACTGTTTCAGAAAATCCACCAATAATGAACTCACACAGAGAGAAACTAATACAACAATCCCATTTACCCCTGCCCCCAAAAAATTAAGATACCTAGGAATAAACTTAACTCATGAGGTAAATCACCTGTACTCGGAAAACTACAGGATGTTGAAAAAAGAGATAGAGGAAGACATAAATAAATGGAAGGATATACCGTGTTCATGGATTGGTAGAATCAACATCATTAAAATTGTCCACACCACTGGTAGCAATCTATAGGTTCAATGAAAATCCCATTAAGAAACAAACGGAACATTTCACAGACCTACAACAAAGTATTCAAAAATTCCTATGGAATTTAAAAAGACCCCAAATAGCCACAGCAATCCTGAGACAGAACAACAAGGTTGGAGGGCTAACAATACCAAATATTAAGCCATATTACAAAGCCTCAGTTCTCAACACTGCCTGGTACTGGCACAAGAACAGACGTGTAGACTAATGAAATCAAACAGAGAATCCAGAAATCAACCCAGGCCATTGAACTCAATTCATATTTGACAAAAGAGACAACAATATACAATGGAGTCAAGTTAGTCTCTTCAATAAATGGTGTTGGGAAAATTGGATGGATACAAGCAAAAAAAAGAAAGAGAGAAACTAGGCCACCAACTTACACCAAACACAAAAATAAACTCAAAATGGATAAAGGATTTAAACATAAGGCGGGAAACCATAACAATCTTAGAAGAATCCATAGGCAGCAAATATCAGACATATATCCATAGGCAGATGAATCCATAGGCAGCAAAGTATCAGACAATCATCATCAGAGAGATGCAAATCAAAACGACAAGGACATACCATCTCACACCTGTCAGAATGGTTATCATCAACAAATCAACAAACACAAGTGCTGGCGAGGATGGGGACAAAAAGGAACCCTCTTTCACTGCTGTGGGAATGCAGACTGGTGCAACCACTGTGGAAGACAGTGTGGATTTTCCTCAAAAAATTAAAAATGGAACTCCCATTGGACCCAGTAATCCCACTTCTAGGACTATATCCCAAGAAATCAGAAACACCAATCAGAAAGGACATATGCACCCCTCTGTTCATAGCAGCACAATGTACAAGAGCTAAGATTTGGAAACAGCCTAAGTGCCGCACTTAGCAGCTGAGTGGATTAGAAAACCGTGGTACGTCTATACAATGGAATACTACGCTGCCGTAAAAGAGAAGGAACTTTTACCATTTGCAACAGCACGGATGGACGTAGGGAGCATTATGCTAAGCAAAATAAGCCAGTCAGAGAAAGACAAATATCATGTGAGCTCACTCGTTTGTGCAATATAATGAAAAACGTAAACGGATGAACACAAAATAGAGCCAGAACAAAAACTATTTTAGAATATAATAGAAGCAATCCTGTTATTTGAAGATTTTTCATATTTCCTACAACTTTTGTGATATACTATGTTAGTATAGTTTTGGTAATATTATTATATTTTAAATCTTTTTTCCTACAAATATTAACGTTTATTACATGGAATATTATGTTTAAAAGTCTTTCTTGAAATATGAATGTTCATTGCACATAACATCTTTACTAATAAAAGGTTAATATGTTAATTAGACCAGGAGACCTTCTAGATCTGAGGTCCTCAAACATTTTTAACCGGAGTCCAGTTCACTGTCCCTCAGACATTCCACACATGCGCACTGCGGGCACGGGACGAGTTGGCTGCTAAGCAGGACAGGCAGTGGCGGCAAACCACCCGGCGGGCCAGATAAATGTTTTCGGCGGGCTGCATGTGGCCCGCGGGCCGTAGTTTGAGGACTCCTGTTCTAGATGTCCTTTGGGGAAAAGCCATGGTAGTGGGGCCGAGGCAGAGGCAGTCAGGGGTGATTAGGCCAGGAGGAGAGGGCACTTGGGAGCAAGCAGGCCATCAGGGGGGTCAGATGGGGGGCAAGCAGGCCAGCAGGAAAGGCAGACGGAGGGGAGCAGGCCGGTAATTGTGGGCAATTGGCGGCGAGCAGGCCAGCATTGGGGGCCAGTTGTGGGTGAGCAGACCGGCAGTGGGGGGCAGTTGAGGGTAAGACAGATGGCTGGGGGGCTGCTTAGGGTACACAGGCCTGCAGGCAGAGTGGTTAGGGGCAATCAGGCAGGTGAGTAGTTAGGAGCCAGAGGTCCTGGATGGTGAGAGGGATGTTTGACTGCTAGTTTAGGCCTGATCCCAGAAATCATGCCCAAACCAGCAGTCAGACCACCCCTAATGGGTCCCAGATTGGAGAGGGTGCAGGCAGGGCTGATGGACACCGCACCACCCCCACACACGAATTTTGGGCACCGGGCCACTAGTCTATATACACTGAGTGGCCAGATTATTATGACAACACCATCAGTATTTCGTTGGGCCACCTTTTGCCTTCAGTACTGCGGTGAATTATCTTGGCATGGCTCCCCAAGATGTTAAAAGGTGATGTGAGTAATCTGACACCATGCCTGATGAATAGCACTGTCCAGTTCTGTGAGATTTGAGGGTTGTGGAACCAGCTGCCTGATGGCTCTTTTAACTTCGTCCCACAAATGCTCAATTGGATTGAGATCTGGTGATTGTGGGGGCCACATAAGCAAGGTAAAGTCTCCCTCATGTTGTTGAAACTACTCCTGCACCATACGAGCACCATCATGGCACACTGTCTTGTTGGAAGACGCCATTGGGATACGCCATCAACAAGACAGGATGAGCTTAGGTATGTTGTGCTATTCAGATGTTGTTCCACGCAAATTAAAGGGCCTAAATCATGCCAAGGAAAACATGCCCCAAACCATAACGCTGCCCCCACCAGCTTGAAGGGCTGTACTCACGCATGTGGGGTGCATGCTTTCATGTTGTTTCCACCAAATCCTCACTCTGCCATCTGCTGATGCAACTGGAAACATGATTCATCTGACCACATGACTTTTTTCCAATGCTCAACTTGTCCAATCCTTGTGTTCCTGTGCAAATTGGAGATGTTTTATCTTGGTAACTGCAGACAGCAAAGGCGTTCGACCAGGCCTTCAGCTTCCATATCCCAAACAATGCAGTGTATGGCTTATTTGCCTACACACATCAGGTGGTCATAATAATCTAGCCACTCAGTGTATATAAAGTCCTAAGCTACCCTTGGACCAGTGCTATGATGCACATTGACCACCAGGAGTCAGACACTCAAAGCTCAGGCATGGAAACATGGAACAGACAGATGAACCTCAGAGGGAAGGAGGAAGGGGGAAGGTGAGAAGAGATGCACCAAAGATCTTATATGCACACTAGAGGCCCCCGGTTGGGTCCCTCAGCCTACCTGCAGGGATCGGGTTGAAACCAGCAGTGCGACTTGCCCTGAGGGGTCCTGGACTGTGAGAGGGCCCAGGCCAGGACGAGGGACTCCGCTGGTGCACGAATCCGTGCACCCGGCCTCTAGTTCTTTTTAAAAAGTTTTTCTTGAAATATTAATGTTTATTGCACATAACATGTAAATATATAAAAGCCTAAGCGAAAGTTGGACCAGTGCTATGATAAGCAGTGAGCACCAGGGGGCAGAGGCTCAATGCACAGGCATGGAACCATGGAACAGCTTGATGAATCTCAGAGGGAAGGGGTTGGGGGAGGGCGGGAAGAGATTCACCAAAAATCTTATATGCATACTAGAGGCCACCGTGGGGGTTCCTCCTCTGGCCTGTGGGGCTCAGACATGTCCTGAGGGGTTCCGGATGGTGAGAGGGACAAGGGACCCCACTGGTGCACAAATCTGGGCACCAGGCCTCTAGTTATAGGTCAAATTGTTTTTCTTGAAATCTTGTTTACTGCATGTTGTTGTGCCCAGATTTCAAGGTTCCCAAAATGCCCACCAGGGAGCCAGCGAGTCCGATGCAAAAGCAAAGAGTCCTTCATTTCGAACTAGTTCGGCTAATCAACCACACTCACCAATGCAACGGTAAGCCCCAGTGGCCGAGAGAGAGCAAGGCCTGATGGGATTGTGGGTTTTATAGAAAGGGCAGGGGAGGGGACTGTGGGCCACGCCCATTGGCCAGGCGTGAGTCGGGTCTTGTTACACAGGATGTGGTCATCTCTATGGCGTGCACGTCTCTTGATTGACATTGGTTAGTTCAAAGAAAGCCCGGGCGTGGCCAGTAGGGGCCTGGGCTTCTGGGAAGCAGGCACTCTCCTGAGCACATGGCGGCCGCCCCAAAAATGGAGGACCCAGGGCAAGATGGAGGCCGCAGTCCTAGCCCCCCCCAGGGCGAGCTGAGCCCGGGCTCCAGGGGCCAGTCCGGTTGCTGGGGGTCCAGCACATCGACCAGTTCCAGCCCAGACAGGAAGTCCACATCGTCCGTCTCGTTCCTGGGGGCGCTGACGATCGCCTCCTCCTCCATCTCCTCAGGCGAGGGCATGTGCCCCACCCCGCCGCCACTGCTGCCACATGGGTCTGGTCCGGGGGCTGCGGGCGGGTGGCGGCCTGCGCCGGGCTCCCTCTGTGGGCTGGGGAGTCGGTGCCCGAGGCCGCCAGCAGCGTGGTCAGGCTGTGCCTCATGGGGCCCGGCAGGCGGCCCACATAGGCTCCGCAATAAACCGCCCTTTCAGTTACCTTTTAGGATAAAAGGGCAACGAGGAACCTTAGTGTGCGAGGCCTGCTCGCAGGTTGTGGGTTTCCATCTCGAGAGAAGGAGCGCCAGGGGCCTATCCACGGGGAGCTGTCCGGGGGCCTGTCCGCGGGGAGCTGTCTGGCGGCCTGTTTGTGGGGAGCTGGTCCTAGGTCAGCTTTCACAGCCAAGATGGCCAAGGACTCAGCAAACCTCAGCCGCTGCCCACTCCTGTCCTGGTAAATAACGTTTTATTGGAACATGCCTTCCACTTGTGTCTGTCCGTCTACCACTGCTTTCTCTCCACGGCAGTGAAGCGAAGTCGCGGACACGGAGGCGGAGCGGCCCGCCAGCCTGAACAGCCACCCGCCCCTCAAGGGACACCTGTGCCAGCGCCTCCACACAGGACGCGCTCTAGGTGGCGAGTTCCAGCGTCTGCTCCTCTCAGTACGAGAGCTGCACGATTGAAAGCTCAACGTCCCCAAAGTGTAAAAACTGAGAAGCCCCCGAGCGCATCAGCCGCCTCCCACTGGAGGGAACTCCTGAACCTGTGCTCAGTTCCTGGCTGTTGGCCTCTGTCTAATCCAGTGGTTCTCAGTCTGCTGGCCCTTTAAACACAGCTCCTCATGTTGGGACCCAACCATGACATTATTTCCGTTGCTACTTCATAACTGTCATGTCACTCTGTTATGAATCGTCATGTAAATATCTGATCTGCAGGATGGTCTCAGGCGACCCCTGTGAAAGGGTCGTTCGACCGCCAAATCGGTCGCGACCCACAGGTTGAGAACCACTAGTCTAATGGCTTCATATCCACCAACTCCTGTGAAACTGCACTTGGTTCTCCGTAAGTTGGAGCGTCGGGGAAGGTGGATTTGTCCCCTTGCCATGACCGAGTGATGGATCGGCGTCCGCCCCAACGCCCTCCCAGCCCCGTCACACTTCCATGCGGGTCAGCTGACTGCTTCTCCAAAACTGCTACCAGGTTCTCAGCATCAGGGACACTTCAGTGACAGCTCAAATAGTTTGTCACCCACATACTCCTGTTTCTTTAAATCAATTCGAGGCAGTGGAATGAATACGCAACCAGGAAAGAGGTTTCCCTGAGCGGAAACAGGCCTGGCTTCATCTCCGGGACCTCCAGTGCACACTCACCGCTCACCGCTCACCGAAAGGCCCGCTTCTGTGCCGTTTTAGGAAAAGGGTCTTTAAGTGCAGCTTGAGACCGTCAGCTTCAAGATGCAGAAGGAGATGGCGACTTGAAGGCAGCAACGGAGACACGTGACCATCAAAACGGGGGGCAGGGGGCAGACTTCCTGCAAGGGGGGGAGGCGCAGTATGATCTATTGAAATAAAGGGCTTAGACAACATGGGCTGGAGAGGGGGCAGACGTGGGCGGTCCTCTTACCCCGTCCTCCCCTCAGTGCTCGGCCAGCTGACAGAGCCGGACAGTGGCAGAGCTGACCCGCGGGAACTCAGTGGGCAGCCTGGACCAAACCCCAGTACCCCCGCCTCCCTCATCCTGCCCCCCCACCCTCCCCTCCCGTCTCACTCAGGGCCTCTCACCAGGCCCTCCCACCCCCGGCCTCACTCAGGGCCTCTCACCAGGCCCTCCCACCCCCGGCCTCACTCAGGGCCTCTCACCAGGCCCTCCCACCCCCGGCCTCACTCAGGGCCTCTCACCAGGCCCTCCCACACCCTGGCCTCACTCAGGGCCTCTCACCAGCCCCTCCCACCCCCGGCCTCACTCAGGGCCTCTCAGCAGGCCCTCCCACACCCTGGCCTCACTCAGGGCCTCTCACCAGGCCCTCCCACCCCCGGCCTCACTCAGGACCTCTCACCAGCCCCTCCCATCCCCGGCCTCACTCAGGGCCTCTCACCAGGCCCTCCCACCCCCGGCCTCACTCAGGGCCTCTCACCAGGCCCTCCCACCCCCGGCCTCACTCAGGACCTCTCACCAGGCCCTCCCACCCCCGGCCTCACTCAGGGCCTCTCAGCAGGCCCTCCCACACCCTGGCCTCACTCAGGGCCTCTCAGCAGGCCCTCCCACCCCCGGCCTCACTCAGGACCTCTCACCAGGCCCTCCCACCCCCGGCCTCACTCAGGACCTCTCACCAGGCCCTCCCACCCCCGGCCTCACTCAGGGCCTCTCACCAGGCCCTCCCACACCCTGACCTCACTCAGGGCCTCTCACCAGGCCCTCCCACACCCTGACCTCACTCAGGGCCTCTCACCAGGCCCTCCCACACCCTGACCTCACTCAGGGCCTCTCACCAGGCCCTCCCACACCCTGACCTCACTCAGGGCCTCTCACCAGGCCCTCCCACCCCCGGCCTCACTCAGGACCTCTCACCAGGCCCTCCCACACCCTGACCTCACTCAGGGCCTCTCACCAGGCCCTCCCACACCCTGACCTCACTCAGGGCCTCTCACCAGGCCCTCCCACCCCCGGCCTCACTCAGGGCCTCTCACCAGGCCCTTCCACACCCTGACCTCACTCAGGGCCTCTCACCAGGCCCTCCCACACCCTGACCTCACTCAGGGCCTCTCACCAGGCCCTCCCACACCCTGACCTCACTCAGGGCCTCTCACCAGGCCCTCCCACCCCCGGCCTCACTCAGGGCCTCTCACCAGGCCCTCCCACCCCCGGCCTCACTCAGGGCCTCTCACCAGGCCCTCCCACACCCGGCCTCACTCAGGGCCTCTCAGCAGGCCCTCCCACACCCTGGCCTCACTCAGGACCTCTCACCAGGCCCTCCCACCCCCGGCCTCACTCAGGGGCTCTCACCAGGCCCTCCCACACCCTGGCCTCACTCAGGGCCTCTCACCAGGCCCTCCCACACCCTGGCCTCACTCAGGACCTCTCACCAGGCCCTCCCACCCCCGGCCTCACTCAGGGGCTCTCACCAGGCCCTCCCACACCCTGGCCTCACTCAGGGCCTCTCACCAGGCCCTCCCACACCCTGGCCTCACTCAGGACCTCTCACCAGGCCCTCCCACCCCCGGCCTCACTCAGGGCCTCTCACCAGGCCCTCCCACCCCCGGCCTCACTCAGGGCCTCTCACCAGGCCCTCCCACCCCCGGCCTCACTCAGGGGCTCTCACCAGGCCCTCCCACACCCTGGCCTCACTCAGGACCTCTCACCAGGCCCTCCCACCCCCGGCCTCACTCAGGGCCTCTCACCAGGCCCTCCCACACCCTGGCCTCACTCAGGGCCTCTCACCAGGCCCTCCCACACCCCGGCCTCACTCAGGGCTTCTCACCAGGCCCCTGCCCCTAGGTGCCCTCAAACAGCTTGTGCTGCCAGTTGGAGTAGGAACCATGAGGGCGTTGGGTGCAGAGCCCAGAGGTGCACCACCCTGGGACCCTGCCCCCGAGGCTGCTCCAGGCTGGGGGCCGAGCCCAACTGTGACCGCAGATCTACCTTCTTCACCAAACCCGCCAGAGAAAGGAGCCAGCATTCCAGTGCCAGTGCCACAGCCAGCAGTGCCAGTGCCCCGTGAGCAGCGCCAGGCCTCCCTCGCTGGCCTCACCATGAGCTTTATCTGCAGTCACGCCCACAGGAACGGGGGACCAGGCCCAGGACAGTGTACATGGAAACCAAAGCAAACGCGGTTCCATTCCTCACCCGAGGGCATTTTTTCATCGACGTTTAGGGAGAGTAGAAGGGAGGGAAGGAGAGTGGGAAGAGACACAGAGAGAGAAACATTGATGTGAGAGAGACGCATCGATTGCTTGCCTCCCAGGTGCGCTCCGACCCGGCCAAGGAGCGAACCTGAAACCCACGTACGTGCCCTTGACCTGGAATCGACCCTGAGACCCTTCGGTTGGTGGGCCGACACTCTAACCACTGAGACCACATCCAGGGCCGATTCCAGTTTTAAGAGGATCCTCTATCAGGAAAGAAACCGACGTTGTCCACGTGCAGAAACCCTGCTGTGCTATCCACATGCCACTCAGGCACGCAGACCAGCGTGAGATATGTTCAGGCTACAAGGCGTCACCTCCATCCCAGGAGCACGCGGCCGCAAAAGCGCTTGCTTACCAGCTGCTGGCCTTTGGGGCCCCAGCCTGCATACTGCAGCTTCGCGTAGCTCACCTCCGGCGGGTCTAGGCTCTGAGGGTCCCTGGAAAACATGACAGAGAGCAAAATGGTGGGAAGGTACGGAGAGTTAAGGGCTGTACTTTGTTCTGCACTGAGCCTCACTCCCCCCCCCCCCACACACACACACACCGCGTCACGCTCTCCAGGAGCCATCTCATTGGGACCAGGGCCCCCAGGCGTGTGAGGTGGACTCAGGTCCTCATGCTGAGCCCCAATAGCAAATATTCCCTGGGAGCGAGCTTGCGGAGGAGTCTATGAATTGATTTTTAAAAATATTCAGAACCGCCTGGGCGGGTGATGGGGGGTGGCGCGGGAGGCACTGCTCTCAGCCCAAGACCTGGTTCATTGTCATTTAATGGACTGAAATCCTCAGGGGTGTGTTCATGCATGAGAGAGAGAGGAGAGAGAGAGAGAGAGAGAGAGAGAGAGAGAGAGAGAGAGGATGCATTCATTTATTTTGGTGTTAGTTCATGCTCTCGCCCCATGTTTCTGTCTTTCTCTTCACTTACTCATGTGTTTTAAAGAATCCAGTCCAGGCTCCGTATGAATCATGTCAGGGAAGAGACGGACTGGTAAAAAATGACTAAGGACAAATACAATGATCTGGACTTAACTCCATCCCAAAGCAATCACACAGTCCCTTCTGACTTTGAGTATCTGAGCAAGAAGCAAGCAGCATACATCATGCTGACTTTTGCAGAGTACATTAGTGAATGGAAGTTTTTTTAAAAATATATTTTATTGATTTTTCTGCTGAGAGGAAGGGAGCGGGATAGAGAGTTAGAAACATGGATGAGAGAGAAACATCGATCAGCTGCCTCCCACACACACCGTACTGGGAATGTGCCCGCAACCAAGGTACATGCCCTTGACCGGAATCGAACCCGGCACCCCTGAGTCCACAGCCGACACCCTATCCACTGAGCAAAACCAGCCGGGTCGTGAATGGAAGTTTACTCGTTCCTCTTCCTGAGCTGGGCAGAGGGTTGAAAGCTTCCAGACAAAAGGCGCCTTTGGAAAGAGAAAAGTCAAAGACTGCTTTCCTGGCTCCTAACCCTTCAGGCTAAAAACATTTTAAAAATTAGCATTTCGTGTCCAATAATACATGTTTTCAGAATCTTCCTCATGGTGGATAACATAAACATATAAAAGACCCTCACAGTCATAGCAGAGTGTCTGACACATTGTAGATGCTCATACAGATTAACTGGATAATGAATACAGTGAGTGGAACCTCCGTTCGCGAACCTGTTTCGTTCTGGAAGGCTGTTCTAGACCGGAATCCTGCTTTCCTTTAGAAATAAGGTAAATTGAATTAATGCCTTGCAGACCTCTAAGTGACCTCCTGTTTGAATGTTTCTCCTATACAACACATGTCTAATATACAGTTTAACCTATAAATGAACACCTTAAAAACAAAAAGGACATGAAATGGAAATGAGGATTTGACAAAAAGGAAACGAAATGTACAGTAAAAAAAGAAAATCTACACTAATAAAAGACAAACATGCAAATTGACCATACCTTTGCTACACTTTAAGCTACGCCCACCAGCCATTCATAGCGACTATATGCAAATTAACCCAACCAAGATGGCAGCCAGCAGCAATGGCGCTGGAACAAGCAGGAGGCTTGGTTGCCCCAATGATGGAGGAAGGCAATCTTCCTGTGGCCAGCTCTGAGCTCCACTCAAAGCAACAAAGTTTCAATTATAGGAGGTAAATAAATCCCAGAATAAAAAAAAGAAAAAAAGGAGATGCTGGGAGCTTCTGTTGCCGGCGGGCTTGGCCAGCCTAGAAACGGCCATCAGCCCCTCCACTAGGCTGGCCAGGCACCCCATGGGGACCTCCACCCTGAAGGGGGTGTGACCAGCCTGCAAACAGCCATCAGCCCCTCACTCAGGCTGGCCAGGCAAACCAGCAGGACCCCCACCCTGATCTGGGACACCCTTCAGGGCAAACCAGCCAGCCCCCACCCATGCACCAGGCCTCTATCCTCTGAAATAAAAGGGTAATATGCAAACTGACCCTAACAGCAGAACGACTGGGAATCACTGTTCACTATGACACACACTGATCACCGGGGGGCAGACACTCAATGCAGGAGCTGCCCTCTGGTCGTCAGGGCGCTCCCACATGGGGAGCTCTGCTCAGCCACAAGCCAGGCTGATGGCTACCAGCACAGCGGTGGTGGTGGGAGCCTCTCTCGTCTCCGCAGCAGTGCTAAGGATGTCCGACTGCAGCTTAGGCCTGCTCTCCACTGGCAAGTGGACATCCCCCGAGGGCTGCCAGGCTGCCAGAGGGATGTCTGACTGCCAGCTCGGGCCCAATCCCCCAGGGAGCGGGCCTAAGCCAGCAGGCGGACATCCTCCAAGGGGTCTCAGACTGCAAGAGCGCATAGGCTGGGCTGAGGGACCCCCGCAAGTGCACAAACTTATGTGCACTGGGCCTCTAGTGTAATAATAATGAGCAGCAACAAAAGCAAAAAACAGGAAAATTTTCGCAGCACCATTTCCTGAGATGTTAGCAACGTGAGGTTTAGCAATAAACTGACACACACTCACACATTCTCTCCCTTGTTTGTTGCCTGAGAGACGCGTGACTGATCATACAGGGATCAGCATGAAAGGGTGTGGGTGAAAAGCATATTGTTTGAGATGGAGATGTTTGAGAGCCAACGTTCCACTATAGAAGGATAGATGGATGCATGGATATATCGGATACAGTTTAGTCACCAATGGATGGTTGGTTAGGGTCAGTAGCACCTTAAACTCATATAACATTGAAAGATTTGTATTATTATTTTAATATATATTTTAAATTGCACAGTACTAATCTTTTTAAAAATGTTTTTACCGATTTCAGAGAGAGGAAGCAGGAGGGAGAGAAGGATAGAAATGTCAAGGATGAGAGAGAATCATTGATCAGGTGTCTCCTGTACACACCTTACAGGGGATCAAGCCCCAACCTGAGCATATGCCCTGACTGGGAATCAAACCATGACCTCCTGGTTCATGCGTCGAGGCTCAACCATGGAGCCAGGCTGGCCAGGCCACGGTTAAATTCCTGAGGGCAGGGTCCTTGCTGGCATGAACCCTTCGCCTGGCCAACATTGGGGCTGGTTAGTCGGCGCTGTCTGTGTCTGTGGGTTCAGAAGCTCTGCCTGTGAAGAAGGACTTGGGTACAGAAGTCCTGCCATGGAGACTGTGGGGTTGACTCATACTGAAACATATGTGATGGATCCCTCACCCAACTCACAGAGGCACTTCCACATACATGGTCCCACACATACGTCCTCAATAAAGTCAGGGAGATTTTTTTTATATAATAGGGGAAGCGTCGTGTCTTCCATCAGTGCACCCCGTGTCTACACCAGCTCACTGCCCAGGGAGCTCCTGCTGGAGGGGCCCTGGGAGGGCTGCGAGGGTGTGGGGGGAGGAGTGGTGCAAGTTTCCAAGGAACGTTAGCAAACCGACCATTTGTGCGATTTTATGGTTTCAGAGAATTTTCATAAACAAGGCGATTTCCTCATGGATTTTGTATGGGGAAAGGTTTTGTAAGGATGACTCACAATTCTGAAGCAATAACATAAGAGAGTGACACATTTGAGGACATAAACATTTTTTGAAAAATTACAGGACAAGACATGCAATGTTGAGCTGAAGGACACAGAGTGTTGGGGGAAGATGAAAAGTTCTGACACTGAATGGGGTGGGGCTGCCCACCTCTGGGAACACACTACAGACACTGAGCTGTACAGTCTCCATGGGTGAATCCCAGGGGGTGGAATTCTATCTCAATGAAGCCAGGACAGAGAGGAGGAGAGGGTCCCTCACGGTGCCCCCACACCTGCTCGCGCTCTCCGTAGCTTCTGCCCTGTCCCTCCAGGCCCTGGTGTGTAAGGGCGGATGTCTGGTCGACATGATAAACACCTGTATGTAGCAAGCTCTCAGGGGAAAGCACCCAGAGCCATTCTGAGGATGAGAGGGGTGGCCTTGGACCCAGACGCAGGCTGGGGTCCCAACGACCTCGCTCCCAAGCTGTGTGGTCTTGGGGACTCACTAAACCTTTCTGAGCCTCCGCTTCCTTCTCTGGAATTTGGGGTCAGTCCGCTTGGGTTATTGCGAAGTTTTGTTTTGTTCTTAAATGTGTGTATGTGTGTTTGTGTGTGTGTGTGTGTGTGTGTGGTTAGTTCATAGAGGAAGGGGGAGGGAGAGAGATAGAAACATCAATGATGAGCCGAAACCAGTTTGGCTCAGTGGATAGAGCGTCGGCCTGCGGACTGAGAGGTCCCAGGTTTGATTCCAGTCAAGGGCATGTACCTTGGTTGCGGGCACATCCCCAGTAGGAGGTGTGCAGGAGGCAGCTGATCGATGTTTCTTTCTCATTGAGGTTTCTAACTCTCTCTCTCTCTCTCTCTCTCTCTCTCTCTCTCCCATCCTCTCTGTAAAAAATCAATCAGATATATTTTAAAAAAAGAAACATCTATGATGAGAGACAATCATTGATTGGCTGCTTCCTGCACACCCCCTACTGGGGACGGAGTCCACAATCCAGGCATGTGCCCTGATCGGGAATTGAACCATTACCTCCTGGTTTGTAGATTGATGCTCAACCTCTGAGCCACACTGGCCGAGCATGTCACGAGTGTTAAACGAGGAGATGAATGTAACAGCCCAGCCAGCCCCTGGGTCCTGGCGTGAGTCCAGAAGGGTCACTGCTCTGATGTCACTGCTACTGATGATGACGGGGCCAGGGAGGGAGAAGAGCCAGGGATCCAATTCATTTGTTCAAGTTTTCTCCAAAGTTAGATGGTCTGTAGTCTGAAGCACCTGTGATTCAGAAACCAGGCAATCTGCAGTGGGATGTGCAGTGGGATGGCCGAGGGAGTCAGTCCCCGGGGCTGTGCCCAAGGGCCCCCAAGCTGGAGCCTGGAGGCAGGCCGCCTGCATTTTGATGAGTGCATCTGTTTACTTCCTGTAGGTTTCACCTGACACCCCGCACATTCATCAGCCTGAAGAGAGCAGGTGCCAGCGACCAGCCCTGCTGAAGGAGTGTGAACAGGCTTGGGGTCTGGCCCTCTGTCACACCCTGCCCCTCGGCTGCGTGTCTCACCCCATTCCACTCCATGGAGGTGTGTCCACGCCCTGTTCTCTCCAATACTTTCGAATGAGATGCCTATTGTGTGTGGATTTCTCTCAAGAGCTTAAATAGCTCGGTCAAGTCTTAGAATAAGTTGAGCTTCTTAACTAATGTCTCCTCAAGTTTGCAAAGTTCGGCAATGAACTAAACCACAGGCAGCCGGCGGCCTGTTAACATTTCAGTGGAAGAAGCACCTAATGAAAGGATGGTGCTCGACCCGCAGGGCCTCCCAGTTCAATGACCGGCTTCACTGCGAACGCTCACGGGTCCCCAGGCCCCACTTGCTGTCACTTCTCAGCATTGGCACAGACGGGCAGCCATGCTTCCTGTCCGTTCCAGCTATGCGTGCTTAAACCACTTGATTTCTGTCTCTTAGAGGCAGCCATCACCAATTTGCTCTTTTCTATTCAGGCATCTCTTCCAAGGAGGGTTGGGAAAGCAGCCAGCAGGGATATTCGAGGGGAAACGGTAGACAGTTTGGTGATAGGCAGTGAGAAATCAGACCATTTAAACACGGGCCCCATGGAACTGACCCGTGAACTCTGAGTAGCTCTCACATGTGAGCTCGTGGGAAGCGGAGGGAGGAGGACTGCCCTCCGCACGTGAACACGGCCGTCCTCACTGAATGTGACCTTCCAGCAGGCCCACGCCTGAACTTCAGGACAGAGTGTGGTTTAGTTAAGAGTGCATATTGAATAGGCCCCTGTCCTCAAAGCGTACATGGCAGAGAGAAGGCCCAGCCAAGCCTTGGCCCGCACACATGAATGTGCATTATTTGTGGTCCCAAATGCTTTATGAAAACCTGGCGTTCCTCATCTCAATGGAACTCATTTCCTTGGAACCAGGCAGCTTTCTGGCGGCGCCCCTGAGTAGGAAGTGCGAGGGCCTCTGTGCCAGGCTGAGGCACAGGCGGGAAACTCACCCTTGGGATCCAGCCGCCACCTTGTCACCAGGGAGTCCGGCCCCAGGTGGAGGCTGCATAGTGTGTTTCAGCCACAGGCCCATCTAGGTCTCAGCTGACCGCCAGGCGTGTCAGGCCTGGCCTCCACGCTGCCCAGCGGATGCCCAGGAGGAGAGATGACCCAGCCTGTTGCCCCATGCGAACTGCAGATTTATGCGCACCATTATAAAGCACTAAACATGGGGCAGTCTAGTACATCAGCGGAGTACAGGGCAAATACGGAGAAAGTGTAAGCTGTTTGGAACCAAGTGACCTTCACCGTGTCACGTGGTGCAGACACACAGCTGTGTCAGGGAATGAGCCCCTCTCTGTTCTCCAAGCCATTCTAAGTGCAGAGCACAGGAGGGAAAGCGAGATCTCCCTCCCCAAGTGTTCTTCCCATGCGGTGAGCGCAGTGGCTGAGGGAACTGGGGCATCATAGCCTCCTTCTGAGATGCCTCCGCTCGCCATGGACGCCTCTTCCTCCCCCCTTCATGCAGCCCCCGGCCCCGTGTTATCTCCATCCTACTCTCTGTACCCCTCTTTCTCTCATCTTTTCTACCTACACGTTAGATGCAGACACGCTGGGCTGGCACAGCTACCCAGGGCATTGGCCAACGCACAGGGCATTTCTCCCCAGGAAAAGGTCTGATGGGACAGAGGAGGGAAATGACAGAGGCTGACGGGATAGAGGAGGAAGCAGACAGAGACTGATGTGACATTGAAAGAAGGATGGGACAGAGGCTGCTGGGACAGAGGAGGGAAGTGACAGAGGCTGATGGGACAGAGGAGAGAGGAGACATAGGCTGATGGGACAGAGGAGGAAGGGGAGAGTGGCTGATGGGAGAGAGGAGGGAAGGGACAGAGGCTTATGGAACAGAGGAGGGAGGGACCAGTGGCTGATGGGACAGAGGAGAAAGGGGACAGAGGCTGATGGGACTGTGGCTGATTTCATAGAGGCGAGAGGGGACAGAGGCTGATGGGAGAGAAAGGTGTGCACAGAGGCTGATGAAACAGAGGCTGATGGGACAGATGCTGACGGGACAGAGGAGAGAGGGGACAGAGGCTGATGGGACAGAGGCTGTTGGACAGAAGATGGAGCTAAGAATGGAGGGAGGGTACAGAGGAGGCAGGGGACAGAGGAGGGAGGGTATAAAGGAGGGAGGAGAGAGAGGCTGATGGGACAGAGGAGGGAGGAGACAGAGCTGAATGGACAGAGGAGGGAGGAGATAGAGGCTGACCTGACAGAGGAGGAAGAGGACAGACACTGATGGGACAGAGGAGGAAGGTGTCAGAGACTGGTGGGACAGAGGCTGATAAGACAGAGGGAAGTGACAGAGGCTGATGGGATAAAGGAGGGAGTGGACAGCGGCTGATGGAATAGAGGATGGAGGAGAAAGAGACTGAATGGACAGAGGCTGATGGGACAGAGGAGGGAGGGAACAGAGGCTGATGGGAAAGAGGGGGAAGGAGAGAGAGGCTGATGGGACATAGGCAAATGGGAAAGAGTTGGAGAGAGAGGACAGAGGCTGATGGGACAGAGGAGGAGGGAGGAGACAGAGGCTGACTGGACAGAGGAGGGAGGGGACAGAGGTTGATAGGACAGAGAAGGAGGTAGGGGATAGAGGCTGATGGGAAAGAGGAGTTAGTGGACAGAGGATGATGGGGCAGAGGAAGAGAGGGTACAGAGCTGATGGGACAGAAGAGGGAGGTGACAGAGCCTGATGGTACAGAGGACGAGGGAGATTAAAGAGGCTGATCGGACAGAGGAGGAGGGTGGGGACAGAGTATGAAGGGACAGAGGAGGGAGGAGAAAGACTGAATGGAGAAATGCTGATGGGACAGAGGAGGAAGGGGACAGAGGCTGATGGGACAGTGGCTGATGGAACAGTGGCTGATGAGACAGAGGAGGGAGGGGACAGAGGCTCATGGGCCAGAGGCTGATGGGATTGAGGCTGTTGGGATAGAAACCAGGGGGACAGAGGTTAGTAGGACAGAGGATGATGGGACAGAGGAAGGGAGGGTACAGAGACTGATGGGACAGAGGACGATGGGAAGGAGGATGGAGGGGACAGAGGCTGATGGGTTAGAGGAGGGAGGAGAAAGAGGCTGAATGGACAGAGGATGATGGGAAAGAGGAGGGAGGGGACAGAGGCTGATGGGACAGAGAAGGGACGGGACAGAGTCTGATGGGACAGAAGAGGAGGGAGGGGACAGAGGCAGATGGGGCAGAGTAGGGATTGGACAGAGGCTGATGGATCAGAGAAGGAGGTAGGGGATCGAGGCTGATGGGAGAGAGTAGGGAGTGGACAGAGGATGATGGGACAGAGGAAGGGAGGGTACAGAGGTTGATGGGACAGAGGCTGATGGGACAAAGAAGGGAGGGGACAGATACTGATGGGACAGGGAAGGGAGGGGACAGAGGCTAATGGGACAGAGGTCGGAGGGAGCAGTGGCTGTTGAGACAGAGTGGCGAGGAGACAAAGGCTGATGGGACAGAGGAGGGAGATGACAAGGGCTGATGGGAAAGAGGTGAAGAGAGGGGACTGAGGCTGATGGGACAGAGAAAGGGAGGGTACAGAGGCTGATGGGACAGAGGAGCGAGGTGACAGAGGCTGAGAGGACAGAGGAGGAGGGAAGGGACAGAGGCTGATGGGACAGAGGAGGGAGGGGATAGAGGCTGATGATCAGAGGAGGGAGGAGACAGAGGCTGATGTGCAGAAGAGGGAGGAGACAGAGGCTAATGGAATAGAGGAGGGAGGGGATAGAGGCTGATGGCACAGAGGAGGAAGGATGGGACAGAGGCTCATGGGATAGAGGGGGCAGGGGACAATAGCTGATGGGAAAGAGCGGGGAGGAGATAGAGGTGATGGGATAGATGACTGAGGCTGATGGGAAAGAGGTGGAGAGAGGGGACATAGGGTGATGGGACAGAGGAGGGAGGGGAGAGAGGATGATGGGACAGAGGAAGAGAGGGTACAGAGGCAGATGGGACAGATGCTGATGGGACATAGGAGGGAGGGGAGAGAGGCTGATGGACAGAGGAGGAGGAAGGTGATAGAGCAACTGTAGGCAAACTATGGCCCTCGGGCTGGATCCGGACCCTTTGAAATGAATAGGACTACTGAAAAAAAAAGACCATTCCCTGTGATGTAATGATGTTTACTTTGAATTTCTATTAGTTCACACAAACACTCCATCCATGCTTTTGATCTCTCCTCCAGTCCAGTTTAAGAACCCATTGTGGCCCTGGATTAAAAAAGTATGTCCACTCCTGGGATAGATGCTGATGGGACAGAGGACAGAGGTGACAGAGGCTTATGGGACAGAGGAGGGAGCAGACAGAGGCTGACAGGTCAGAGGGAGGGGACAGAGTCTGATGGGACAGAGGACAGAGGTGACAGAGGCTTATGGGACAGAGGAGGGAGTGGACAGTGTCTGATGGGAGAGAGGACAGAGGTGACAGAGGCTTATGGGACAGAGGAGGGAGCAGACAGTGGCTGATGGGACAGAGGAGAAAGGGGACAGAGGCTGATGGGAGAGAAAGGTGTGCACAGAGGCTGATGAAACAAAGGCTGATGGGACAGAGGAGGGAGGAGACAGAGGCTGATGGGACAGAGGAGGAAGGGGACAGAGGCTGATGGGAAGGGGGAGGCAGGAGGGAACAGAGGCTGATGGGACAGAGGAAGAGGGATGGGACACTGGCTGATGGAAGAGAGGATGGACGGGACAGAGGCTGATAGGATAGAGGATGAGGGAGGGAGAGAGGATGAAGAGACAGAGGAGGGAGGACACAGTGGTTGTTGGGACAGAGGAGGGAGCAGACAGGGGCTGATTGGGCATAGGAGAGAGGGGAGAGATGTGGGAAGGGACAAAGGAGAGAGGGGGCAGATAAGGGATGGGACAGAGGCTGATGAGATCAAGAAGGGACAGTACAGAGGTTGATTGGACAGAGGAGGAGGAAGGGGACAGAGGCTGATGGGACAGAGGAGTAGGGAGGTGACAGAGGCAGTCAGGACAGAGTATCATGGGATTTATGCTGTTGGGATAGATGCCAGTGGGACAGAGGCTGATAGGTCAGAGCCTGATGGGACAGAGGAAGGGAGGGTACAGAGGCTGATGGGACAGAGGAGGGATGTGACAGAGGCTGAGAGGACAGAGGAGGAGGGACGGGACATAGGCTGATGGGAGAGAGGCGACAGAGGCTGATGGGACCAAGGAGGGAGGGGATAGAGGCTGATGATCAGAGGAGGGAGGAGACAGAGGCTGATGGGACAGAAGAGGGAGGAGACAGAGGCTGATGGGACAGAAGAGGGAGGAGACAGAGGGTGATGGGACAGAGGAGGGAGGGGACAGAGGCTGATGGGAAAGAGGAGGGAGGGGATAGAGGCTGATGGGAAAGAGGAGGGAGGGGACAGAGGCTGATGGGAAAGAGGAGGGAGGGGACAGAGGCTGATGGGACAGAGGAGTAGGAACGTGATAGAGCAACTGTAGGCAAACTATGGCTTGCAGGCTGGATCTGGCCCCTTTGAAATGAATAAAACTATTGAAAAAAAAGACCGTTCCCTTTTATGTAATGATGTTTGCTTTGAATTTATGTTAGTTCACACAAACACTCCATCCATGCTTTTGATCTGTCCTCCAGTCCAGTTTAAGGACCCATTGTGGCCCTGGAGTAAAAAAGTATGCCCACCCCTGGGATAGAGGCTGATGGGACAGAGGAGGGAGGAGACAGAGGCTGATGGGACAGAGGACAGAGGTGACAGAGGCTTATGGGACAGAGGAGGGAGGGTACAGTGGCTGATGGGACATGGGAGAAAGGGAACAGAGGCTGATGGGAGAGAAAGGTGTGCATAGAGGCTGATGAAACAGAGGCTGATGAGACAGAGGACGAGGGATATTACAGAGGCTGATGGGACAGAGGAGAGAGTGGACAGAGGCTGATGGGTTAGAGGAGGGAAGAGAAAGAGACTTAATGGACAGAGGCTGATGGGACAGAGGAGGGAGAAGACAGAGGCTGATGGGACAGAGGCTGATGGGAGAGAAAGGTGTGCACAGAGGCTGATGAAACAGAGGCTGATGAGACAGAGGACGAGGGATATTACAGAGGCTGATGGGACAGAGGAGGGAGTGGACAGAGACTGATGGGTTAGAGGAGGGAGGAGAAAGAGACTTAATGGAAAGAGGCTCATGGGACAGAGGAGGGAGGGGACAGAGGCTGATGGGACAGAGGAGGGAGGGGACAGAGGCTGATGGGACAAAGAAATGTCTGTACAGAGCGTGATGCAACAGAGGCTGATGGGACAGATCCTGACTGGCAGAGGAGAGAGGGGAAAGAGGCTGATGGGACAGAGGAGGGAGGGAACAGAGGCTGATCAGAATTAGGCTGATGGCACAGAGGAGAGAGGGGACAGAGGCTGATGGCACAGAGAAAGGTGTGTACAGAGCGTGATGCAACAGAGGCTGATGGGACAGATCCTGACTGGCAGAGGAGAGAGGGGAAAGAGGCTGATGGGACAGAGGCTGATTAACAGAAGAGGGAGGGGACAGAGGCTGATGGGACAGAGGAGTAGGGAGGTGACCGAGGCAGTGGGGACAGAGTATGATGGGATTTAGGCTGTTGGGATAGATGCCAGTGGGACAGAGGCTGATAGGACAGAGCCTGTTGGGACAGAGGAAGGGAGGGTACAGAGGCTGATGGGAGAGAGGAGGGAGGTGACAGAGGCTGATGGGACAGAGGAGGAGGTAGGGCATAGAGGCTGAGGGGACATAGGACGGAGGGGACAGTGGTTGCTGGGACTGAGGGGATAGAGACGGAGGCAAAGGGACAGTGCCTGATGGAACAGAAGCTGATGGGACAGAGGAAGGTGGGGACAGAGGCTAATGTGACAGAGCCTGATGGGATTGAGGTTGTTGGGATAGAAACCAGTGGGACAGATGTTTGTAGGACAGAGGATGATGAGACAGAGGAGGAGGTAGGGCATAGAGGCTGAAGGGACATAGGACGGAGGGGACTGTGGTTGCTGGGACAGAGGGGATAGACACGGAGGCTGAAGGGACAGTGCCTGATAAAACAGAGGCTGATGGGACAGAGGAAGGAGCGGGCAGAGTCTGATGGGACAGAGCCTGATGGGATTGAGGCTGTTGGTATAGAAACCAGTGGGACAGAGGTTGATAGGACAGAGGATGATGGGACAGAGGAAGGTAGGGTACAGAGGCTGATGGGACAGAGGATGGACGGGACAGAGGCTGATGGGGCAGAGGAGGGAGGAGAGAGATGGGAAGGGACAAAGGAGAGAGGGGGCAGATAAGGGATGGGACAGAGGCTGATGAAATCGAGAAGGGACAGGACAGAGGCTGATTGGACAGAGGAGGAGGGAGGGGACAGAGGCTGATGGGACATAGGGGGAGGGAGAGATGATGAAGAGACAGGAGGGAGGAGACAGAGGCTGATGGGACAGAGGAGGGAGGGGACAGAGGTGATGGGACTGAGGCTGCTGGGACAGAGGAGGGAGGTAACAGAGGCTGCTGGGACAGAGGAGGGAGGTAACAGAGGAGGAAGGGGACAGAGGCTGATGTGACAGAAGAGGGAGGTATCAGCGGAGGGAAGGGACAGAGGTGGGAGGCGAAAGAGGAGGGAGGGGACAGAGGCTGATTGGACAGAGAAGGGAGGTACCAGAGGATGACTGGACAGAGAAGGAGGTAACAGAAGACGGAGTGGACAGAGGAGCAAGGGCACAGAGCTGAATGGATAAAGACTGATGGGATAGAGGAGAAAGGGGACAGACGCTTATGGGACAGAGGAGGGAGGGGACAGTGGATGATGGAACAGAGGACAGAGGTGACAGAGGCTGATGGGACAGAGGAGGGAGGGGACAGTGGCTGATGGGACAGAGGAGAAAGGGGACAGAGGCTAATGGGAGAGAAAGGTGTGCACAGAGGCTGATGAAACAGAGGCTGATGGGACAGAGGATGAGGGATATTACAGAGGCTGATGGGACAGAGGAGGGAGTGGACAGAGGCTGATGGGTTAGAGGAGGGAGGAGACAGCGGCTGATGGGACAGAGGTGGGAGGAGTCAGAGGCTGATGGGACAGAGGAGGGAGGAGACAGAGGCTGATGGGACTGTGGAGGGAGCAGACAGAGGCTGACGGGTCAGAGGAGGGAGGGGACAGAGTCTAATGGGACAGAGGAGGGTGGGGACAAAGGCTGATGGGACAGAGGAGGGAGGAGACAGAGGCTTATGGGACAAAGGATGATGGCACAGAGGAGAGAGGGAACAGTGGCTGATGGACAGAGGAGGGTGGAGACAGAGGTTGATGGGACAGAGGAGGAGGTAGAAGATAGCGACTGATGGGAGAGCGGAGGGAGTGGACAGAGGAGGAGGAAGGGGATAGAGCAGCCTTGGGCAGACTATGGCCTGCGGGCTGGATTAGGCCAGTTTTTAATATATAAATCTATTGAAAAAAAAAGACCGTACCCTTTTATGTAATGATGTTTACTTTGAATTTATATTAGTTCACACAAGCACTCCATCCATGCTTTTTTTCTGGCCCTCCAGTCCAGTTTAAGAACCCATTGTGGCCCTCAAGTCAAAAAGTTTGCCCAACCCTGGGATCGAGGCTGATGGGACAGAGGGAGGAGACAGAGGCTGATGGTACAAAGGAGGGAGGGGACAGAGAAGGGAGGGGACAGAGTCTGATGAGACCAAGTAGGGACAGAACACAGGCTGATGGGACAGAGGAGGGAGGGGACAGTGGCTGATGGGACAGAGTCTGATGGGACAGAAGAGGAGGGAGGGGACAGAGGCTGACGGGACAGAAGAGGGAGGGGACAGAGGCTGATGGGAAAGAGGAGGAGGTTGGGGATAGAGGCTGATAGGACAGTGGATGGAGGGGACAGTGGCTGCTGGGACAGAGGGGAGAGGAGACAGAGGCTGATGGCAGAGAGGAGGGAGGAGACAGAGGCTGATGGGACAGAGGAGGGAGGGAACAGAGGAGGGAGGGGACAGAGGCTGATGGGACAGAGGAGGGAGGGGTCAGAGGCTGAAGGGTCAGAGGATGGAGGGGACAGAGGCTGATGGGACAGAGGAGGGAGGAGTCAGAGGCTGAAGGGACAGTGGAGGGAGGGGACAGAGGCTGATGAAAGAGAGGCTGATGGGACTGAGGTTGGTGGAATAGAGAAGGGAGGTAACAGAGGAGGGAGGGGCAAGAGGAGCTAGGGGACAGAGGAGGGAGGGGACCGAGTTTGATGGGACAGAGGAAGGAGGGGACAGGTCCAGTAGCTCCACTGAACCCTCAGCCACCCAGGCGGTGCTGCCCAAGGAAATTAATGGGGAAAAAGTTGAAACAATTTGCTGGAATCACACAGCTGGTACCTGGAAGCATTGTACTACGGAAAATACTATAAGAGAAGATATGTTTTTCGGTTTCTTCTCCTCTCTGTTTCCTCTGCTTCCCTCTGTCCACCTCGACCCCAGTGCCGCTTGCGATGTCAGAGACCGTGGCTGCCGAGCGGAAAATGGTCCTGGAGAGCTGACGTACTGCCCCACGCCCAGTGCTGCTGTTGTTACTGGGATAAAAGACAGCAGATGCTTCTGTCTGTGGCTGGAGGCGCTCAAGTGGGATGTCTTCAAGAGGCTGTTTTTGGGGGTGGGCAGCCCAAGGCCTTCCGTGGTTCCCAGCTGGTGCGACCCGTGCGGACCCACCGGCAGGACCAAGGGCGTGCGAATGGCTCCCTGAAAAGCCGCCTGGGACGCAAGGGCAACTGGACACACGCCCATCAGGAGGCAGGTCCCTTGTCGTTCCCTGAGGTGAAGGACAGCAATGCCAACAGAGACAGCAGCGTGTGGGCAGACTACCTCAGTCCTCAAACTGTGGTTGTGGTGGGGCTTCGAGCAGCTTAGCCGAGACCCGGTTTCTCTGTCTCTGTCTCTGACCTCTGTCTGTGTGTCCTTCCTCCTCTCTCTCTGCCCCTCCCTCTCTCTCTTTGTGTGTCTTCCTCTGACTTCCTGTGTTGGTCTGTTTCTCTCTCTGTTGCAGCACACACACACACACACACACACACACACTCACTCTCACACACACACACACTCTCACTCACACACACACACACTCAGTTGCACACACACACTCAGTCGCACACACGCGCACACTCTCACACACACACTCTCTCACACACACTCACTCGCGCACACACACTCACACACACACACTCAACACACACACTCACACACTCGCACACACACACTCACTCTCACACACACACTCGCTCTCACAGACACACACACACACTCACTCTCTCTCTCTCACACACACACACCCACACTCTCTCACACACTCACACACTCGCACACACACACTCTCTCACACACACACACTCTCACACTCACACACTCTCTCACACACAAACTCGTACACACACACACACTCTCACACACACACAGACACTCACTCACACACACACTCACTAGCTCACACACACTCACACACACACACACACACTCTTTCTCACACACACACTCTTGCACACACATGCACACACACTCAACACACACTCTCTCACACACACAAACACACACACTCTCTCACACACACATCTTTCTCACACACACACACTCTCACACACACACACTCACTTGCACTCGCACACACACACACACTCTGAACACACACACACTCTCTCTCTCACACACACACTCTCTCTCGCACACACACACACTCACTCGCACACACAAACACTCACTCTCACACACACACACACTCACACACACACACTCTCTCTCTCACACACACACACACACACACCCTCACTCACACGCACACACACACACACACCCTCACTCTCTCACACACACACACACACTCACTCACACACACACACACACACACACACACACACTCACTCGCACGCACACGCCCTCCCCGTCGCTGGCTAAGCATCCTGTTTCAGTGTTACCTTTGTGGGGAGCTCTCAGTGCAGAACAATCAGCTCCCCATCCTGGCACCACCGAGTTAGGGTCCACACAGGAGTTACTCTGGGAAGGTCATGCCTGCCTCCCAGACAGTCCCTGCTCCCTAGTTTCAATTCCCCTTCCAGCGTTCTTTCCCCTTAGAGATGATTCCTCCTGAATCGGAACAATGCTGCAATGAAACAAACGTCCTTCTATGAAACCCACCAAGAGAGCCGCCACCCCCCCCCCATCCTGGAGGCGCATGCAGAGGAACCCCCAGGGACAGCAGCCTGCCTCCCCTTATGCCTGCAAACTCAGGCTCCAGCGCTCCACACCTCCTCACTCCTGGCTTCCCTTTCTTCGAGTGGCACCACCACACACAGGGTGCCAGGGCCCCTGGAGAGTCCCCAGACTGTAACTTGGCTCAGGAGTAAGGATTTGGGGGTGGCGTGGCCAAGAACTGTGTCTGTTCTTGTGTGAGTCCCAGAGACTCACGATCCCCCCACCCACCGGAGCCTCCGGAACGTGGAGGTGGGACGGCAGGGCGGGGCAGCAGTGGAAGGGGGGCCGCGTGCCCACCTCCGAGCCCTGGCAGATGGGCAGGAGGCCCAGGATGTTCGCAGCCTTCCTGGGTGTGTCACACCCCAGGGATGTGATGACTTCGGGGGGTGTTGGGGGGAACAGCCACAGACATTGTCTTCACTTTCTCCTAGTTGCACTGTGAGCCCTGAGATGGGAGAGCTGTGTCAGGCCACGCCTCCCGGCCTCCCAGCCTCCCCCTGCCACAGGCCGGAGCTGGGGGAGCCGGGACACGTGCTGCCCCTCTGGAAGGGGACACTTAAGGCGCCAGCTCTTGGGGCAGCTGGGGTATGCTGGCTCGGTTTTCTAATTTCCGTGTTCTCCGCCTTCATCCAGAACCCGATGCTGCCCAGTGTCTGGACTGTGCTGCGCGGCCACGCACGGGTCTGAGGAGGCGGCATGGTGTGTGTAGGAGCTGCACGCGGGCGGGCCCGGCCTTCGGGGAGCAGGAACTTACTTGAGACGAGATTTAGAATCCTGTGAGCACTGTAAACGTCACAGGATGCCTGACTCAGAGGCAAGGCCGAAGGAACCCAACCTTCAGTCCTCAGGGCATCAGCACCTTTGCCTTGGCAAAACTTTTGGATCCGTCTTCCGGTCTAAGGCGGCCGTTCGATTGGCCATTGCTCTTATCAATCAAAGTCAACCCACACACATTTCCCACTACGATTGGCCTCGGCACCTTTGCCCCGCCTCCAGGCAGACACTCACTTTCACAGGTTTGGGCAAAATGGCGCCGCTGCCAGTAAGGATGACTGACCTTGATGGTACCAGGCTCTGACCTGAGCCGCCCTGTCAGGCGGAGATAGCTCCATCTTTCGCCAAGCTGGGTCCTCTCCGGAGAGCCCCGTAGCGGACAGGCGCCAATACCAGCCAGCGAGCCGCTCCGGATGCCATCCCTGCACCCGGACCCCAGCGCCTGGCCTGGTGACACCCTCACAAAGAACGCTGCCCCAAGCCTCGCGAGGCTTTTGGAGCGGACAAGAGGCCCAGCCTCACAGTCGCGCAGTGCGCCTAGTTCCCCCTCCCCTCCTTTTAGAAGAATCCTCACGCAGGGATATTTTTCCCATTGAATTTTTTTTAGAGAGAGTGGAAGGGAAGGAGGGAGTGGGATGAGAGAGAGAGAACCTCAGTGAGAGAGACACAGGGATTGGTTGCCTCCCAAATGGAACCCGACCAGGGCAGGGGATTGAACCTGCAACCCCAGAATGTGTCCTTGCCTGGGAAGTGAACCTGACACCCTGCAGGGCACAGGCCGCCACTCTAACCACTGAGCCACCGGCCATGGCACCCTTTTTTTTCTTCCCTAAGCGGAGTGTCTGGAAATGAAACGTTAAGTCACAGGATAGAAACAAACAATGTTTGCCTTTTACCTCCCTGTTACTAACAGAAAGCAGGCCTCCCCGGGCTCCCAGCCTCAGGAATCTCAGCATGGCGTCCAGAACTGCCCAGGGAATGACACTGAGTCATAAGGCGGCCACGTCAGCTGGGATTACAGTGAGATGTTGGGGGTGCCGCTGTCCCACCAGCGCAATGCTGTGTCCATGCCTTGAAGAAGTCTCCTTCCAATGGCTTTGCTAAGCAAAAGCGTCACTTGAACTGCAAAGCAATGGGCTTTGTATTTTATCAGGAAGACGAGGGAGTTGGTGTAATCTCCTGGGTGTGGACTTTGAAGGCGATCAGGTCCGGAGCACGAGGATCGAGCAGCCAGCACGCCCGGCCCTTCCGCTTCGGGCCCTTTGGGGTGTTAGGACACTGACCGCTCTGGCACTCGGGGCGCCGCTCACAGAAAGTGTAGCCACAGGGGATGCCTGTCAGTGTCCCTTTCATTCCACCGACACCCTCCTGAGGGGCCAAGGACCATGTGGCAATAGAATCCCAGGACTGATTCTCCTGAGGCCCAGAAGGCACCCCGGAAACCGGAACCCTGGGGCTTTCGCAGAAGATGTCACGGAAATGGTAAATGTACTTACGAAGGGTATTGACCCCGATGGTCATCACACACATGCAAATTGAAGCCGGCAAATGTGTGCCTGGAGGTGTGAGCACAGGGGTAATGTAAGTGGACTTAAAATGTACTAGTGCCCTGGTGGGTGTGGCTCAGTGGTTAGAGCGTTGGCCGGAGCACAGAAGAGTCTAGGTTCCATTCCAGGTCAAGAGCATGTACACTGGGTTACAGAACTGATCCCCAGCCCTGGTTGGGGCATGACCGGGAGGCAACCAATTTCTGTGTCTCTCTCACATCAATGTTTCTCTCTCCCTCTTCCCTTACCCTTCCATTCTCTCTAAAATCAATGGACAAAATATCCTCTCACATCAATGTTTCTCTCTCCCTCTTCCCTTACCCTTCCATTCTCTCTAAAATCAATGAACAAAATATCCTCGTGTGCAGATTAACATAAAAATAAAAAATAGAAATAATAAGGTTAGGATGTTACAAAATTATTATATATAACTAGAGGCCCAATGCACAAAATTTGTGCAAGAGTAGGCCTTCCTTCCCCCGGCTGCGGGCACTGGCTTCCCTCTGGTACCTGGGACCCAGGCTTCCTTCACAGCCCTGGCTTGATCAGGAAGGTCGCCCGGAAGGTTGTCTGGAAGGACGTCTGGTCTAATGAGCATATTACACTTTTCTTATTACAGATAGTATTCAGATGATAACATATGAATCTGAAACAAAAAAATAGTTCAGGAATCCCCTCCTGCTCCGCCCCAACCCCCACACCCAGCCCCGCCTCTCCTCGGCTCTGACCTAAATTAAAAAAAAAAAAACAATAGTTCAGTGTAAAATGAAAAGACATGCTTAGGTCACCCCTGGGGAAGGGGACCTCAGCTAAGAGGCTGTCCCTGAGCATGAGTCCTCCCCTCCCCGACTCACGGGCAGCCTCCCGGGAGGAGCACTGTGTTTTCCCCAGGGCTCTGACCACTGCTTTCTGGAGGCGGCAGAGAACTCAGAGGGAAGTATCCGGGCCAGCGCTGCCACTCCTTTTGGGGTGCCAGTCCCGAGAAAGACGAGGGAGGCAGATCATTACACCAGGCCGCCCAGGAGGCCGCCAGCCTGTAGGTGCTGCAAGGAAAAGCTTCCTACGGGCGGCCTGGAGCACAAACACCATCATTCACAACAACACTTTGTTTGCAGGGCGTTTAAGAGATTTTCCCAAGACTTCTCATAGAGGAGAGCGCATTTGGTCCTGAGATAAGCTGTTCGGCCTTTTCAAGGACGGGGCTGAGCTCAGACACACTTGGCGCAGAGCAGGCGGGGCCGCTAGCTGCGGTTACCATAGCATCGCTAGGGCGTGACCTGGGGAGAATTACTCCCATTTTTCTGAACTTTAATTTTCTCACTGCTGAATGGAGACACGGAGAACAGAAAAGGACAATATACTCGGAATGCCTAGCTTGGTGAGGGCCGCGTGGGGAGCCCTGCCTGCAGGGTGTTTGTTATCAGTTATTCTGTCCCGTGGACACGGCGCGTGGTGACGACGCCCTGACTGGAACCCAGCACCTGCTGGTTCAGGCCTTTTCCTCTGTACAGGTTTGGTTGGAGAAAATAACACCACAGCCCACCGATGCTGCAGAGAACATCTGTGGACGTGGGCACGGCCCCCCTCTGCCCCTCCGCCCCCCCCCCCCCCCCCGCACCCAGGGCTGGAAGATGAAGAGGACACACAGCTTCATGGCACCCTGACCTCAGCTGAGGGCGGGAACCCCAGGGCCTCCTAAGCCGGCACCTGCCATTGGCGCCTGTTGATCAAACAGGATACAACCGCCTCTGGGAAGCGTCGGTTTCCCTGGAAATGTTCTAGTCTCTGGCAGTTTTGTGTGTCACACAGTCCTTTGTTCTGGGCCTGGTGATTAAAAATGGACTCTCATGGGTTCCTGGCTGTGTGACGTTGGGACAGTGACCCCCAGGCTGCGACGTTAACGGCCACTTCCTTTTTCTTATTCTGTGCCTTTTAGTGGGAAGATTTTGAAATCAACTAACCTGGTAACACGATGACCCAGGAAATTTGAAAGACAGAATGGGCCACACAAATCCCCCCATGAGCCTGTCCCAGGGCAACTGGGCTTACAGAGAGGAGCAGGGACTGCTCACGTTCAGAGGACATTGCAATGACTCGCTTCCCGGTCATAGCTGCAGCTCTCAGCTGGTTTAAAGACACATGAGCTGTCAGCAATACAGGAACTCAGGTTAATTAAATAACCCATGGACATGCAATCACAATTTTTTTTGATCGGGGAGTTTACCGGAATTTCACGGAGCCTGCACGTGAACACGATATGGTGGGTGTTGTGCCCAGATTTCAAGGTTCCCAAATGGCCCACCAAGGAGCCAGCAAGTCCGATGCAAAAGCAAAGAGTCTTTCATTTCGTACCTGTTCGGCTCCCCAACCACACTCACAGATGCAACGGTAAGCCCCAGTGGCCGAGAGAGAGCGAGGCCTGATGGGATTGTGGGTTTTAGAGTAAAAACCTTTTATGCATACTAGAGGCCCCCGTGGGGGTCCCTCCTCTGGCCTGTGGGGCTCGGACATGTCCTGAGGGGTCCCGGATGGTGAGAGGGACAAGGGACCCCACTGGTGCACAAATCTGGGCACCAGGCCTCTAGTTATAGGTCAAATTGTTTTTCTTGAAATCTTGTTTACTGCATGCAACATATTTTAAATCGATTTCAAGAAAAAGAGAAAGAAAATGCCAAAGAAATAAAAAAATGAAAATAAATAAAATAGAGCTTAGTAGAGCCTTTCAAAAGAGCAATAGCATTCATGTGTTGGACTTACTGGAGCACCTGCAGTGATTCCGAGGGGACGTGCACACAGCTCTGCAGGCCTGCTGTCTGATGGATCCAGGAGCCGAGAGCAGCTCGGGGGCGGCCCACAGGCTCGGGACAGACTCTGGGCCCCACGAGGACGCCCCTGTCGCCACAGGCCTGGAGCTGAAGGCCCTCCCTGAGCGCGTCATGGCCGGTGTCCGTCCTGCCGCGGGGAAGGCTGCAGCGCCAAGTGCACAGTGACACATGGGCCGCGTTCCGTGGACGCTGGACCAGCAGCGGGAGGTCGGGGTCCGTGGCTCTCACTCCCCATCAGGACCTTCTGTCTGAGCCGAACCCTGTGGCTGAGGAGGTTGCGGGTCTGACACCTCAGGCCTTGGGCCCGGGAAGCCCTGGAGCAGAGCCCTGAGCGGGGCCACACAGGGCAGGGCCGTGGCCGGGTCCAGCGCCCTCTGCAGGGAGGAGGGCAGCCTGGCCGGTGAGGGGGCGTCTTCCTCAGAAACAAACCCCGACTAGGAAGGCGCCTCCTTCCTGGAGCCACTGGTGCGGGCAGAGGGGGGGGTCGCTGCCCTGAGGACCTGGGGCCTGAGCAGGGCGGTCTTCAGCCGGCGCCCCAGGGCCCCGCGGCCCCCACTCGCCATCTTCCCTGCAGAAGCTTCCAGGCTGCCCTGGCCATGCACTGCCAGCAGCCACACAGGTCAGACAGTGCCCACACCTCCAAGCTGTTGGCTCCACAGGCTCCAAGCTGACTTCCGGGAGGGGCGGGACTTCCGCGCAGTGGGCGGTACCTGCGAGGGCCCGTTGTGCGCCACCTCGTGGCGGGAGGCGGCAGCACAGGGAAGTGTCAGCAGCCAGGTGCCTCCTGGGGGAGCTCTGTGCTCTGAGCAGGGGCAGCAGGGGCTGCTCTGGCTCCCACAGCAAAGCCCTGCAGGTCCCAGTGCAGAAGCCTCTGCCTGCCCCGCCATGGAGGGGCCCTGCTGGTCGCAGGAATCACGTAGGCACACGTGGGCGTAGGGACCTGGAGACCATGCCCACAGGTAATGTGCCCGTGGCCTGGGCGCCTATTGGCCAGAATTGACGGGAAATTTCTACTCAGCTTGCTGTTTCCACTCAACCCCGGGCCTCGTGCCTCCGTGTGCCGTGTGGGGCCTCTTCTGGGGTGTGTTCTGTGCCCCCGGTCCATGCGGATGGGACAGAGTGGCCGTGGCCTTGTTGGGAACAGGGCCTTGGCCGGTGGACTCCAGGTCAGAGGGGTCTCAGGGTCTGGGGTGGGTGGGCCTCACTGAGTGACAGGTGTCCTGGTGGAGGGAAATGAGACTCCCTGGCAGAGAGAAGATCATATGACTTGGACGCAGAGATGGGTGGTCGGATGGGGCTCCCAGCCGGGGAACCGAGGACAGCTGGCTCCACCCGAACCTGGGAGAGGTTTTCCCTGCAGCCCCAGGAGAACCAGCCTTGCCCTCTCCCTGATCCCAGGGCTGAGAGTCTCACAGGCAGCGTGGAGAACTCCGGTCCCTGCCCACCTGCCCGGTCACTGCCTCCTGGGCTCCTGGAGAGAAGCCACAGGAGAGGAAGGGGCTCCAGGCTGGGGCTGAGGAGCAGGAGGAGGGGTGCCTGGGGCGCTGGCTCATCCCTGATGCCCTGGGCACCTCCCATCCTGTGACCTGACCTGTGGACCTGGGTTTATATCTGCCCAGAGGGCCTGAGGACCAGGGCGCAGGGCTGTGCGAGGGAGACTCAAGAGCAGGCGTGACAAAGCTCCTCTTAGGTCTGAGCCCACCTCCTCTAGTCCTGCCTGTACTCAGCACCCTCACTACCCCCACCCAAGTCTCTACAGCGTCTCCCTTCTGTCTTACACCCTGGAGCTCATGACTCTTTCTCATGCAATGGTTTCTCTGGTGCTAATTGGGAAGAGGGAGTCAGTCGCCCCCTTTCACAGGAACCAAATGAAGTGAATCCATTTATTCCAACGGAGTGCTGACAAGGGCTCTGGCACAGAGGAGCTGCTCAGTGAATGAATGCCAGCGCCCTCCGCAGGCACTCAGGGCAGATGGTGGACAGGAAGTTCTGTTTCTCTGCTCCTGGTGAAAGGCCTGGTCGCAAACATAAGACAGTTCAAGAATGACACGGAGGCTGACAGGCGAGTGCTTGGGACAGGGTGCTGGTGTGCACACATGTGTGCATGAGAGAGAGAGGGGGAGGGAGGGAGAGAGAGAGAGAGGGAGGGAGGGAGAGAGAGAGAGACAGAGAGAGGGTGTGTGGGTATGTGTGTGTTTGCAGGACATGCAGTGTTTCCTAGGCTGTCATCCTAGAACTAGCTTAGGGAAAATGCATGAATCTTTTTTAATGAAAAGGTAAGTGCAAATGTCCAAGCTCCTTCTGTGCCAGCTCACACTCAAATGGAGAGTGAGCGCCTGTTCGCCACACCGCCTCCTTCATTGACTCCTTCCTGGGTTTTCATCTTTGCCCATCTGGTAGGTGGAAGGTCAGCATAGAGAGACCCTGTGAGAAGGGAAGGGATACGGGGACCCTAGGCTGCAAGGTCACCCAACCCTCTTCTTCAGCTCCCTCCAGCCAGCCACCCAGCCACACCCAGCTGTTTTCCCCCCTGAGCTTGGGGAGAACATTCGGGCAGACCCTTGGAGCCGCCCAGTCTCTTCTCCCATCCTTGTGACCATGGTCCTGCCGCTCCTCCTGCGGGTCCTCTTCAGTGCACGCGCTGGCAGAGGGCTCACTCTCACCCTCGCAGGCCCCTGCCATTCAGCCCACCCTACCAGGCAGTGGCCCTGGCTGAGCTGCAGCAGCCTGTGCTGCTGGTGAGAGCCCATGGGTGTGTCCAGGGGCTTCAGAGGCCACGTGATACACACAGACATGGCTAACAATTAATTTATTTGAACTTGGAATTCAATAAATTATATTAAAAGCAAAGGTGTTAACCCTGGCCGGTGTTGCTCAGGTGGTTGGGCATTGATTGTCCTGTGCTCCCAAAGGTCACCAATTCCATTCCCAGTCAGGATTCAGGCCCAGGTTGCATGTTCAGTCCATGGTAGGGGTGTTGGCAGAGGCAACTGGTCAATGTCTCTCTCTCTCTCTTTCTCTCCCTAATCCTCTTTCTAAAATCAATAAAAACATAATAAGAAAGAAAGGTTATAAATACTCAAAACTTGCCCCTTGGCCTAGTTGGCGTGGCTCAGTGGTTGAGCAGAAACCAATGAAACAGGAGGTCACGGTTCAATTCCCAGTCAAGGGCACATGCCTGGATTGCAGGCTTGATCCCCAGTGGGGGGTGTACAGGAGGGAGCCGATATATAATTTTCTCATCATTGATGTTTCTCTTTTCTCTCACTCTCTCTCCCTTCCTTTCTGAAATCAATAAAAGTAGATTAAAAAAAAAAAAACCAAAACTGGTTACTTGGAATTTTTTCCCTGTTACCCATACTCTTGGGGTTATTCAGACGTATCGTACCTGCGTGGAGGTGATATTATAGAGCAGGGTGGACCATACATCTATCCCCACGTTCGTGGTCGGGACACCATGTCAGCAGCCTGAAATCACCTCTGGTGAAAATATTTGCACCCTAGGAATTGGCCAGTGTTACCAAATCGGGACTTGATTTGTTTTCTTCTGTGTCTGTGGTCTCTAGACTTGAGAAAGTGATGCAGAAAATGTTACTAGTGAAGATTAAACCTAAAAGTGTGCCCTGGGTGAATATTATGACACGTAAATCGTCTCTCTGTTTTTTAAAAAGACCTCTGTAGGCCTTGCAGTGCCAACACATTATACGAATTGAGGGACTGGGCTGGCATTCAGAAAAGCACTACCTGACTGAGTAGTCACCACATCATGAACAAAAGAGTGAGCATCTCATAGGCACCTCCAGTTTGTCTTACTTGCTAACATAACAGCAAGCATCACCCAACATTCTCATTGGAATGACACTCATCCGTCAGTTGAGGGCAAGCATAGGGTGGCTATAAATTCACCTGTTTGGCAAAAATCAAGAAGAGCTTTCAAAGGGAGTCAATGGGCTGTGTATCTACATGTTTATATTCTCGTGTGTGTTTGTGTCTGTGTGTGTTTATGTGTGTGTCTCTGTGTGTGTCTGTGTTTGTGTATGTGTGTGTGGACATATAAACACACTCCCTCCTCTTCCTCTGGTTGGTTGATAAACATGTGGCTGGATGCTTCTTTCCCGAGGTGTGTCTGACCTTTTCCCATTTTCTCACTTTCCTGCTCTCCCCAGGGGGAGCCCCTCTGGTGCCACAGGTGACCCCGCCCTCTCTGCAGGCAGACCTCAGCCCTGAGTGGTCACGTGGATGTTTACCACCCCCCAGAGCGAGCAGCTCCCAGCCAGTGCAGAGAGGTGGGGCCCTGGAGCTCAGGAGGGTCTGGTTTGGGTGCTCCCTCAGCAACAGGATCCCGTGGCACCGCCCCGGGGGGACCACCCCCTGGGTTGGGTGGTATGTGAGTGAGAAGTCAGAGTTGGGAGCAACTGGGGTAGTGAAGGATAGGACACGGGGAAGGGAGGGCGATGCCCAGCATGGTCTGGGGGAAGGGGACAGAGGGGATGAGAGGAGGAGCACAGAGGCTTCGGTGGGGGAGGAGCGTGAACGGTGTGCTGAGCATTGTGGGGTGGAGGTGTCTTTGGGACCTCCAAGCTGGGAACAGATCTGGGGGTTCCCAGGAGAGGCCTGGGCTAGTGGTGCTGGGAGCCTTCTGGGAAGATGGCAGTGAAAGCTGTGGGTACGACCATCTTGTCTGGCTCTGGAGGGGGGTGAGAGCGGGTGGGGTACACCCCGCGGTGAGTCACATGGAACACATAGTCCACAGAAGGACGGGTGTAGCTGGTGTGGAGGCTGAGGGAGGGAGGTTCACAAAGGTAGGTCAGCGGGGTGGATGCCAGAGGTGTCAGGCGCTGAGAGGTTGTGGGAGGCAGGCAGACCAGTTGGCCAGGCCCTGCCAAGACCCAGGGACAGGGGTGTCGGGGGGACCTGGGATGAGAACAGTCAGCTAAGAGGGGTGGGCACATTCCAGATCCATTCCAGACCCAGGTTCAGGGGAGCGAACACCTGTGGGAAGTGGAGAGAGGAGGGGTCCAGCCCGCACCCCAGGTTTTGGCTTCTGTGATTGACAGCTGGTGGCCTTGGATAAGCAGGGAGCCCAGAGGAGTCAGGGACAGTGGAGAAGCCTGCAGCCCAGGCAGGGGGTCTAAGGCAGCGACCTCAGGCCTGAAGCTCAGGAGCGGTCAGTGCTGGGGAGCAGGTGGCTCAGCCCTGCAGAGGGGCAGGGAGGGGGCTGCCTCCACGATGGAACCTGGGAGTGAGCACACAGGGAACTCCAATGACTGTTTGTGGGAAGGATGAGGGGGGACCCAGGGACCGGCCAGTGTGCGCCCTGAAGAGCTGTCCCAGAGGGGAGAGAATCAGGGGACAGAGGCTGAGAGCTCCCAGCGGTGACCAGTCAGGTTCAGACCCTGCAACAGCCAATGGCGGAGGGGAGGCGGCCTGCAGGGTTCCACACGCTCAGTTTGGCTCCCATCTTTGGGGAGGGCAGCTCGCAGAGGGGGCGGCTCCCCCAGGGGCAAGGCCTCGGAAAGAAGGGGAAAGGAGGCCACAGGAAGCACCTTACAGAAGAGGCTGGTGAGGGAGGAGAGACACGCAGGCGGCATCTGGATGGGCTGCCATGAGGTCAGGTCAGGGTGGATCTTCACCTGTCGTCCTCCTCCCTCCTCGGTCTCTTCCTAGTTGAGTGGCCTTGGAAAACCCAAGGATCATTTTAAGCTGAGCTCCTGCTGTGATAGAAATCCCAAATCGAAATAGGATTCCACTTAGAGGGACTTAAAATACACCAAGGCCTGGGAAGAGCGGCTGCCTGGGAAACAGGAAACCTGGCTTCAACATCTCTGGCCTCCTGGCCAAGGGAGGTCTGCATTCCAGGAGCCCAGGACCCAGGGGCGGACACGGGGAGCCCGGAGCCCGGGCATCGCTGCCAGTGACGAGCAGTGAGGAAATCCAGGACTCAATTCTACTCCAACTCATTTTATTACAAACCCATCCTTGTATTCCAGAATCAATGGCTAATCAGTACAGGTCACAGCACTCAGAGACAGAACACTTTTGCACACCCAGTTCTTTGTCAGCACATTAAGGCCAAAGGAAAACCTCTTTATAGAGCCCCGGTCCCCAGGCCAAGCCCATCCCAGGAGAGCACCTTAGGAAACCGGAAACCATGTGTCAGGAAACCGGCCATATACACACTAGACGTGTGACTCCCAAAGAGAAAGATTGATGCCAACTGAGGTCAATATAGGCTGTCCCCCCAAAAGGTAAAAAGAGGTAGGGCTGCTGATGGAAAATGAGTCCCCATTGGATGTAAATATGGGCTGTCCCCCAAAAAGGTAAAAAGAGGTATTGCTGCTGATGGAAAATGAGTCCCCATTGGTTGTAAATATGGGCTGTCCCCAAAAAAGGTAAAGAGAGGTTGGGCTGCTGATGGACAATGAGTCCCCATTGAATGTAAATACAGGCTGTCCCCCAAAACAGGTACAAAGAGGTCAGACAAGTGATGGAAAATTCTCTCCATTGAATGTACATGTAGTATCCCCCCAAAATGTAGACACATTAACAGCTGATAACGCACTTAATTTTCACTTCTTTTCAGTTTGAACAGATTTGAAGAAATCAGTGAAGACGGTAAGATTTGAACGAAGACCATGTCTCCACAAGACTTTTTATGGGGACACAGAAAAGATAAAGTTGAGGGGACCCAACACCCAGCAGTCGAGGGATCAAGGGCAGTTTGAGAGATATGCACACAAACACCGAACCGAAGGAATGATTCTTGATGTTTGCGGCTCCGTAGCTGCATCAGTTCTGGTCCAGGCGCTGCTGCTGCTGAAGCAATGGAACCGCAAACACCGAGAATCGCTGCGTTCGGTGTTTCTGTGCATCCTCTGTCCACAGCGGCCCTGGATGCCTGGACTGGGGCCCGTTCGGGACCAGACACTTCATCCTGGATGTGTCCCCATCACAAAGCCAGAGGACACATCTTCTTGGTTCCAAGCTGAGTCTGGCTTCACCCATTATGTCAAATCCGCTCACCCTGAAAGGAGGGAAAACTGGGTTCTCAGCTGTTAAAGTGCGTGTACATTTGGTGGACAGCCAGCCTGTGGTACATCCATTTGGGGGACACCTCAAAACACATATATTCCATGAGTGCCTACATGGGTATGGAATGTAGTAAATTGGGTTTCTATCCCGGGAAGTTTCTCAGAAACAAAGACTCAAAATGTCATCCTCGATGGTGGACACCGGGGGCTACAGCCGCGTTAGCAACCAGGCTGCACCCACCTCGCGCACATGCTCCCCTCTGCACACTGTGGCCTCTGCTGGGAGGGGGCGGGCAGGGCTTCTCTGCGCCAGGCGGGGCAGAGCCCATGCAGGTAGAAAAGTGAACCCGGGGGCAGGTCCGGGGCCCAGGAGCCAGCTGGAGAGAGGCACAGCCTGAGGCCACCTGCCTGGAAGGCCGTGGGCCCCGGGCTCAGGAGTGTGGGACCCAGGCCTGCCTCGGCAATGCTCTGGGGTAACAGTGAGCCCGACTCCAAGGTCCACCCAGGGCCGCGAGTTCGTGGTCGTCTGGCCAGTCTGGGCTTCTCCTGGGAGCCCCAGGCTTCTGGAGATGGAGTCAAGTTTCCGGACCACAGGGCCCAGCCCTGAGAGCGTGCCTGCATGTACCTGCTCACCCACAGCAGCACACACATGGACGCTTTCATGGAGGTCAGGTTGCTGACACATGTTGTAAGGGGCACAGCATCTGCCTCAGGGAGTGTGTTTGTGACTGCACAGTGAGCATCCCCAGGGCAACGTGGATTTGTTCCAAAGAGACCAGTTTCTGAAGGGTCAGACGCGTGCAGCCATCGTGGTAGTGTGACCCTAGGGTCCGGCAGAGCCTTGTCACTCACCGAAAGATGGGAGCAGCGGCGGGAACCCTTCTTCATTCCAAAGTCGCTCCCGGCCCCTCAGGCCGATGGGAGAGGGGGCCCTGGTGGTCAGAAGGGGCTTCAGGAGTTTGAAGGCTCAGGGGCTGCGGGTCCAAAAGACCAGTCACCCAAGGCCATGCTCATCATCTTAGCTCCACCTGCTGGTCCCACGCAGCTGTGGCGACGCCCGCCTGCTCTCTAAGTTGTTCCCATGACTGATGTTCTCAGGGGCCCGTTGGCGTGGGAGCCACGTCGGGTGACTTGCATGGGCTCTTGGCAGGGAGCCCCTCCCTGTGGTCCTGCCCTGGACCCGTCGGGCTCTGAGAAGCTGACACTGCCAGGACAGGGGCCACGGTGGCCACGTGCCCTGAACGTCCGGGGCTGAGGCCGCGTCCTGACAGCCGGGGCTGCAGTCACTGTGTGGTGCTGGGGCTGGAGCTGCTGCGGCCGCCACCTCCTGTGGCCATGGCGGGGCCGTGGAGGAGGCTGCAGGGGAGCCAGCCTCTCCTCCTTTGGGGGAGCCAGTGAGAAGCGCCTCCTGTCCAGTGGTTGGCACTGGGGACCCTGGCGGTGAAGGAGCTGGGGCAGAGGGTGTGGCTGGCTGTTTCTGCCCCTCGAGTCCTCAGAACCCCCGCCTTCAGGTGACTCCTGTTTGCCGGCCTGTGGCCTGCGGTCCCAAGCAGCTGGGCTGAGGCTAGGCTGACTGCCCTATTTAGGGACAGGCACCAGCGGGCAGCTGTGTGGGAGGTGGGGGGGCAAGGGGGGAATGGGGGGGCCTGGCTCTGCCCAGAGAAAGGCTCTGGGGAGGCAGGGCTGCCTCAGGGCGCACTGGGTGGGCCTCGGGCTCAGCAGGTCTCCAGTTGGGCTTCACATACCGCCCCGCCTTCAGCAGCTTCCCCCACAGGGGCTGACAGTCCTTCTGCGGGCACAGAGCTGGAGGGCATTCTCCCTTTGCTCGTGGCAGGTGCGCCTGCCTGGCACCCAGTGGTCAGGAGATAAAGGTGTTTCTGAGCAGGTACCTTGGCAGGTCATCGGGCACCTGGGAGTGTCCTACAGAGAATAGAGGAAGGATGGAGAGGACTTAGTGAGGGCAGGAGGGTTCTCGGAGAGCCCTCCCCTCCCAGGGCCGCCCCTCACAGGCCACATGGCCAGGACCAAAGTTCCCGCTCCTGCTCAGCCTGTTCACAGCCTAGTGTCACCCCAGCTCCCGCAGCGCCTTTGGTCAGGACGCCAGGCCTGGGTGCTGGGTCAGCAGAGGCATCTGAGTGGTCAAGGTTGCCTCCGTGGAGGGCCCCTTCCTTCAGTATCGGGTCCCCAAGGCCTGGGGCAGAGAAGGACAGTGAGAAATGGGGCTGCAACACCCCATGCCAAGGGTGGGCGACCACACCGAGGCCTAGCAGTAGAAGCAGCGGGGCCCACGGAGCCCAGGGACAGAGGTGGGGCTGCGCCTCATGGGCTGTGGTCTGATTGGGAGGCCCTGGCCGCAGGCCTGAGTGGAGGCCTCCACTCTACCTATCGCTCACAGGGAGGGCTCTGAGCAGCTGGGAGAACTTGGGGGACCAACTCACGAGGCTGCACCAAATGTTGGCAAAAGGCCAACACAAAACTCCTGGGCACACCTGCTGTGAGACACTGTGTCCTCAGATCCCTGATTTCAAAGCACCCTGACCCGAGTCTGCCTAGGACCACTCCACACCTGTGGTCCGGGCCCTCACGGTCCAGGAGGGCACCCTTAGGATTTGAGAACCAAGTTGGATAGCACCCGAACAACCCTCTGTTTAAGAAGTCCTCCTCTCCGCATGGTGACTTTGACTGCACCATAAGTTTACCTGGTATTTTGTGCTTTCTGCAATCTCTGAATTTTCTACCATGAACGTATACTCTTGTCAAAGCTAAACAGAATCCCAGTTAAAAAAAAAAAAACATGACGGCAGCACCCTGAAAAGACCTGCAACTACCCCATCGTGGGACAGGCGATGGCCTCTCCAATCCCAGTGGCACAGGCGTGCTGTGCAGCTCCGGGAGCACGAGGACAGGCTGTTTGCATAGCATCGGGCTCCAGGCAGCCCCGGGGCTGTGGGCCCGGAGCCACACCCACTGTGGGGATTGCGGGCCCCTCCTCACTCTCCCAGGACCTGCCCCCCTGCCCCTCAGCCACTCAATGTCACACCCACCATGAAGTCTGAAGCACCCAAATCTTACCGCTTGACATCAGACCTCCACTGCGTGGTGTCACCTGGAGGAGCAGAGCGGCGGACACAGCAAAGCCAGAGAGACCTCGGGTTTCTAACTGCGCCCACGGGAGACAGGCCGAGGGAGGACCAGGCCGTGCCAGCCCAGGAGCTACAGCCGGTGCAAGAGGCCAAGTAGGGGACACATCAAGCCACTAAGTCAGGGCGATGGTGACTCCTGCTTTGGCGTGGCCTTGTTGTCATGGCGACTGAGGTTTCCATTAGGTTCAGGATTTTTCTGCTTCCAAGCGAACTGGTTTTCTTTGAGCTTTTGTTGTTGTTGTTGTTGTTGTTGTTGTTGTTGTTGGAGTTTTTTTGTTCTTTTGAAAGAAACTTAAAAATTTTTCAGAAATAAAGGGTATATGATCAAGACAGGGATAAAGGGAAAGGATTATAAATCTTCGTGGTCGGAAAAAAGGGAGAGGCAAGTTAGGGAGGAGAGGGTGGGTGCATTAAATGCAGCATTTCATGACGTTAGACCAAGCAGAGCTGGCCACTGGAGGCTTGTCTTTGACCGCAACATGCTTCTTTCTGCTCCAAAAGGCACTCTTGCGTTGTTCCGTCGCTAAATTGTCATCCCGGATAACCAAGGGAGGAAGGATCAAAACACAGAAAACAGCAAGTAAATGAATTGAATAATGGACAAATGACCCAATAATGGACAAATGGACAAATGACTCCCAAGTACCAAATGTACTTGGGAACTCAGAATCCAGTCCAGCTCGGGAGAGACGGCAGCATTCACCCCAGCACAACCAGCATCAGGGCCCGGTGGACCCTTTCTCCTTGGACTCCAGTCAAGTGTTGGAGTGGCAGCTGGAGCCAGGGCTCCACGTAGCACAAGAGGAGCATTCTGTACTGCTCAAGGAGTCGATGTCTTAGACGGCTTTTCCATTTCCATGGGTTACATTATTAAGCAAGAGTGTTTATTGATGTAGGGGGCAGCTTTCCTTACTCATCCGCTTTTTTGTCCAATGTGTTTTTATTGATTTTCAGAGAGGGGGAGGGAGAGGGAGATAGAAACATCAATGATGAGAAAGATGGATCAGCTGTCTTCTGCACGCCCATACTAGTGTGCCCTGACCGGGAATCAGAAGGTGATCTCCTGGTTCATGGGACGATGCTCACCCAACTGAGCCACACCAGCTGCGCTTACTCATCCATTTTAATGACAGGCTCCCTGACATCCTGTCTCACACACAACTAACTCCTGCTCCCCTCCAAACACTTAGTGGCATGCTTCTGGCCCGCTGCATGCAGTGAAACAGTCCACCTGGACTCCTTAGTCATAATACTTCTTTTTAAAAAGTCCTCACGGGAGGATTTCTTTCCATTGGTCTTTAGAGAGAGAGTGGATGGGAGGACGTAGGTGAAGGGAGGGAGAGAGCAAGAGAGGGAAACATCGATGGGAGAGAGATACATCCACTGGTTGCCTCTCTCACAAACCCCAACCGCGGCCAGGATCAACCCTGCAACCGAGGTATGTGCGCTTGACTGGAAATCTAAGTTGCGCCCCTTCGGTCCTTCGATGCTCTAACCACTGAGACAAACGGGCAGGCTCACTAAGAATTCTGGTACCTCTCACAGCCTCTTATGGCAGGATGACTTTGCACATAATGAAAATACCTACCTCTATCTGATACCAAAACAGCCTCAAACTCAAGCGTTATTCCAGTTTAGATCGCACGCATCCTCTCCTCTTGGTTTAGCCCTCACAGCCTTTAAGTTCTAGTCTTATGAGAGCAGACAATTGGTCTTGTGACTTCCTCAACACGTCAATCCATGAACAGAAGGGATTTCTCCAGTCCTGATGGGGGATTCAAGTGCACAGCTGCACCTCTGCTATTTCTTCCCCCACAGCGCCATCTGCTGACACAGCTCACACCACAGAGAAGGGACCCACTCCTCAGTGCTGGGGCCCCAAGTTGGTTGAGCATCTTCAGGGACCAAAGCAGCTTGAAGGGCAGGCAGTGCTCACAGAGGTTAAGAGTTCGGGCCCCGGAACCTGTCAGACGCGGGTTCGGTTCCCAGCTCCAACACTGACTCTCTGGGCCAGTGCTGACCCTGGTCAAGCATTCCTGAGCTCCCCTCCCAGCTCTGAACGGGGGGCAGGAATGGAGTCGACCTCCCCCGGCAGCTAGAACTCAAGGAGACGGACAAAGTGGGTCAACTACCGAAAGGCTGCTGAGCCCAGAAAGCCCCCTCGCACGGCTGCCGTTACTAACTGCAGCCCCTGACCTGCTCACTCAGGGATCCAAAACACAGCGGGGATCTGTCAAGCAGTTTTTTCTCAGAAGGTTTTGCTGACTCAATTGGGCTGATTATAGCTCATTCATCACCTTAGCCAATCACACAAGTGGACGTGATACATGTCCAAAAGTGTGAGGAGCCAGTAGGAAAACCCCAGGCCACAGAACCCTCTGGAGAAAACCAATGCTAACAAGGCAGTAAGCTTCATGATCATTTACCTGCACGTGAGCGTTTCCCCGACTTCACCTCCTGTGAGACCGGGAACGCAAGCAGCAGCCCCCAGACAGTGTGTCCACGTGCGCACACTTCATTTCTGCATCTCGAGTGACACAGCAGGACTTGCAGTGGTGACTGTCACCCGGAATGGCTGCTGCACCCGTCACAGCCACAGGGCACCTTTTCACGGCCCTGGGTCCTGTCAGGTCCTGTCCCCCCAGCCCCTGGGATCCCAGGAGTCTCGGGCCTGGTCCTGTCTTCAGAAAGTCCTAGTGTCCTGCGGGTGACTTGGCTTGTCCTCGTGAGTGGCCTCTCTGGTGTTGGAACAATTTGAGGAAGGCTCTGGCTCGACTCCAGCGCTTTTTCCTATTAGGAGTAGAGGGTTAGGACACTGCCAACCCCCACTGCCCCTCCAGCCGGGGAAGCGGCCCTTCCCTTGGGGTTCAGCACCAGGTTCCCCACGAATCTGCATCGCCAGCACCAGGATCATCGCATGTGGCCTCAGGGCGTGGGGCACCACTGGCAGTTCATTCGCACAGACCCAGGGACGGGAGAAGCGTTCCTTGTGGCAGAAACCCGCACTAGCCTCTCGGGAAACAGAACCTCAAATGCAGCCTCCACTCTGCGTCACCGGGAGGCACCGGAGAGGTGCTGTGCTCATCTAGGTGTGCGGGCAATTGTGCATCCCAGGGCCATGTCAGGGAGAGTCAGGGCCTCCTCATTTCCCGCTGCAGCTCCCAATAGGTGAGACAGGCGGGCAGACTTAGCCCCTTCCTGGCACTGAGGTGTCTGGGTGAGGGGGGAACAGGGCGGGCCCAGTGGGCCATGTGGATGAAAAAGAGTGGACACTGGCTGGTATTCCCCAGGGGTTAGAGCAGTGGCCCAGGCACTGAAGGGTCAATGGTTTGATTCTGGGTCAAGGACATGTACCTGGGTTGCAGTTTTATCCCTGGTCCCACTGGGGGGGTGTGCTGGATGGCAACCAATCAATGTGTCTCTCATATTGATGTCTCTCATTGATGTCTCTCTCTCTTCCCCCCAACCCTTTGTTCCCCTCTACTCTCTCCAAAAATCAATGAAAAATAATCCTCAGGTGAGGATTAAGTAAAATTAAAATATACCTAGCCGGTTGGGCTCAGTGGGTAGAGCATCACTCTATGGACTGAAGGGTTCTGGGCTCCATTCTGGTCAAGGGCACATACCCGGGTTACAGACTCAATTCCCGGTGGGGGGTGTGCAGGAAGCAGCCAATTAATGATTCTCTTTCATCACTGATGTTTCTCTCTCTCACCCTCAGCCTTCTTCTCTGAATTCAGTTAAAATATACTAATATATATATATATATATATATATATATATATATATATATATGTAAAAGTGAAACCACTGCCATCCCCATTCCTAAAGGATCACAGTTCTACTACACTAAGAACATCAATTATTTTACTGGTAAATACAAGCTTTTTTATGAAACTTTCTCTTTTAATTGATACATTAGAAAGCTTTAACTTTCAACTGACATACATTGGGAATATAAGACATTCTAAGGTCAAATAATATTCCAAGATCTGGGGATGAAGGATTTGACCTGATGAAACAATCACCATCAAGCAAGCATGGCTAGGTGCCAGTAACCTGAAACAATGAAAAAATTAAAGTCACCAATAAAAATTAAAACGGGGGTGGGGGGGAGTGTTCAGCTCCATTCACTTGTAAATGCTTCATGAACTTGTAGCACAGTAAAGGTCTCTTACAGGAAACAAAAAGCAGATGGACTGGACTCATCTGAGCCAATGATTTGAAATATAAAACTTTAACTTTGTTTTAAAGGGAAATAACTTTACGTTCACTTACCCTTTCCTTAGAGAGGCTAAGTAAAACAAGTACTACACCTACGCACCCAGAGGTGTGATGGATGTCATTTGCACATATAAGATCTTTATACTGGCCACAGTTCCTTGTGAACAGAGCTAAAATTAAATACTTCATACTCACATTGGCATGTGAGCCCTGTGAATTTCCCTTTGCTCATTCTCCTCCCTCTCCTGGAACAACCACATACCTCTTTCCTGCCAATAAAACCCCACCATCCTTCAAGGTCTAGTTCTCCCTCCTCTGTGCTTCCACAGCACAGGAGGCCCATAACTGCTACATTCTGCCATTGAGGCAGTTCTAACGGTACCCACCCCATAGGGTGCTCTAAGGATTCCATGAGATAATGCACATGGTTAGAGCTGCATAAACACAGGTGTTTAATTATGTGTGCACAGGTTCCTTCCCTAACACCATGTAAGTTCCCTCAATACCTAGGAAGAGTGCCTTGTTCCTCACAGATGCTTAATTTCATTCAACATACTTATCCTTCCAAACAGTTCACCTCTATGTCTGAGAAAACATTAGAAAACTCTACTCCAAACACTTCACATACACAGACACGCCACAGCAGGACTATGAAGTGTTGTGCCAAAATACCAGCAGGAGGAAGCTTAGAGGATCACAGGTCCTTTCAGGAGTTGTAGTCCAGACACGTGTGCACACACAGCACACAGCGTGCGGGTACCTCTGCCACACCTGGTGCCCTCTCACTGAACCGCTGTCCTGCTTTAAGGTCTTTTGATGCCATAAGAGGGAGTTAATGAAGGTTCTTAGGGTGCAGGGACACCCGGGAACTAGTGTGGCAGGGAAGTAAATACTAAAGCAATGAAAATGTGAGGGAAGAGAAAATAAAGTGAAATAAACCACAGACAAGTAATCTTATCAAATGAGCACCGACACCTTCGTCTTCATTGCTGCCACGCAGTGCTGACTCAGGGGTTGGAAACCACCGGGTCTCACTCCAGTCCCTTCATCCCTGTATTAACAGTCCCTGGGCGTGATGTCCCAGGCACCTAGGCGTCAACCTTGATTTCATCTGAAGAAAGCACAGCTTTCATCTTTGAACACCTCCGAAATGTCATTTTTCTGTTTTCATCAGAGGGGATTTCTTAGACTTGAACCCTGAAATGCATTGAATGAGATGATTCATAGGAATTATGACTTTGCTGAGTCAATAATGTGAGTAATTTTTATCTACATCTTCAAAGAACATTAAATAATCTAAAGATTTGAATCTGACCCCATATTTTCTAAACATAACCATGCCATTTCAGAAATACACTTTACATTCTCGCCTTAGAAATTAATTGCCTATCACTTGACAGATAAGAGAAGTTCACCTTCCACTGCATTCATTCAGCAGATGACTCACCTGGGGAGAAAGGTCCATGTTTTGGGCTTTCTAGGCTGCCATGTGGCTCTGACTGAACAAATGATGCTCAGAACCGGAAATGATATTTTCCCATTTGAAGCATGTAGGAAGCTCTCTGAAACACCAGGAAACCTCAACACCCCAAACAGTTAACAGGGACTATGCTGTCTGGGGCAGGGGGAGAAGGGTCTTTCACTTCTTTCTTTGTGCAATTCTGTGATTCCTTTTCGTTTAATATCAAGTACATAGGAGAACAGTATGGAGCTTGCTCAAAAAACTAAAAATAGAACTCCCATTTGACCCAGTGATACCACTACTAGGAATATATCCCAAGAAACCAGAAACGCCAATCAGAAAGGATATATGCACCCCATGTTCATAGCAGCACAATTCACCATAGCTAATATTTGGAAACAACCTAAGTACCCATCAGCAGATGAGTGGATTAGAAAACTGTGGTACATCTACACAATGGAATACTATGCTGCGGTAAAAAAGAAGGAACTCGCCGAAACCGGTTTGGCTCAGTGGATAGAGCGTCGGCCTGCGGACTGAAAGGTCCCAGGTTCGATTCCGGTCAAGGGCATGTACCTGGGTTGTGGGCACATCCCCAGTGGGAGATGTGCAGGAGGCAGCTGATCGATGTTTCTCTCTCATCGATGTTTCTAACTTTCTATCTCTCTCCCTTCCTCTCTGTGAAAAATCAATAAAATATATTAAAAAAAAAAAGAAGGAACTCTTGCCTTTTGCAACAGCATGGATGGAACTGCAGAACATTATGCTAAGTGAAATAAGCCAGTCAGAGAAAGAGAAATACCACATGATCTCACTCATTTGTGGATTATAGAGAACAACATAGACTGATGAAAAGGGACAGACCCAAAGACTGAGAAACAGCGATCAGGCTATCAATCCCCAGAAGGAAAGTTGGGGAGGGAGGGGGTAATGGGAAGAGATCAACCAAAGGACTTGTATACATGCATATAAGCCAAACCAATGGACATGGACAACAGGGGGATGGGAGCATGAGTGTGCGGGGAGTGGGGGGGGGGGGGTCGGGTGGGGAGGTTGGGGGTTAATGGGGGGGATGAGGACACATTTGTAATACCTTCACTAATAATTTTTAAAAAAAATGCAAGGACATTTAGGCAATGCCAAAAAAAATCAAGTACATATATCACTTTAAAAATGATTAACAAAAACAAATTTTATAGGACTTATTTATAAAACAGAAAAGGAACTAATAAAATGAATCCAGACTCAGATCTTTGCACTAGTAATGAATTACATTAAGTGAGATACATCTGAACTGAACTAGATTTATCAGAAAAGTCAGTGAAATTTCGGGTACAAATGACCTTTTAGGACATGTGACCTTGTCAGAGGATTTCACACGTAGTCCCTCACCTGCCCCTCAGACAGACGAGGCAACAGCTCAGATACAGGCTTCCATCTTCTTCACGATCTCAAGGCCCATCCTACATAATAAAAGTCTACTATGCAAATTGACCAAACGGTGGAACGACTGGACGCTATGATGCACACTGACCACCTGGGGGCAGATGCTCAATTCAGAAGCTTCCCCCCGGTGGTCAGTGTGCTCCCACAGGGGGAGCACCGCTCACCCAGAAACCATCCTCACAGCTGGTGAGCACAGTGGTGGTGGTGGGAGCCTCTCTTGCCTCCGTGGCAGCGCTAAGGATGTCCGACTGCTGACTTCTCCCAAGGGCTCCTGTACTGCAAGAGGGTGCAGGCTGAGCTGAGGGACCACCCCCCATGCACGATTTTCGTGCACTGGGCCTCTAGTACATTATATTCTTCTTGCAACTTATTTCTTTAAAATGCCACTGTAGAACTTAGCCCCACAATATACATAAAACAATGAAACACAACGAAAATGTATGGTCAAAATTGGCATCTTTCAAAGGAATAATCAATTTTTATTTTCAACAAATGTATTTTAGTATAGCACTTCTAAAACTAAGCTTTAAAAGTAATTAGAAATTACCCCCAAACATGTCAGCTTAGGTCAAATTCAATCCACTGCCCTCCAAGCCCCTACTGGTAGGCAGATAGCAGTATCTCACGGGCATCCCAGTGGTTTTCCACATACGAAAGTTCCCTTCTCCCTCAACACCTAATGCACATGAATTTATTTAAACTCTCCCTAAAGTAATATGTATTATCAACCTGGACTCTTGGAGTACAAACTCCTGCTGACTATTATCTTGTGTTTAAGGTGAGACTGCATTTTATTTATTCTAAGGTGCCCAGGAGAGTTTGGAGCCAGAATGTAATAGAGAAAATAATGGCTGAAAAATCCCAAAATCTGGCAAAAGACATAAGCTGCAGATTTAATAAGCTACACAAACCCCAACTAGGATAAACCCAAGAAATCCATGCCGAGATACAACTATTTTACTCCCAGTAAGGATGAAAGAACACCACTTTTCTTGAGTCATGAGTTTGATGTCTACCAGGATAAGCTAAGCAAAACCCACCAACCCCTTCAGAGCTTGTCTGCTTTCAGTGTCCTGACCAAAGTGTACATCAGCACCATGGACAGGACCCATTCTCCTTGACCAGCCACATCTCAAAGGGAGACCTCATCTGCATCTCCTAGGGCTGAAAGCAAGCCTGCCCTTTGTTCCAGAGGCTGGCACGCACTTCCAAAACTGTTCCCTACACACCAAGGAACAAGGGCAGACAGTGCCCCATGCAAGACAAGCAGAACCATGGGGGAGCCCCAGAGAACTGTCTCCCATCAGGCAACATGTAACTTTCACTTTCAGGAAATTGTGTTATGAACGAGCACCCTCTCCAATAGGAAGGTTCTTCTATACAAGTCAACTAAGGACGGAGAACCTGATTTGATAAAGGACATGGTGTATATTCCTTGCTGTTATCACTAACCTAGTACACATTCCTGGCTATCTGACAGCTTCTGCAGTCAGGAGCAGGGCATGGTGTAAGCCAGCCATGGGCAAACTACGGCCTACAGGCCGGATCTGGCCCGTTTGAAATGAATAAAACTAAAAAAAAAAAAGACCTTACCCTTTTATGTAATGATGTTTACTTTGAATTTATATTAGTTCACACAAACACTCCATCCATGCTTTTGTTCCAGCCCTCCGGTCAAGTTTAAGAACCCATTGTGGCCCTCGAGTCAAAAAGTTTGCCCACCCCTGGCATAAGCGGTCCCTCTGATTTGGGGCTCAGAAGACCAGGGTTTTGGCTGAGACGGTGGTCTCCCCTGAGTGTCCAGGAGGAAAGGAGGTGCTTCCAATCTCACCCCAGTTGCGGGCAGAATTCGGTTTCCTGCAGGTGTAGGACTGAGGGTGGATCTCCTGTGGCTGCGGCTGCAGGCGTCCTCAGCTCCGAGAGGCCACAGGGAGCTTCTTGACCCGTGGGCCACTTGCTGCTGCAGAGCCCACAGAGCAAAGGGCCAGCAACTCCAGCAGAATGGCCACTGCAGTCTGTGTGAGGAACCCGTCAATGTGTCGTTGCCACCACGGTGGACATGTGCTCTCGTGCTGTCTTCAGATGTGTTCCTGGATGGGGCTGGATGGGATCAGAATCAGTGGAGTGGATGCCAGGGTGTTCTGGCAAAAGGCACCATTGGGGTTGAGTGACAGTGTGTGTGTGAGGAGGGTGTGGGCACGAGGAGCCTGTGGATTTAGAAACTTGAGAGAAGTGGCCACTGAATTGTCATTTGTGTGATCTGACTGGGTGTGTCTCTGTCCCACAGCCTGACCATTCCCTGACCCAAGGCCCTGACGGTCAGCAAGTGGAGCAGGGTCCCAGGACAGGAAGTATTAACTGGGCTTTTCCCCAAAGGCCTCGGCTGGAAGCCCAGCTTCACCGTCCATGGAACCACCAGGGAGGAGGCGTGTTCTCCTGAGAGCTGGGGCTGCATCTGTGATTCTTGGGGGCAGGAGTCCTGCAGCTGTGGGCGCCGGGTTTGCATATCCTCCAGCTCCCACTCTAGCACGCAAACTAGCCATCCCTGACCAGGCCCTTCATGGACTTCCACCTTCTGCCCTGTGCACAGGTGCAGGCCCGGGTTCATGCAGCACAGCCCAGGGCCCTGGGGGGCACTGCAGGGAAGTTCCTGTACCCTTTGCGGGCAATGAGTGAGAACCTGTGTGGCAGGTGTGCCCACTCAGTCACACAGGACAATCTCCTTGTACCCGAGAGAGAAGAGATGAGACTTAACTTGCTCCTTCCTGCCTTATTCCTACAGATCAAACTTTGCCCCCTGTATCCTCAGGCCAGGGAAATACGTGGATATTTTGCTTTTAGGGAAATGACCATAGAGAACGGCAGGCCACTCAAAGTTCTAAGAGTGACTCTGTCTTAGTATGTTTGGGCTGCTATGACGAAAATACCATAAGCTGCATGGCTTATAAGCAACAATTTATTTCTCATAGTTCTGCAGGCTGGGAAGTCCAAGATCATGGTGCTGGTAGTTTCAGTGTCTGCTGAGGGCCTGCTTTCTCGCTCATTGACAACCTTCCCTTCACTGGGTCCTCACTTTGTGGAAGGGGCACTAATGCCAGTCAGGAATGCTCCACTCTCATGACCTAAGCACCACCTCCAAACACCATCACATACAGCATATGGTTTCCACATGGGAATTTTGGGGCGGGGGTAAGCGGGGGGGGCAAGTATTCAGTCCTCTCAGCAAACTCCTTCTTGTATTGAAGTCTTCTGAGAAGAGGCATTTGAGCTAAACCCTGAGGGCTGGCATTCCAAATAAAGAAATGAGGATGTACCCAGATCCCAAGACCACAAAGTGCAAGATGTGTTTGGGGACACTCAGGAGATGATCTTAGTGCAGACATAGGTTTCAGCCAATTTTATATTTCTGGATAAAGAATTTGAACTTGATTTCTTAGGCCATAAGTTGTCTATTGAATGAATGAATATATATATATATATATATATATATATATATATATATATATAGAGAGAGAGAGAGAGAGAGAGAGAGAGAGAGAGAGGAAACTACATATATATAGTTTTCACCTGAGGATATATTTATTTATTTATTTATTTATTTAGAGATATCTATGTGAGAGAGAAACTTCAATCGATTGCCTCCTGCATGCCCCTCACCCGGGATCAAACTGCAACCTAGGTATGTGCCCTGATTGGAAATCAAACTCCCAACCTTTTTTGGTTACAAGAGGACACTCAACCAATTGAACAACGGGGTCAGAGCTCCATTGATATTTTTTAAAAATATATATTTCTTTATTGATTTCAGAGAGGAAGGGAGGAGAGAGAGATAGAAACATCAATGATGAGAGAGAATCACTGATCAGCTGCCTCCTGCACACCCCCTACTGGGGATGGAGCCTGCAACCCAGGCATATGCCCTTGGCCTGGATGGAACCTGGGACCCCTCAGTCCGCAGGCTGACTCTGTATCCACTGAGCCAAGCCGGCTAGGGCTCCATTGACAGTTTTAACCTAGACACCCTATGCCGTGGGAGAGCAGAGCTCAGGAAAGTTTTCTAGTTTCCATTAGTGTGCGATTGTACAGCTAAGTCCACGGAGAGGGAGGGCAGGTAAAGCTGGGGTGCTTCATCCAGGTCTAGGTGTCACCTCGCGGTGTGTCTGTGAAGCTCAGAAATGGCACGCCATGTTTCTGTGAGGACCTCCGTGTCTTTCCTGCACTTTTCACAGGGTCTGGCCCTACAGGGTGAAGGAGCACCAGGAGAGGGGAACTCAGCGCCCCCTCACCGCCCCAGTCCCATGGGGGAGCGAGCAGAACCCGCCTGGAAGTGCGGCAGCTGCGGGTGGAGGCAGCTCAGGCTCCTAGTGACAGGACCCGGCGCAGATGGAGAGGCCGGGAAGGTCCGGTCACAGCTCAGACTCCAGCTGACCGGGTCCTGCTTCCGGGCTCCACGCGGCGCCGGGGACCAGGCTGTACCGGCGGGCGGACCCAGCATCCTCCCTGGAGGCGAGCAGAGCCGGACCACGGGCTGTGGCACCTCCCGCGAGACCCGGTGCTTCAAGGCCCCGCCCCCGGCCCCGCGCGAAGCAGGACGGGAAATTCAGCGGAGTCCGTCATTTGGTTTTAGAGCGGGAGCTGACTCCCGCGGTCCTCAGCTGCTGCTCGCTGGTTCTCGGGAGCGGGGGACAGAGGGGGAGGAAACGCTCAGCGACAGCGGAGTCCCCGTGACCGACTCTGCTGTGGCCCCGGGGGCGCAGCCGGGCTCCCGCGCCTCGCGCGTCCCCAGTGACTCAGGCGAGGTCCAGCCGGCGGCGCTGCTGGTCGCCGCGTGTCCCTGACCCCGCACCCGACCGCCCCTCCCCGCGCCGCCCCCGGCCTCCTTCCCAGCTGAGTGCGGTGTCCCCGCGGCCGCAGCTCAGGGCGGGCCTGCCCGGCAGCCGGCGCTGCTGAGGCCCCCACTCAGACCGCGGGTCTCTCTGACCCTGAGGCCCCGGACGCAGCCCTTCAGCCCAGACCCGGCTCTGGTGCCTCCTGTGCCTTCGGGTCCCCCCCCCACTCCCCCCCCGCCCCCCCCCCCCCCCCCGCAGCCGCCTCGCATGCTCTTGGCAGGTCCCTGTTCCCAGGAAGCCAGGCCTTGGTCTCCCTGGAAGCACATCAGTTCAATGCGGTGCTGTCATAGGGCCCCGGGAAGCGCACACACAGTTGGGGCTGCAAAGATCTAAATATACTAATCAGCACAAAGTGGCCATTGTTCTGTGCAGGCGATCCTTTAATTACCGATTCTGTGGCTTCCTCTCAGAGTTAATATGTTGGTTAACCCGTTGACTAGAACATAGGAAGGCCGGCTGGATTTTGTGGTGTTTGGTGTAAGTTTTATAAGGCACTGTGGGGTGCACAGTCCTCTGCCAGGGGCTGTACCCACGTGAACGCCGGGCAGTAGACAAAGAGGACATGAGAGACAGAGGCATATAGGAGAGTCTTTTTAAAAAAATATTTTCATTTTTTTTTACATAGAGGAAGGGAGAGGGATAGTTAGAAACATCATGAGAGAGAAACATAGATCAGCTGCCTCCTGCACACTCCCTACTGGGGATGTACCTGCAACCAAGGTACATGCCCTGGACTGGGACCCTTTAGTCCGCAGGCTGTTCTCTATCCACTGAGCAAAACCGGTTAGGGCAGGAGAGTCTCTTTTGCAGGCCATGTAGCCATTGCTAACAAGGAGCCATCAGACAAAACAGTTCTTCAAAATAGCTTCACACAGTGGCTGCGCCAAGCAGCCCTTGCTAATACAGTAGCAAACAGGAGCCATACCAAGCAGCCACCCACCGGCTGGTTAGTAACACCTTTATACTAACTTAGACACAAAGGCTTCCTGCCGAATAGTGACATCAGTATTTGGGTTATAGTAAGGTACTCCTGCCCAGTGTGTACAGTACAATCTCTGTGTCCTTGCTTAGATTGGCCTTGAACATCCTAATTAGGATTCTCCTGCTCAGATTGGCCTTGAACATCTGGTGTACTCTGATGAGGCTCCCACAGGCACTATCTCAGTCATGGCCCAAGTTAAACTGTTCTCAAAACTGACTTATCAGAAGGAGGAACAAGTGTCATGAATGTGACATAACCGTTCTCTCAGGAATAACACTTAATTCACAGAAAACATAACTGCAACCCTAGAGGAGCTGCATGGGAACCACAGGCTTAGATATTTCAGCCAAGAAAGCTGCTGGTGCCAAAAAGATCTCAGAGGAGAAATGAAGTCATATTAAACTGTTTGTGATGTGAAAGCCATTTCAAACACTGTTTTTAAAGGTTGTCTAGTGCTGACATGAATGTTTGTTTTGATTCCTGTATTTGAGGATTGCAGCTTAACCGCTATGCCACAATACCGTTTTTCATATAAGAGTTGTCTGAGGCAAAACTGTCATCCACCTTCTACAGTGGCCGAATTTGACTGGCTGTCAGTTACTGTTCGTAGAAATGTTCTGGAAGTAAGGGGTGAGGGCTCTTTCCACCCACAGCTCGCCCACTTCTTTGTAGTAATGAGTTGAACTGTAGTAGATTGTGTTCTTTCAAAGCCAGAACTGTTAAGTTTGCAAACAAGCATGACTGTTCCATCGCCAGTGATTTTGTTCATGCCTTGGTCTTTGGGGTTTGCACCAGAAATTGGCATTGCTTGCAATTACATGTTTAGGTGGATTGAGGCTCACAATTAATGATGACATTTACTAGTTTCTTAAAGCACCAAGTGGTTCAACTTTTGATGAATTAGAAATAATATGTTGTTTTTGTTTGTTTCATTTCAATATGCCAGTGATCTGTCAGGTGTGCTTTTTAAATGTTGTTCCAGCATTTGAACAGAAATGCCCTTAAATGTTGAGAGCCATTTACTATAAAGTAAAACTTGTCTAAATCCTTAAATGTGAAATGTGGAGAAATTAGTGAGTAGTAGTAGGAAATGTAGGATCAATATTGTCAGCCATAAGTGCTTATCTCTCAGCCCAGTGATTTCCTACAGTTGATTTTGTCAGCAACTAACATGTAGCTGTAATGTTAATTATGTACTGATAGTGTAAGGTAACTATGAAATGGTAACTAATTACCTGAAAGAATCAGATCTGGAATGCTCTTTGATGTTATGATTACTTGTACACCTACAATGTGATAGGATTGTATGACACTCATCTAAGGATTAATGGCTCTTCTGTAAGCTTCTGATAATTTTCTTCTCGTTTTGATTCCAGCAGCTGGCCAGAATGTGTTTGAATTCATACAGAAATAATATTGATATCTGAAAGCCATGTTGAACTTCTCTGAAGAAAGGGCAACAATGATTGCATTTGGGGATTTGCAGGAATTTGTTCCTTTTGGTCGAGACCACTGCAGACACCACCCTAATGCTTTGAACCTTCAGCTTCGGCAGCTGCAGCCAGCCTCTGAGTTGTGGTCATCTGATGGTGCTGCTGGCTTGGTGGGATCCCTGCAGGAGGTTACAATCCACGAAAAACAGAAGGTTTTATCAAGATTCTCAGTTTGCTTTTGAAATGTAGAGAGATTCGATCTACTTGTAATTTAAGGCTACCGAGATGCTACTGAGAAATGAGTATGATGCTACTTCTAGGGTATTGGTTAAGATTTGGTAAATTTTATGAAAGCTAAAAATAATGACCTTAATTGTATTATAGTGTCAAGGCTGTTTAGACATATAACTCAGGGATTTATAATGAGAGTCACTATGATTATGGTCCATTTAAATCTCTTTTTCTTCACTTAGTATGTGGGACCAGATTTCATGTTATTTGATGGTTAGATAGTCGAGTTAGCAATGGTCCCTGCTGCCAAAAACTTACATGTTTCTAGAGGAGAAAAGAAATGCCACATAAGTAGATACAGTACTAGTTTTTAAATAGGGGGATGAGAAGTAAGTGCATGTTAAACAGTCAGTCTTTCTCATCTTAATTCCATTTCTGTATCCCTTTTCGGATACCAAAATTTCCAGGAGCGGAAGTCTGTAGTTAGGAATCCAAACCTTTCTCTGCCCTGTTCATTTTGATGGTTGGCACAAGGGCAGGAAGGTGAATGTATATGCAGTTGTGAAGCAGGGAAGTCTGCATGGTGGGTAAGCTCCCCCAGTGTCCCATGTGCACTTCACTGCCCCCTCTGCTTCACCCCCCATATGCTTCGTATGTCTTTAGTCTCCCAAGAATGTTGGCTTAATTTTTGGATATATAGGTAGGGTCTAGTTTTTGTTTATTTATGTTTTTGGCAGCATAAAATGGTAACGTAATAATAAAATACTTAATATAGAGAATTCTTGAGGTAAATTCCCATGTTTGAAATCCTGTAAGATACACTATGATACATACACCCACACCCCCTCCTCTGTTAATCAGTGGCACCAAACCTAAAAGTTGGGCTTGGACTGAGCCTTATTCCACAGACAGAGCAGGAGACTTGTATCTGAATTGCTGTTCAATTTTAATTAATTAATCTTGCTCCATAATGTTGCAAAAGAAATAAAAACCGCTTAAACATGTCTTACATATGTAAATTTTTAAGGAAAGCTGGCAGTTAAGGAGAGGCAGAAGTGAAATTGGAGAAATGGATTATGACGAGGAACTCTATGTGCCTGGAAATATGGTGATCTGGAGCAAAGGAAGTAAAAGCCAGGCATTGGCTCTTTACAAGGCCTTTACCGTTGATAGTCCTGTTCAACAGGTGAGTTGATTTGAATTTTAGTATTTGATTGATTATTGAGTAATTTTTTTAAAAAAACAAAGCTTTTATCCTAAAATTTAACAGAAATAATAAAAACAATATATAATGATCTCAGTAGCTAGATATATGTTTTAACATGTAGTGAAGATAACGGTGGGGAAATAAACATTTCATTTATTTCCTATATCATCATTTTTTTGCACTGTTCTTTGTCAACTTCATGGTAATGTTTAAACACTTGAGTAATTTAATTATTTATTGCCAAGAAAATTTATGACTTAAATTTAAGGGTATAAGAATATATTAGCACATGATTATATTTGGTTGCAAAGTGTTGAATAAATAAAAATCAAGTTCATAGTAAAAATAGAGAGTACGGGAAAGGAAAAAAAAATCTAATTTGCTGTCATTGCACATGCTTGGGTTGCTGGCTTGATCCCCAGTAGGGGGCATGCAGGAGGCAGCTAATCAAAGTTTCTCATCATTGATGTTTCTATCTCTTCCTTTCTGAAGTCAATGAAAATATATTTATATATGTATTTATATTTCATAAATTTATATATAAATTTATATGTATATTTATTTATATGTAAACTACATATATTTCTAACTGATTATAAAAAAAGAATAGAAACAAATAAAAATTAGTAATTAAAGGGACAGAATTAAGCATTTGCCCTGCCTTTTTAGGAAGCTTTGCAGTTCATCTCCAGTTAATAAAGGAAAACCCTTATTTAAAGTAGAATGCCAGCTAATAAATATAGAAGGACTGGTAGAATTTGAAAATCGCTATTCTGTGTAACCTCTTACACAAGTGTAACCTCTGATTCAGACAAGGATTGTAAATGGGATAGTAATGCCATTGCGTGAAAGGTGTTAGCATGGCACCAAGGTGTCACCCAAAGTGAAGAAACAAATGCATCTCTACTTTGAAGCTGCATGTTGTTCTCCACCTCCACAACCTGGTGGGTTACCATCACTGATAGGGGACAGAGGACTCTTTTATACCTACAGCTGTAATGTGGCATGGAGACATGATGTCATCTACTCAGTTTTCTTCCCCCAAATATTTGATATGAATATGTAGACCTAACTTCCAGTTATAGGAAGTATGGGGCCTAGAGGATCAGTTTGTAAAATGAGATGAGGAATGGGTGGAGGTATAGATGAAACAAGAACCACCAGAAATTGAGAATTATTGAAGCTGGCTGTTGTAGATTTATTATGTTACTCTGTTTACTTTGTATATATTTGAAATTTTCTATCATAAAGACTTAAAGAAAAAACCACTATGAGATACAATTAGACAAATCCAGAATATGGGATAGTCTACATTCTGGTCTCCTTAAAGAGTTAGTCATGGAGAGAAACCAAGATGGCAGCATAGGTTAAACACTGGAGTTTGCTGCCTCTAAATCCACTTCAAAAATACAACTAAAAGACGGAACGGACACCATCCAGAACCACAGGAATGTTGGCTGAGTGGAAATTGTACAACTAGAAGGGAGAAGGAAAGAGAAAAGCATACCGAGACTCAGAGGAGACGCAGTATGGCAGTAAAATACTATGGTGCGGAAGTGCATGCGGAGCGGGCTGGCAGCTGAGGGCATGGTTGTCGTTTTCAATCAGGAGGGAGTCTCAGGCTCTGAGCTCCAGTTCCAGTCAAGTCTCTAGGGACCCAGACTCATACGGGAGAAGCGGGACTGTCTGGCATAGGTCAGAACTCTAGGGCAGCTTTGTCTCTGAGGGGCTTGCAGCAATTACCAGGACATTGAGAAGCAGAGCCTCTGAGGGCTGGACTGAGAGCAGCCATAACTGCTAGCCCCACCCTGTTGATCCCGTGGGACCCGCCCCACCTAAGCCCTGCATGGAAGCTTTTGCTGGATAGCCTCAGGCAAAGGCTAGATTAGCACCTCCCTAGAGATCCAGGAGCCAGGAAACCCAGAGGTCAGAGTGGAACCATCCGGTTTGCAGCTCCATGGAACCATAAAGGACACACTCAGGGGGCAGACTCAGTGAGCGCCAAAGCCCCATTGAAGCAAGTCTTGCCCCAGAGGAGTGTGTCCAGCACAGAAGTTCTCCCACTGCAGACACAGCTGATTCTCACAGCCAATTGGCCTGGAGGTCAATTCCTCCCAGTGATAACTACAACAATCAAGGCTTAACTACAACAAGACGGTGCACAAAGACCGCCAGGGGGTGCACCAGGAGTGTCCTCCTCAGGTAATTGGGGAGGCTGAACCACTGGGCCCTAGTGGACACTCAGCACAGAAAACCACTTTATCAACACAGGGAAGCATAAAAATGCGGAGACAAAGAAGAAGGACACAATGACAGAAATGGAGGAAAGCAAACTAGTGGATATAGAGTTCAAAACCACACTTTTAAGGTTTTTCAAGAATTTTCTAGAAACTGCTGATAAACTTAATGAGATCTGTAAGAAATCTAATGAGACCCTCGAGGTTGTGGTAAAGGACCAACTAGAAATTAAGCATACACTGACTGAAATAAAGAATATTATACAGACTCCCAACAGCAGACTAGAGGATTGTAAGAATCAAGTCCACGATTTGAAATACGAAGAAGCAAAAAACATCCAACCAGAAAAGCAAAATGAAAAAAGAATCCAAAAATACGAAGATAGTGTAAGGAGCCTCTGGGACAGCTTCAAGCGTACCAACATCCGAATTATAGGGGTGCCAGAAGAAGAGAGAGAGCAAGATATTGAAAACCTATCTGAAGAAATAATGACAGAAAACTTCCTCTACCTGGTGAAAGAAATAGACTTACAAGTCCAGGAAGCGCAGAGAACCCCAAGCAAAAGGAAATCCAAAGAGGACCACACCAAGACACATCATAATTAAAATGCCAAGAGCAAAAGACAAAGAGAGAATCTTAAAAGCGGCAAGAGAAAGACAGTTACCTACAAGGGAGTGCCCATACGACTGTCAGCTGATTTCTCAACAGAAACTTTGCAGGCCAGAAGGGAGTGGCAAGAAATATTCAAAGTGATGAATGCCAAGAACCTACAACCAAGATTACTTTATCCAGGAAAGCTATCCTTCAGAATTGAAGGTCAGATAAAGAGCTTCACAGATAAGGAAAAGCTAAAGGAATTCATCACCACCAAACCAGTATTATATGAAATGCTGAAAGGTATCCTTTAATAAGAGGAAGAAGAAGAAAAAGGTAAAGATACAAATTTTGAACACCAAATACACATCTATCAACAAGTGAATCTGAAAATCAAGTGACTAATCTGATGAACAGAATGAACTGGTGATTATAATAGAATCAGGGGCATAGAAAGGGAGTGGACTGGCAATTCTTGGGGGGCAAAGGGGTGAGGGGGATGTGGGAAGAGACTGGACAAAAATCGCACACCTATGGATGAGGACAGTGGATGGGGAGTGAGGGAGGAGGGTGGGGTGGGAACTGGGTGGAGGGGAGTTATGGGGGGAAAAAAGAGGAACAAAAGTAATAATCTGAATAATAAAGATTTAATTAATAAAAAAAAAGAAAAGTAGTAGAAAGCAAAAAAAAAAAAGAGTCATGGAGGGGGAAAAAGGTGGGGCCTATTGTAGGTTAAAAGAGACTAAAGGACATCACCAAATGCAATATTTTTTGCACCATTTTGAATGAACTTTGATTGAGTCCTGGTTCTAGAAAATTGTCTTAAAAAACATTTTGGGGAAAATTTGAAAAAGTTGCAAATGGACTGAATATTAGGTGATGTTAGAAAAATTTTTTCTTAGGCAAGATGATGGTTTTGTGGTGTATAGGAGAGAATATTTATTTTGGGGAAATGCATGATGAAGTCATGATGTGGGGGATTTTCAGGTAGTCATCATCCCCCAGTCAAATCCCTCACATGCACATAAGCAGATATGGCATAATGGTAACCACTGTTAGATTTATTTGTTTATTTTTAAAACATTTTTTATTGATTTTAGGGAGGAAGGAAGAGGGAGAGAGAGAGAGAGAAACATCAGTAACATCAATGGTAAGAAGAGAATCATTGATTGGCTGACTCCTGCATGCCCACTACTGGGGATTGAGCCCGCAACCTGGGTATGTGCCCTTGACTGGGATCAAACCCAGGACCAGTCCGCAGGCCGATGCTCTATCCACTGAGCCAAACCGGCTAGGCCTTAACAACTGTTAGATTTAGATGAAACAGGTGTTCACTGTATTATTTCAACTTTTCTTACTGAGTATTTTTAGAATAAAAAGTTTTCGGGCGGGGGAGAATATATCTATAGCAGTTGAATTAATTATTGGGCTATTGACAAGAGATTTCAAGACTTTTTGACTAATGTTAAATTCCTTAGTGGTAAGCACTGCAATCTTGGTACCTGGACATTGCTTTTTTGTGTTTTCCCCAATTAACTGTTTCCTGATGAACATTGTACCCTTCTAACAATATACTGGGAACGATAAACTGAATTATTCCTAAACTTGAGGGCATGTGTAAAAGCATTTCTGTCCAGGAGTGTTGAAGCCAGTGACCATTTTTTTAAAAATATATTTTTATTGATTTCAGAGAGGAAGGGAGAGGGATAGAAAGATAGAAACATCAATGATGAGAGAGAATCATTGATCGGCTGCCTCCTGCATGACCCCTACTGGGGATTGAGCCGGCAACCTGGGCATGTGCCCTTGACTGGAATCGAACCTGGGACCCTTCAGTCTACAGGCTAATGCTATATCCACTGAGCCAAACCAGCTAGGGCCCCAGTGACCATTTTGATGATATTTCCGCCCCCCCCCCCCCGTAACCATATGGTTAGTGTAGTTGTGAAAGTGGCATGATGATATCCAACAAGGGTTTGTTTGTTTTTAATATGTATTTTTATTTTCCAGAGAGGAAGGGAGAGGGAGAGAGAGATAGAAACATCAATGATGAGAGAGAATCATTGATTGGCTGCCTCCTGGGGATCGAGTCTGCAACTCAAACATATGCCCTGACCTGGAATCAAACTGTGACCTCCTGGTTCATTGGTCGATGCTTAACCACAGAGCCATGCTGGCCGGGCTCAAACTCATTCTTTGCTTCTATGTTTCCATCTTCAATTCTCCAAAGGATGATTGCATGTTTACTATATTCCATGGATGTGCAGTTAGATGAATTGTCTCTTTTGTCTCCGTTATCTTAAGACTGCTTGTAAATAGAACGATAAGATTTTTAATTTCAGTCCTTTTGGTCTGGAAAACATATTGTTCTTTAGTCTTCTTACTATATGCAGGAAGATATTTTATATTTTGGTTAGGAATCAATACCAGGTGTATGTGACTCAGATTTAGTTGAACAAATAAACAGATAACTAAAATGCTGTATGCAGATAAATTAAAATGCCATATAATACCTGTGTGTCCACAGTGTGGTGAGAGTCAGGGGACTGGCTCTGAAGGAAGGATTTCTCAAAGAAGTTGCTGATTGAACTGGAAGTTGGTAAAAGAAGGGCATTCTAGGCAGAGCGAATCGGCCAAACGATTTATGGAAAAACATGATGTTTTCTAAGTTCAGAATGGATGTACACAAGGTTTGGGTGTGGAGAGATGCTTGCAGGTGCTGAGTGGATCCAAACTGAAGGGCCTTGTTTGTACCTGGGAACTTGAAATTTAAACTGTACACAGAAGGAGCCTGTCAAGGATATTAAAATGGAAAGTACATCTTTAGTTCTGTATTTTGAGAAGATAGGACTTTGGTGGCAATGTGTAGGATGTGTAGGATTGGCTGGAGAGTAGAGAGACTGTTGTCAAGGATACTGTTCTATGATAGTTCAGGGGAAAAAGATTGGCTCTGAAGAGAGAAGACAGAAATGAGAGACAGAGCTGAGGGAATGTGTAAGTCCTGAGACATCAGGAGTAAGGGAGAGTATGAAAATACTATTGGGGTGGGGATGGGAGTGGCCCGGAAGAGATTAATGCGGGGAAAGGAGGACCTATGTAATACTTTCAACAATATAGATTTAAAAAATAAAAATAAAATAAAATACTATCTGCTTTTAGAGACTGGGAGGATGGGATTTCATAAAAGGAAGCTGAGTCAATAATAGGTACAGCGTAGATTTGGGACATTTCAGGTGGGAGTGCAGCTCTAATGCCGGTTTTTCCTAAATTCAACAACCACAGATTAGACAATTCAATTTAAAACTGGACAGAGGGCTTGAACGGACATTTCTCTAAAGATATGTACATGGCCAATGAGCACATGAAACAGTGCTCAGCATGTTTAATCATTAGGCAAATGCAAATCAAAACCACAGTGCGATACCATGTCATACCTACTGAGCTGACTGATTTATTAAACAATGAAAAAAATAAGTGAGGATGTTGAAACTGGAACCCTGTGATTACTGGTGGAAAAGTAAAAAATGCCACTGTGGGAAACCATTTGCTGTTTCTCAAAATATTAAACCTAGGCAGGGTGGAGGGGATGAATGGGGGATAGAAAGGGACATCTATAATAATTTCAACAATAAATTTCAAGATAAATTAGGGGGGGGAGTTAAACCTAGAATCACCATATGATCCAACAATTCCCCTTTTGATTATATATACACAAAAGACAAAAGCATCCATCAGATGCTCAAACCTCAGAGGGAAGGTAGGGGAGGGTGGGAGTAAGGGATCGAGGTCAACCAAAGGACTTGTATACATGCATGTAAGCATAACCAATGGACACAGACCCAGGGGAGTGAGGTCATGAATGGGAGTGGGGTGGGGGGCAATGGGGGGATAAGGACATATGTAATTCCTTAATAAAAAAATGTTGAAATAAAAGGAAAAGATTTGAAAGTGGGGACTCAGTCGAACACCAGTGTTCATAGCAGCATTATTCACAATAGTTGAAACTGGAAACAACCCCAGTGTGTATGGAGAGATGACTGGATATACAATATGTGGTATATGCCTACAATGAAATATTTAGCCTTTCAAATGAAGGAAATTCTGAGATGTGCTACAACATGGATGAACCTTGAGGATGTTATACCCAACATAACATAAATACTGTATAATTCCACCTTCATGGGGTACTTTGCTTTGAATAGGTAAATTCATAAGGACAGAAAATATAATAGAAGCTGAGGGAGGGAGAAAGGGGGAGTTGTTGAATTGGCAGTTTCTGTTTGGGATAATGGAAAAGTTCTGGAAATGGATAGCATTGAGGTTACACAACTTTATGAATGAATGTATTTAATGGTACTGAATTTGTACACCACAAAATGGTTAAAATGGTAAATTTTACATTATGTATATTTAACCACAATTAAAAAACCCATAAAATACCATTAAATAATTTCAAGTAAGTGATTGTTAGGCATGCTAGTGAAAGTTGAATGGCATTTCCTAGTTTATGTTTTGCAAGATGAAAGGGAAAGTTTAGTTTTTCTAAAGATATTTTTCTGACTGTCTAAGAATGATAAGATCATTAAGAAACCTGTAGGTTATAAATAGCTCTTCTGGTAATCTTTAGTTTTATAAAGGACATAAGGTCAATACAGGTTGAGCCACGGTTTGAGGTCACTTTTGTGGCAAGGCTTCTAGCTAGTTGATTTTTAAATTTTTGTCTACTCTTTTCTTAAAATTTATTTACACACATACTTTATCTTATAATATTTATCATTCATTTGTTTAATTTTATTTTACCTTTTTTAGTTCCCATGGTGCATGTGTTGAGCTGGTGAGAAGATAGTATATAGCTATATGTCATAATTATTTATTTATTTATTTTTAAAATCTTTCCTTTTGAAAGTATTATAGATGTCCCCCTTTTTTTATTGTCCCCTTCTAGCTCACCACAATTCTTATTTAGATATGATTTGTTAATAGGCTATTATTTAGATGCAATTCTTAGATAAGCATTTTGTTTTAATTTTAGGCATTTATCATATCACAGGGTAAGTCTGAAAAAGCCTACAATAAGTTTCTTTTTGGAATTTTATTGAACTTTTTGATTCCAAATGTATACCTCTTTTTTTGTTGTTCAAAACAAAATGAATAATTGTGGTTTTGTCTAAGCATTTTTATATTATTCATTAAAGGAAGAGTCCACATCTCTTTCCGTAGAAGGTGCTGTGGAGACTGTGGAAATGACAACAAAGAGCCTCAAATCTCGTGGAGAAAGTGCTTTGGAGACTGGAAATGACAACAGAGGATTTAGAAGATCACTAAAGTCATTTAGGTGTTTTGATATTCCTTTCATTTTCCAGCATTGTGATTACTTAATTTTTAAAATGTTTTAATTGATTTCAGGGACAGGAAGGGAGAGGGAGAGAGATAGAAATATCCTTGATGAGAGAGAATCATCAGTTGGCTGCCTCCTGCACACTCCCTCCTGGGAATAAAACCAGAAACCTGAGCATGTGCCCTGTTCAGTAATTGAACCATGACCTCTTGGTTCATGGATTGATGCTCAACCACTGAGCCACACCTGCTGGGCCAGCATTGTGATTTTTTTTTTCATATTCTTAGATCAACTGAATATGAAAATGGAACTTGAATTGCTTTAATTGAATTTTTTTATTGTTTAAAGCAGCGGTTCTCAACCTGTGAGTCGTGAGCCCTTTAGGGGTCGAATGACCCTTTCACAGGGGTCGCCTAATACCATGGGAAAACACATATATAATTACATATTGTTTTGGGGATTAATCACTATGCTTTAATTATATTTAATTTGTAACAGTGAAAGTGGGGGTCAACATAACATGAGGAACTATATTAAAGGGTCGCGGCATTAGGAAGGTTGAGTTTAACACTGGTTTAAAGTATTACATATGTCTCCTTCTCCCCTCATCGACCCGTCCTTGATCACTCCCACCCCCCTAATTACAAGGAGGCATGATTTTAAAAATCAATATCTGTTTCTTCTTCTCGGGATTGGGAGTATTTACTGAATTCAGACCACCACCAGAAGGTTGAGTCTCACCTTTTGAACAGATCTTTATGTCTGAATCCTTTGGAAAGTTTCTCAGATGAAGGATGAAGACTTGTCACAGAATCTTAGTCTGGATTCTTCTACACTTCTCTCACATACCTGCAATCTTTTTCCTACTTCACTGGGTCTCTGAGGAGCCTAAATGGAATACTCTGATGGGAGAAGGAATTCATTCACTTGTTGACGCCCCTTGTTCAGTTGGCAAGGTAAATACTGTGTGTAGAGTGAAAACTTCCAGGAGTGCTCAGGTGACTCAGACGTTGGCCTTAAGAACCCAGAGCATTGTTTGCAAAACACAGAATTGTTTGAAGATACTGGCTATGTAAGGGCTTGTGAGTCATCTTTGTCCTAAGATCAGTAGGAAGTCAGGAAACATGGTAAACACTGGGGGTGACCCGAAGAGCATTTCATGTTGACAGGCTGACTGCCTGCACTGTGGTGGAAGGTCTATAACAATACCTGCTATGCTGTAACAATACCTACATTCTAGTAGTGCTTACAGTTCAGAGAACTGCAGTTTAGCTACATAAATTGTCAACCAGGCCAGGGAACCATGACCCCCATTAGTGATGAGAAAACCTGTCAGTGTGTTTCCAAGACCCTGACGCTTGGTTCGCTGTGGGCTCTCTGCTGCACTTGTGCTGTTGCCTTCGGTGTCTGTCAGGTTCCTGGTGGATCTACGTTTAAATGGTGCTAACACTGCACTCTCACAGCCTGGCCAGCACTCTGTTTAACACTGAATTCTAAAGGTCACACACTTGGGTATTGTGACTGTTGATAATAAATAAAATTGAATGGAATAAAAATACCAACATCTGAGTTAATATTACAGAACGTTTTCTAATTTTTGTGATCTTCCTTGAGATAAAGAAGTTGTATTCTGAGACATGGCACTTTAAATTTTTTTTTTTATTTCTCTTAGGACAAATCATTACTATCGTGAAAACTGTTTTATAATGAAATGATTTCCAACCCTAATCATGGGCTCTGGTATTTTTCACATATTTTATTTAGTTTTAAAACTTCACAGTGAATTAACTGGTATTTCCCCATTTTCTGGAAGAAAATATTGAGGCTCTAGAGATGGTTTGTTCAAGATCAACAGCCAATGGTAATGGAAGAGAACCGAGATCACAGTGTTTTTACAGTAGTTTCACCTGCACAACATCTGTCTAGCAAAAGTAGTTGAGGTTGCACTTACAATACTGGGCACAGGAAAGTCCAGAAATAGAATAAAGGGGCTCTGGATTTGATTATCTTTTTTCTCATAAGTGTTTTTAAATGGGAAAGTTCTATTGATGATTGCTAACTGTTGGGGGTAAATATTGGAATACCTTCCTAGTTATTTGTATTTTATATGTTCTTGTTGTTGTAGGGACTTAAAAATGGAGTTTTACTTAGATCATTACTGCAAAGATTACACAATGCTTTTCAGAACAACTGAAGAAGTATGCACACTTGATCAAGGTAAGCAACTGTGTCATTAAAGGTTTTGTGAACAGTATGGTGACATTTGCTTGTATTTCGATTATGTTTGGACTCTATGTTATAAACTCGCTTCTAAACAACATCAAGTACAGGCCAGCTGATGGGGTGTCAGGTCCTGTCACTTGTCTTGTACTCTCGTTCTTGAGGTCCCTTCCTTCCTCTCAGCCTCTCTCTCGCATTCTGTGTGTGTGTGCGTCTCTGTCTGTGCCACTGACCTGTTGTTCTGTCTGGAAGCTGAGTCCACACCCTTTTCCTTACCACTTTAGCAAGTCTTGGTTTTGGTATGTTCTCCACTTTGTTCTGAGAGTGTTTTGATCTGAGAAAAGATACAGCATATCGTGCTACTTTATTGTAACTTCTAGACATAAGCTGTCAAGTGCCATGAGTGGGATAGATTTCCACCTTGACATTCCTGATACAACGATTCTAGTGTGAAGCCATCAAGGTTAGCAGCAAGAGTACTAAGCCCCATTGACTTCGGGGCCTCCTGATCCCATGTGTGCTCTGTGACCTGTCAACCTCTAGTATCGCCGGGTCCCTAAGCATTCTCTACGGGCAGCCCGAAGGATCTTTTGAAAATGTCAATATGATCATGTCTCTTCTGAAAACTGCCAGTGGTCTCCTATGGCTTTAGAAATGAGTCCCAAATCCTTAGCGTGTCCGTCCAGGCCGACCATGATCCGACCTTAGCTCCTATTGCAGTCTTGTCTCTCCCTCACCCCTTTTCTGTGGTCACACTTTGAGATCCTCATTGGCATCACACTCTGCCAGCCCAGCTTAGAGCTGCGCCATGCCCTGTATCCCGACGTCTCCCTCTGGAGTCGGTGGAAGGCTGGTGTACTTTCCGGCATCTCCCATCTTTCCCCTGTCCTGCTCTCTGCTCCCATTGTTTTTTGTTTTTGTTTTCGTGTTTGGTGTTGTTGTTGTTTTGCAATACCATGAAATGCTACAACCTTGTCCACCCTCAGGAGTTTTAAGGATCTCATTCAGTGTGGAAGCTGAGTATTATAAGCAGCAGAATAGTGATGAAGCTAACAGTAGGGACTTGTCTTTCTCACAAAAGAACAAGTCCACAGGTAGGTGGATCCAATATTGAATTCAGCTGCTCAGTGATGTCAGGGTAAGCTCCCAGCATCAACGAGCGGAAAAATATCCTCTCCTCGCTATTGTGCTTTATATCAGGGAGGAACTTAGTGTCTCAGAAATCAACTATGAGACTCTTGTGTGAACCCTTGGGCAGAACGGGCCAAATTGCAAGGGACATGGGGCAGTTTAGTGTCAAACTGCTCCTGAAGGAGGTGCCTCAGCCCAGGAGGAGGTGGTGAGGGGAAGGGCAGTGGGGCCGTGTCGGATGGAGAGCTTCCTGTTTCTACTGTGATCACTAAGGGCCCCGTACATTTCTTCTGTGTGGACCTGTGGAGGAAAGGTGTCCCGAGATTCAGCGATGACTGTTTCACAACAGTTGCCTAGTGTTTTGAAGTACCCTGTCTCATAGGGTCCATATTATCCACATAGAACTGGTTAAACATATATGTTTTCATTGATCTCAGAGAGAGGAAGGGAAGGGGAACAGAGAGCGCAGGGGGGTGGAGGTGGGGGCCGTGAGGAGGCTGGGGAAGGGGAGAGAGAAACATCAGTGATGAGAGAGCATCATCCGTCTCATAGCCCCTAGCGCGCAACCCCAGTACGGGCCCTGGCTGGGATTGAAACGGGGATCTCTTGGTTCTGGGGTCCGCGATCAAGCACTGAGCCATGCTAGTCGGGCAGCCACATATCAATTTAAAATGAAACTTTTTTTTAATTCAAATTTAGTAAAACTTAAAATTCACTGAGACATTTAGGTTTCTCCTGTTGGATACCTGAGGAGTGTTGGCTTGGTGTATTGACCAGCCAGCTGGTTTTCCTTGAAAGCAAATATGAAATGAAAGAAAGGAAATGTGTCTCCCCTCAGAGCAAGAGTACTGCTCACATGAGAACGATGAGCTTTGGATGATTGGGCCACAGCACTGAATGGATCCCTCTTGCACAGCGTGCCTCCTTTTGAAATACTCACCAGTGGCATTCCTTTGTCCTTTTATGCTTAGAATTTTCTGACATGGTGGTTTTCATTTTAATTATATATTGTTCCCGTGGTGGTGGTGTCAGTGAACTATCGCCCCTCGGGTAGAACCAGGGCTGTGTACCTTGTTTCCATACCGTCCTGTTCCAGTGGAACCATTTCCTCTCCCTAAGCTGAGTTTGACTGGTGAGTTAAATTCTGGGCTCATGGAGGAAGGGAAATGATTCAGGAAGTGTTTAGTGGAGGGAGTTGTTTTGAGTTACTCCTGTTGCAACCAAAGCAATGCTCTTGCTATCCCTAGTGATTTTAAGTATGGTTGAGAGCTAGTCTACTGGTTGTTTCTGGCCAAATAGCAAATGCAGCTAAACGGCGAGGGAAGTAGAATGCCCCCCATTAAGTAATTTTTCCATTCCTGAGACCATTTCAAGATACAAATTGGCACTTGGGAAAGTTTAGAAAGATATGATTGAGTCTGGCCAGTGCTGCACGGTGGTCGAGCGTCCTCCTGTGAAGCAGGCAGGAGTGCAGAGTTGGTTTGATTCCGGGTCAGGGCACAGGCCTGGTTGCAGCCTGGATCACCAATAGGGGTCGTGAAGGAGGAAACCGATCCATGCTTCTCTCTCATGGTTTACGTTCCTGTCTCGCCCTTTCTCCCTCCCTGAAATCAATCAAAGTGTATTTTTTTAAAATATATACTGAGTCTAGCCCCGGCTGATGGGGCTCATTGGATGGGCATCTCCCCTTGCACTGAAAGGTTTCCGGATCAGTTCCCAGGGAGGGCACGTGGCAGGGTTTTGCCGTCAGTTCCATGTCGGGGTGGGCAGGAGGCGGCTGGTGCACCTCTCATCTGTGTTCTCTGCCTCTCCCTTCCTCTCTCTACTGTCTGTCTATATATTGGAGGTATGATCCTTGTGTCAACCAGAACCTATTCATAAAGCAAAATGAGAAGAAACTGTCACTTCTGGTAGTTTCACTGCTGACAGTTCACCAGTGTGAACATTCTGGTGTATATATTTCCAGATTTTATTTCCCCATTTTATCAGTGTATACGTAGTTATCAGAGGAAATTAAATGTTTCAAAACTTATTTTAAAACTGTATTATACAGTGAGCACCTTCCATGTCAGCATATATGTGTACGTGTGTGTGTGTGTACGTGTGTGTGTGTGTGTGTGTGTATGGAATTATGTATATGTACGTGAGAAGACATGGTCTACACGTGTTTTTAATAAACAACCTTATTTATTCAAAAGGAGTATTTAACTTAATGGGAAATAGTCTACATAAATAGGTAGGTACTTTTAGAAATTATCCTTATTTACTATTATAAATGTACAGTTGGGATGTATTCCTCTGAATTATTTAAGATAATCGCCTAGAACTCTTCTGACAGCACGAGAGAAGGCTTCCAGCGCAGCCAGTAGCTGGCTCCATAATGGCTTCAGGTACTGCCTCGAGCCAGGCCTGGCCAGGGCAGGGCCTCTCGTTGGACCAGGCTCTGGCCCCTGAGCAGGCCCTTCCTCTGCCTCCGGAGAGCTCTGGAGCTCTGGGCGTGGACCTGGAGCAGGAGAAAGAGACACATTGACTCACACTCCTGGCTTTCCTGTGACTTAGTGCAGACAGGAAAGATGCCACCACATTTAAGGGAACTCCAGCCCATGAGCCTGCCCTCCCCCGATGATCTGCCCAGATGATCATTCTGCCTCACCTTGTTGAGTTGCCTCGGTGGGCTCAAGGTGCTGCAGCGCCAACCATAGATTTTGGGTGTGGCCCACCAGGTTTGGGCAGGGGAATTGACGGGCACCAAGGCCTGCTCTACCTTGAAGCAGGCGGAAGGAAGGGGCTGCCCCAAACCCTGGACGTGGTCCAGCCATGTCCCCACCATCGCAGCAAAGGCCCTGGGGAGAGGCAGGTGGGCAGCAGATTCTGAGTCCTGCTCTTTCCTTCCAGTCTGCCCTCCCATGGTACACTTGTTTAGATCTGAGCTTCTGTGCAGGTCTCCCATGACCACCCATGGGAGAGCACCATGGTAACCCCGGCCCTTGTGTGGCTGTCATGGTTGTAGCAGTTGTGGGATCTAGCAGGTTCAACACGGAGTCTGTGTGAGACTCTTCTTCCCACTGGCAGCTCACCTAAAGGTCCAGTGCACTGCCCACCCCCACCCTCCAGGCCCTGGGCATCTGGACTGAGGACTGAGACAGGCTTGTGAGCACCCTGCTCACCACAGGCCTGTTCTGAGCCTGGCCACCGTGGTCAGGGGAGATGGATATGGAGAGGGGCAGGCAGAGCGGGGTGGGTCTGTGGGGGGGAGGGGACTGTGAGGGACCAATCAGTACAGCGTCCCCTCTGGGTCTACAAGGCCCGGGACCCCACCCACTGTCGTCTTTGACTCCTATCCTCCTGGAATAGAAGACTCCAGAGCCCAGGCCTTTCTTGGGAATCAGATGATGTATAAGATTAGGGTTCTGCCAGGCACTCTCCATCCCCCACCCACCACAGTCCCCACGATGCTGACTCTGAGGGCCCTCCTTCTGGACCCGGAGACCACTCACTTTATGACTTGGTCCTGCGATGTGTCAGCCCGGTCATTCTAAACAGGTGTGCATCCAGATGGAAAAATCACTCTGATGGCATCAGCCCTGGTGGATGGTGGACACGAGCTGCGAATGATGGTGAGCGTGACTGCTGGACCCAATGCCCAGAACTGAGGCCCAGGGATTGTGTCTGCTTCATTCCTTGAGTCAGGCTAAGGGTCTCCAAAAGTGCGTGCACATTGTCGAGTAAAGAAACTCCAACCAGGAGCATGCCATACATCTGAGTGGGCCTGGGCCCCTGCTCTCCCCAGAAATCCCCAGTGTGGTTACACCAAGGACCAGGACCGGCTAGGTGAAATCTCACACTGCTTAACAGGTTGCTTTGCATGTGCTTTTCCAACCTCTGATGCCACAGGCCGCTGATGGGTGTGTCAGAGTTCTTTCCGTGGGACAGAGTGAAAGAATTGCCAAAAACAACTGCCGCACATCCAGGTACCCTGTCTGCAGAGCCAGGGAGAAGGTGAGACCTGCCATGGCTTGTCCCCACAGCAGTGCTATGAGGTTCCCCCCCCCCCCCCCCCCAGCAACCCACTTCTCAGAGGAGCATCCTGAGACTTTCATGCCTCACATTTCATGACATTTTCATGCCTCACAGCTAGCAGTGGGCAGAGTCACGAGTGTATGCTCACCGAGATAGAAGCTCGTCCAGGAACCGTTGGGCTCTGCAGAAGGCCAGCGTGGAGACGTGGGGGTGATTCCCCCTGGGAAAGCTGGTACCGTGGCCATGGCAAGATGAGGGACAGGACACAGTTCACACGACATTTCTCTCTCTGATATTGCTACAAATATGTGAGGAGCGTGTCTTTACCGTCCCATGTAGCTGGACGGGGGTGGGGGGTCCTCATTTCTTTGTCTTGGGGCAGTGGGACACTAGGGAGAGGCCTGGGAGGGTATCTGTGGAGTCCCCAGATTGGAGTGTGGGTTCTGGGCACTGCCAGGTTGTGTTGGGGTTTTGGGTGTAGAGACCCTCGAGGCCAGCTCTCACCTCAGACAGGCACTGGTCTGTGTCGTCAGCCTGGTGCACCTGCACCCTGACCCCGTAGGTGGTGTAGTCGGGTCCATGGGCCAGCACCTCAATGATGTCCTCGTTGGAGCTCTGCAAAGACAGAGTGGGTACTGAGCCAGGAGGCATCAGGAACCTTCCACCCAATCTGTGGTCCTGTGTCATGGCAGACCTAGCCTATGAGGACAGTGAGGATGTTTCTGGCAGCCCTGCTGAGCTTGCAACAATTGATTTGTGTCAAGGTGTAGCCACAGTGAAAGCCTGAATGACTGAGGAAAACTCTGTCCTTGTTGGGATGATATGGAGTTGGGTCAGGCCACAGCTCCTGAGCTGGCCGCACTGCAATGGTTTGTCGTCCTCTGTGAGGTGATAGGTTGCAGAGAAAAGTATTCAAGGCCTTTATCCCTTCCTACACCCCTAACCCCCACCCCCGCTTCCCCCTCCCCTGTTTTTTTCAATACACAGCACTATCAAGTGGGATGATGTGTATAGCTTGGAGAAGGTCTGCAAGGACAGTCGGGCTGGGGCTGGTCCACAGGATACTTTGGGCAGGGATTTCATCAGTTGAAAGGAGCATGAGGCAAAGACAGCAACAGATGCTTTCTCTCTGATCCCAAGAAGCACAGGAAGAAAGACTGCTTTTCTCCCCTACCAGGGAGCTGGTCGGGAGGATTGAAGGTGCAGATCACTTTGGGAGTGGGCCTGTGAGAACTTGAGGCCCCAGATTTGAGTCTGACTTCTGGTCCCACCCCAGTCACCTCAGAGTCCTAGGTGTGGGCCAGCTCTCACCTCAGTTTGGCACTGGATGGTTTTCCTGTCCTGACGCACTTGTCCTTTGTACCCGTTGAGGGCATAAGTGAACCTGTCAGCCAGCTCCTCGACGTGCCCTTGTTGGAGCTCTGCAAAGACAGAGCCCGCTACCGGGCCAGGAGGCATGAGGGGCCCGGGCATTACCAGTGGGGAAGATGCCCACCACCCATTCTGCTCCCCAGATCAGGCAGAGAGGGGCATCTGCAAAGACCTCCAGGCAGGGAGTGAAGTTGATGACCCCTTGAGCACCCCTGCGATTTAATAAGTGGGTAGCAGAGCTATGACCCCAGCACTCGGCTTCCCTTCCTGTGAGCCATGACCTGGGCAGTGAACATGACACACCCTCCAACACCCTCCAGGCTTCTGACACTTACCAACCTGCTCCTTAGCCCAGGTTGAGCATCCCTCATCCCCCGCTTTCTTCACCTCACCATCCCGGACACACACACACACACAAAAACACACACACACACACACCTGGGATGAGGGGTAAGAGGTGTGGGCTCCCCAGGTATGACCCCCAGTTGGCGCACAAGTGTGAGCTGAAAGGGCCTGCCCTTGGTTACCTGTGTGTGCCTCGTGCCAGAGGGCGAGGGGTATCAGTGGTGGCGCTTGCGCCTGTTTCCCCAGCAACAGAAACATCTCTTGCCCTGGACTTTCTTCTTCGCAGAGTGTCGGAAGAACGGGAAGCAACAGAGAGACATCCTGGTCTCCTGACCTTCTCCACTCAAGTGAGCTGGAAAGGAAGTTGTCTCTAGAAGAGGCATGGGTAAACTTTTTGACTTGAGGGCCACAATGGGTTCTTGGCAGGCTGTAAGATAAGCATGGATAGAGTGTTTGTGTGAACTAATGTAAATTCAAAGTAAACATCATTAAATAATAGGGTGCGGTCTTTTTTTTTTTTTTTAGTTTTATTATTTCGAAAGGGCCAAATCCAGCCCGCGGGCCATAGTTTTCCCATGGCTGTCCCAGGTGCTGGGACTTGGAGTGTCCCATGGGGTAGTGGCTGTTGTGGTCGGGAAGGGCTCATTCCAAGGGTGAACTTGGGCTTGTCAGGTATTTAAAACGCTTGGAGGATTGGGGTTCCCCTGGGCCTTGCTCTGTGGGGGCAGCCAAAGAGTCACTTTCCCAAAGGGTGGGACTTGGCCAGCCCCTGGTTCCTGGGAGAAACCAGGAGAGTGGAGAGGCTCGATCAAGTCGCCACCTGGGACCAAGAGCCCCAGTGAGAGACCAGTAGCCCCCGTGTGGGCTCCTTCCCTGTGTGGGGCTGGTCCCCTGTCATTGTGGGGCAGGTTGCATGTGCTCCCTGGACCTGGAGGAGTGTTGGCTGCTGAGCTGACAGGAGGCAGCTGGGGACAGAGTTCCCGCCAGACCCCAGCAGGGCCCCCTGTCTATTAAGCCAGGAAGTGAGGGGTCCTGCTTCTCTGGGGCTTGTGTCTCAAGCCAGGGGACAAGACGGATCTGTAGTCCCCAGAAAGTTAACTACCTGGTCAAATAGGGTGTATGTGTGGGGGGGTGTGAGCAGGGGAGGTTGGAGAATCGAGCTGAGGGAAGGGAATGGGCATGGGCAGAGCTTATTCCAGGCCTAGGAATATATGTCTAGGAGGGTAGTCACCACGTGAGCCCATATACAACTTGGTGTTTATTTAGCAGTGGCTTCAGTGCAAGGATTATGATTAAATTGTGGTTGGTTGGTTGGGTGGGTGGTTGGGTGGGTGGGTGGGAGGTTGGTTGGTTTGGTCTCAGAAGAAATAAGAGGTAGAGACAATTGTCAGTCTTTACTTAGAGCCCAGCAGTGGCCTGACTGGGTCTTGGCTGGTAGGGCCTGTCCTTCTCAGGCTGAGTTTGGAAGTGTTCTGAGAGAGATGGCAGCACTTCTCCCACCTGTGAGCTGAGGCTGGTATCCTTGCTGCCTAGCGGCTGGCTGTGCAAGGGGCTTAGTGGCAGGAATGATTCACACACAGCTCCCTTCCTCACTGGGGAGAATAGGTGACATGTGGCTCTCAGTCCTTGCACTAAACTAATGTCAGGTTGGGGCAGACCCTACATGGAAGTATTTCAGCTTCACAAACCATTTGAGTGAGTTAAATAACAATTCTTATGTTTTTTTAATTTTTAAGGCAGAAAATACAGCCACATTTTAATTTGATGTTTACAGGAGTTGATTTTTACACCCCCAAAATTGGCTTCAGCTGAAGTTTTCCATACCTGGGAAGTTACTTGTTGAATTTTAATAAAAGTGACATATGGTGCTCAACACATCTGTATTTTCTGAGCCTTTTCACACCAATACAAAGAATATGCAATTGATGTTTTAAAAAGATAATGCTAAATTTACTAATTTGGGTTATAGTACAGTTACTAAGAAATGTTTCATAGTATCTACCAAAATGTTATAGGATAAGGTTTATAGAGGTTGTATATTTTTAAAATGAGTAGTATTATAAAACTGTGTTTACATTTTTGTGAAGTTTTGTACCACAAAGTTTAAAACAAGGAAAAGTTTATTATTGCTGAGATATTTAGGAACATTGTAGAAATCAGAACCTACAATTATTTTTTGAAGCCTTTGAAGAAACCTTATTTAAGAGGTCTAATTTTACCCTCATCCTATAGATGCAGCCTGGAGACCCAGAAAGGGTAAGTGAAATCCCCAAGACCACAAGCTATTAATAGCAGAGATCAAATGAGAACCCAGGGCAAGTGCTCATTCTATTTTTCCTGTCAGCCTCTGTAGACCCAGTTGAGGTTAGAACCATAGAGCTGTGACTTAGGAGATCTGAATTCTTTAAAAATCTTTTCTGTATACATATGTTTCTCTTAGGCGTCTTGATAGTATTATTTAATTACTAGAGTCCCAGTGCATGAATTGGTGCACATTGAAAGGAAATTAATTAGAAGAAATATTGTAAGATCACTATTTGCCCTTTCTCAATAATAGAAGTGTATACCAAATTCACGATCAACAATGACAGATGGAAACACATGCAACTGGCGCCAGAGAGATAGATAGATAGATAGATAGATAGATAGATAGATAGATATAGATGTAGATATAGATATAGATATAGATATAGATATAGATATAGATATAGATATAGATATAGATATAGATATAGATATAGATATAGATATAGTTATAGATATAGATATATAGATATTTGCTTACTTAGACCTGCTTTCTGATTAGGTAAACTTTTTCCAGCTTGGTGAAGTGCCCCAATTTCTTTTTCAGGATATTGACAGCAAAACAGCATAAATACCAAAATGAAAGCAGATTATTATTGTGGATCATGCAGAGATAACAAAGGGAGAAATATTTAACTATAACCCCGTTTGACTATATTCCGTGCAGTGAGAAAACCTGAAGTCATGTTCAGGCTCTACCATTTCTTGCTTCTTTTCAGTTGGGTCAATTTTTAAAACATTCTAAATCTTCATTTTCTGGCTAATGAAATGAAAACAGGATTCTACCGAGTCTCCTCTCTACCTATTCCGGGACTTCAGTGAGGATCAAATGAGATGAGGCACATGAAAACACTTCAAAGACATTTGGTTAAAGTGTAAAATGTTTGCACCTGGCTATAAAGCAAGTGGGTGAAGAAACTCCAAGGAGGCTAGCCGCTAGGGAGAGGAAGCCTGGCATTACTATGTGACATCATTACCTGGTGCCCACAGCCACCATTTCTGTGCTGGGCTGGCCTGTGGGCTTTGTGCCATGGGTTCGTGGCGGGGCCTGTGTCCCACTTGGGAAAAGCGGAGTGTTGCTTGTGGACTCTGGGTGCGCAGTGCCCTTCCTCTGTAAAGGGCCAGTTCAGGTCACAGCAGCTCCAGTATTGAATGTCTGCCCCTGGTGGTCAGTGCTCTTCATAGGGAGTGGTCAGGTGGTGGAATCCTTAGCACATTAGCCTTTTATATATATGGATTTGCAATAAGAACGGCAAAAACCGTTTTAAAAAAAGTTACTGTGGCTCATGTCTGAAGTTTATCAAATCTGAAACTTTACTGTAGATATCAGCCTTCCAATGAGGAATTCTTCAAACACAGCCTGAGCTGTGGACCCTGAGGCATCCTGCCTAAGAGCCTCTCTTCAGGGTTGCTGACCCGCCCCATCCCCCACTGTGCCTCTAACCCCTGCCCATTACTTTTTCCAAGCAGACCCAGCATCTCCAAAGCCCAGTGCTCTCATTCAGGAGCTGTTGGAGTGCAAGAATGCATTTTAAAGGATATTTCACAACGCAAAGCACTTTTTAAGCTTCTCAAAGATAAGTGGATGGTCACTGAACATGGATGCAAAATGCATTTTACACCAAAAAAAGTTACTTAAATGTGTTTTAGAAGATTTTTTTCATTATCAAAATAATATAGGATCATTAGAATTTTAAAAAGAATAGTATAAAGTAAAGGAAATCACTTCTTTCCACTATCCAAGGTTAACCACTGTCAACATTTCAAAGTATTTCCTTTTGTCTTTCGTACATTTATATATCTAGATACCTTTTTGAGGTGATACTATTAATTCATTTATATTAATATATGTTGTATTGACTTCAGAGAGGAAAGGAGAGGGAGAGAGAGAGGTAGTAGTAATATGAATGATGAGAACGAATCATTCATCACCTGCATCCTACATGCCCCCTACTAAGGATGGAGCCCCACGTACTCTGACAGGGACTCCATGTATGACCTCCTGGTTCATAGATCAAGGCTCAACCAGTGAGCACGCCTCCAGGGCAAGATGATACTATTTGTTATGTGTGTATCCTGATTTGTTTTCTCTTAGTTATGGTGTTTTCATTCCACTGCATCTATAACCACTTTTTTCCCGTTTATGAAGGCACTGTTTATTTTTTCCAGCTTTATTGAGAAATAATCAATATACACCACTGTATAAGTTTAAGGCAGACAAAAGGATGGTTTGATTTGCCTACATTGTGAAATGACTACCACAGTGGGTTCAGCTAACATGTACTGAAGATGTGACAAACCAAAATTGAAATCTCTAATGTAATTTGGGTTATTTTTTCTTCAAAGTCAAATCTACAATTGTTACTATTGCAAAAAAGAGCTTGTACTTGGAACTAAAGTGCAGGGTGTGGTGGGTCTGCAGGCTGGGGCTCTACTGCCCTGGCCCCTTGCACTTGAGCCCTGTGCCTATTCACATGCAGATCCTTTCTCCTTCCAGACTTCACATGAGGCTGGTGATGGATGTGCTGCCCCTGCTGGACGGGTTCCACAGTCTGTCTTCCCACCACGGAGTGTCAGAGGTGAGAGCCCCCTGTGTAAGGCTGTGGAGCATATGAAGTTCAGAGTCACTTGTGTCTCAGCAGCTCTGGGGGTGACCTCAGCATCAGCATGCGCAGAGCCTATGCTGGCCTCCAGGGTGTGCTCTGTGTGGGTCCAGCTCACCCACAGCTCCTCTCTCCCTGGATTTCAGCCACCTTCCTGGTCCTTCTGCTAGAAGCTCTGGTTCTCTCAGAACCTTACACTCCTCTCCACCCATGAGCTGTGTGGAAGCTTCATATAACAGGATGGTTTTCAGGGAAAACTGGCAAGAGAAAAGAAGAAAAATAATCAGGAGTCGCCCCAATACTTTGGAGTCCAGGGCCCCATTTTCTCAGGTCCTCACCAGAGATGGCTTTTTCCTCAGCATTTGAGGGATTTATGCCCAGTCCATGGTGTTAGAGCCCGGCCAGGAGAGAAGGGGGAAGGGTCCAGGGCAGCTGCCACTCTGGCTCCAACAGGCCCCTGATCCAGTCCTCTCTGAGTCATTCCCGTCTTGCTCACAGAGCAGTGCTAAGACTCACTGTCTTCAAGACAAATCAGCTCACCACCGTGCTGGTCACTGGTCAAGTTCTCAGTTCGCTCCCCACTCAGCCCACTGCTGCTCTCTCTGGAGTCTGCAGATAGTATTCTCTCTGAGACCACGGTTGTCATCATTGGGTGGACAGCTGGCCATTGGTCTGCTCCATCTCGGTGGCTCCAGAATGATGTGTTTTCTTCTTTGGAGAAGAAGAAAAAAGAGCAAGAGTATGGGTCTGGACAGAAAGTAGCCTTTCTGTAGAAATGCATGGACAGTGAGTTTTTTACTCTTAGTACTTTGAAGTGCTATGTGGATTGGCATGAGGTACTTTTGTTTTATTATTCTTTCTGGATGTTCTCCCTGAAGGTGACTGAGTTGGCTGGCTGCACAGGTAAAGGAACAAGAGGGTGAGTGTGCTGCCCTGGGTGCCAAGTAGCAAGGAGTTTGTGCTGTTCTGCATTTCTGAGCCTCTCTCACCATGTGAATCAGCTCTGGCCAGAGGCAAGGACAGCCATGAGTGGCTGCTCCAAGTCCATCCTGACTCCACTCGTCTGTCCCACCTCCACACGATTGAGCTGTGCTCATTGCCAGCTAAATCCACAAGCCAGGGGAGCCCTGGAGCCCTCAGTCACTGTGGGAGAGGATGAGCATTGGTGGCTCCCTGGCCCACATCATGGACCAAAAAGAGCAAGATTTTATGGGGTACAGACACTGAAAAGGCCTTCATGACAGCCCTACATTATTACCCTAATGATACAGGTTTGGATGGACAATTACAAACTCCCTACTTGACCACAGAATAAAGTATGAAACCTTACTGAGTGACACTCCGTCTCTCATCTTCATTTCACCCCTTAAAATAGGGATGTGTTGATTTCATCCACCAGCATTACTTCTTCCATCTTGCATTCAAGTTGACAGGAAAATTGGAGCCATCTATGGAAGGAGAGAGCATATGAAGACAGGGTATTATTTTTACCTTAATTTTGAGCACCACTCTGTTGAGTACAAAGAAAAAAATTATTTATCTTTCCAGACCTTTAACAGAGCATAGGTATCTTTTCTACAGTTGAGATCTGCAGATGATTAAAAGGCACGTGCTTCCGACGATAATGCTGCCTTCCTTCATCCTTGTCCTTGGGAAGTGTCACCCTGGGCCCTGTACCCTGGTCCCAACCAAGACACCGAGAAGTGAATCTGCTCTGTCGACAGGACCCTGGCCCAGTGTTCCTGGAATGGCACAAAAGGCCCATCCTTGTCACTTGGTGGATGTGGTTTAATGAAGCAGAGGGTCACTGTGGGAGGATTGCACTACCTGTGTTGTGTTTTGTGAGATGGTTAAAAGGTTTGAAGCTCCTTTAAGAAACCAGGTGGCACAGTGAAGGAGCTGTTCCCCCCAGTGATCGCATTAGAGGTGGCTGAGACACAGCAGCTGTATTAAAAGCTGTGGAAGCTTCATGATGGGATGAGAACTTAGCTGTGTAGGTGACTGGTCTGGATGGTGGCCCTCAATCCCACTGACCACCAGTTCCTGTGGGCAATTCCTTATCCTCAGCCCTGACCCCAATGGGACCTGCTGGACCAGATTCTCTGGGGCAAGACAACCAAATCTGGTTGTCGCCCCTTTTATTTTTTAACCTTTTAAAATTACAATTGTAGATTCCCATTATTTATAAGAGATAACACAGAGGTGGCCCATGTAATCTGACCCGGTTTCCCTCAATAATATCTTATTAAAATCTCACAACCAGGATATTGACAGTGACCCAACCAGCCATGTAGAGCCCATAGAAAACAGCTCTACCCGATTCTCCCACACCCAGGACAGTGCCTTCTATTTTTTTTTTTTTTTGGTATATTGTTATCACAGTAATATATACACAATGAAATTTACCATTTTAAGTATTTTTCAGGGCACAGTCCAGTGGTGGTAAGTGGTCCTTAACACAACTTAACAATCATATTGTTGTGCTGCCCTTACCACCATCGGCTCCATCACTGTTCTCATCTTCTCCAACTGAAGCTCTGTCCCCACTAAACAACAACTCTGCATCCACTCCCCCATTACTGGTGCCCTCCATCTTACCTCTATGACTCTGATGGCTCTAGGGACCTCATGTGAGTGGGATCACGCACTATTTGTCCTTTTGTGACTGGCTTATTTCATTGAGCATCATGTCTTCAGGGTCCATCCAGGTTGTAGCATGTGCCACAATGGCCTATTTTTCGAAATTGAATATATTGGGGTGAGATTGGTAATGAAATCATGTAGCTTTCAGGTATACAGTTCGGTAATACATCATCTGTATGTTGAATTATGTGTCTCACCACCCTCCCCCCGACCCAAGTCAGGTCTCCTTCAATCACAATTTATCCTTCCTAAACCCTCTTCTACACACACCCCTCTCTCTCTGATAATCACCAAACTGTTGTCTGTGTCTATAGGTCTTTTCTTTGCTTAATCCCTTCACTTTTCCCCTAGTCCCCCAACCTCCTCCCCTCTGACAGTATTGAGTCAGTTTTCTGTATCTATGAGCCTTTTTCTATTTTGATTGTAGTTTATTTTGTTCATTAGATTCCACATATAAGTGAAACCATAAGGAACCTGTATTTCTCTGACTGGCTTACTTCACTTCACTTAGCATAATACTCACCGGTTCCATCCATGCTGTTGCAAAAGGTAAAATTTCCTTCATTTTCTATTGTGTGTGTGTAGGTGAGTAGTATTCCATTGTGTTAATGTACCATAGCGTTTTCTCCATTTATCTGCTGCTGGGCACTTGGGCTGCTATGAAATCTTCGCTATTGTCAATAATGCTGCCGTGAACATAGCATTGCATATATCCTTTCCGATCTGTGTTTCAGGTTTCTGCAGAGATATTCTCAGAAATGGAAATGTTAGGTCATAAAGCAGTTCTATTTTTAATTTTTGAAGGAACTTCATACTGCTTTCCACAGTGGTTGCACCAATCTGCATTCCCACCAAGAATACACGAGAGTTCTCTTTTCTCCACATATTCACCAGCACTTGATGTTTATTGATTTATTGGTGATAGCCATTCTGACAGAGGTGAGGTGATACCTCGCTATGATTTTAATTTCCATTTCTGTAATGATTAGTGATGCTCAGCATCTTTTTATTTGTGTAATAATCATCTACAGATCTTCGCTGGAGAAGTGTCTGTTTAGGTTATTTGCTCATTTTTAAATTGGATTGTTTTATTTTGTGATGATGCTGAGTTTTTTAAGTTCTTCATAAATTTTGGATATTAAACCCTTATCAGATGTATCATTGGCAAATATGTTCTCCCATTCAGTGGGTTGATGGTTTCCTTTGCTGTGCAACAACGTTTTAGATTGATGTAGTCCCATTTGTTTAGTTTTTCTTATGCTTCTGGTGCCCAAATAGATATATCAGAATAAAAAATATTTCTATGAAAACTTATTGCCTTTATTTTCTTCTAGAATTTTTACGGTTTCAAATCTCACTTTCAAGTCTTAATCCATTCTGCATTTTTTCTTCAATATGGTGTAAGAAGGTAGTCAGCATTCATTTATTTTTCTACTTATGTGTCCCATTTTCCCAATTGCATTTATTGAGTGGACTATCTTTACCACATTGTATAGTCTTGTGTCCTTTGTCAAATAGTAATTGACCATAAGTGTATGGGTTTATTTCTGGACTTTTTATTCTGTTCCGATGATCTTTATGTGCGTTTTATGCCAGTACCATACTATATTTATTACTATGGCCTCGTAGTATAGGTGGTTATCAGGTAGCATGATTCCTCCCACTTTGTTCTTCTTTCTCAAGATTACTCTGGCTATTGGTTTGGTTTTATTTTGTGTGTGTGTTTTTTGTTTTTTGTTTTGTTTTTTTTGTGTGTGTGTGTGTTTGTGTGTGTGTTGGGTTTTTTGTTGTTGTTGTTGTTGTTGTTGTTGTTTTTGTACTTCCATATAGATTTTTGTGATATTTGTTGTAGCTCTCTGAAATACGTCACTGGACATTTGAATGTTGTTAATTCTTCCTATCTTTGAACACCATATATGCTTTTATTAATTTGTATCTTCTTCAACTTCTTCCTGTCTTCCTTCCTTTCTTTCACTTTCTTCTTTCTTTTTTTCTTTCTTTCTTCTTCATAATCTTTATTATGTTCAGGGGAATTCCCTCTATTCACATTTCGCTGAGAGTTGTTATAATGAATAGGTGTTGTGTTTTGATGCTCTTTCTGCATCTATTGTTATAACCATGTGATTTTTATTTATTTTGTTTACGATGTATCATGTTTTGTATGTGTAGATACTGTACAAAGCTTGCATCCCTGGAATAAATCCCACTTCATTATGGTGTGTAATCTTTTTAATGTATTACTGGATCCAATTTGCCAATATTTTGTTGAGGATTTTAGCATCTATATTCATCAGGGATATTGGCCTATAATTTTTTTCTTTGTAAAGTCTTATTCTGGATTGGGATTAGGAGAATGCTGAACTCATAAAATGAGCTTGGGAGTCTTCCCTTGTCTTGAGTGTTTTGGATGAGTTTGAGGAGAACAGGTGCTAGTTCTTCTCTGACTGTTTGATGAAATGCACTGTGAAACCATCCAGTCCAGCACCTGCATTTGTTTTTTGCTGCTTTGTTTATTTCTGCTCTGATCTTTATTATTTTCTTTATTCTTCTCACTTTATGGTGTCTTTGTTTTTCTTTTGCACTAGTTCCTCTAAGTGTCAAGTTAGATGATGTATTTCAGATTTTTCTTGTTTCTTGAGGTAGACCTGTAATGTTAGGAATTTCCCTCTTAGGACTGCTTATGCTGTGCTCCATAGAGTGAGGATTGTTGTGCTCTCATTTCCATGTGTTTCAAGGTATTATTTCATTATTTCCTTGATCTCATTGTTATCTATTCATTGTTTAGTAACATGTCAATTAGCCTCCAAGACTTTCTGTGTTTTACAGGTTTTTCTTTTTCTTTTTCTGTTTTCTTTTTAATCCTATAATTACTAATTTTTATTGTGGTAAAATAAATATAACATTTAGAGTTTTAACCACATTTAAGTATACATCAAGTATATTGACATGCAATTCTCACCACCATGTATCCCCAAATTTTTATGTATTTATTTATTTATTTTTGCTTGTCATTGTTTTTATTTCTCTGTTAATAAATTTATTGGGGCAGGGTGGTTTTAGGTGTGTACAATTCAGTAATAGATCACTTGTACATCAGTTTTGTCTAATTGACTTCTAGTTTTATACAGTTATGACCAGAAAAGATTCTTGATATGATTTCAATCTTCTTAAATTTCCTGAGACTGTTTTTGTGCCCTAACATGTGGTCTATCCAGATAATGTTGCACGTCCACTTAAAATGAATGTATATTCTACTGCTTCAGGGTGAAATGCTCTGAAGATACCAATTAAATCCATTTGATCTATTGTGTTATTTCTGTCCACTCTTTTTTTTTTTATTTAAAGACTAGGTGTGAGGCCGCCCTGCACAAGGGTGAGAAGGTGCCCAAGTCTCCCCCCCACCTCTCCCTCCCCCCCCAGCCCCCACCCGTCTCCCTCCCCCCCCAGCCCCCGCCCATCTCCCTCCACCCCCACCCGCAGGGGCCCCAGCCCAGGGGAGCCAGGGGAGCCTAGGGGAGCCAGGAGAGCATGTCCCACGCTAGGGGGAAGGGAATGCTTCACTGATTTGAGTGTCACCCTTGCGCAGGGGCCAGCCTAATCTCATCTGTATCATTCCAGCTTTAGGGTATGTGCTCCTGCTGCTGCTGCAGAGTCCAGCACCAGGCCACTCTTTGCTTCTTGATTTTCTGTGTGGAAGATCCAGCCATTGATTCCAATGGGATGTTAACATCCCCTACTGCGTCTGTATTATTGTTGAACTCTCCATTTATGTACATCAGGATTTGATTTACACATTTACTTGCTCTTATGTTGAGGAAATACATGTTTGCAAGGGTTATATCCTCTTGTTGGATTGCTCTCTTTATCATTCTGTGGTGTCCATTCTTATTGCTCAATATAGCCTTTGTTTTAAAGTCTGTTTTGTCAGCTATATAGGTTTACCTCCCCGGCTTATTTTTCATTTGTTTTTGCATGAAATACCTTTTGCCATCCCCTTGCTTTTTGTCTGTATATCTTTCATTCTGAGATAGATCTCTTGTTGACTGCATGTATATGGTTATTAATTTCTTATCAATTCAGCTACCATGTCTTTTAACTGCAGCAGTCAAGCCACTTACATTTAAAGTGATTATTCGTAGATATGTTTTATTCTTTTAACTCTGTTTCCCTTTTATTCCTTCTTGATAGTTCTTATACTAATGGTTTGGTGGTAAAACACTTGTTTTGCTGTTTCTTGTCTAGGACGCTCTTTATTTCTCCATCAATTTTAAATGACAGCCTTGCTGGGTAAAGTAGTCTTGGTTGAAGGTCCTAGCTTGTCATTATTTTGAATAGTTTGTGCCAATCCCTACTGGCCTGGTATGTTTCTGTAGAGAAATAAGCTGACAATCTTATGGGAGCTCCCTTGGAGGTAACTGACCGTCTTTCTTTGGTTGCTTTTAAGATGTCCTGTCTTTAATCTTTGTCATTTTCATGATGATGTGTCCTGGTGTCAAGCCTTTTTGGGTTCATCTTGTTTGGGACTCTCTGCTTCCTGGACTTGTGTGTCTCTTCCTTCACCAGGTGAGGGAACTGTTCGGTCATTGTTTCTTTTAATATGGTGTAGTCCCTTAATCTTTCTTTTCTCCTTGTACTCCTATAATGTGGACGTTGTTAATGTTTCATGTTGTCCCAAAAGTCCCCTAAACAGTCCTCATTTTTAAAAGTTCTTTTTTCTTTTTGCTGTTTTGTCTTCTGTGACTTTGTCTTCCAAATCACTCATTTGATTCTCTCCTTAATCAAATTACTTATTTTCTCTAGTGTATTCTTCATTTCAAAGATTTTACTCTTTATTTCTGACTGGATCTTTTATATGGCTTAAATATACTTTTTCATATCTACTATCAGTTTTCAAGTTCCTACTGATTTCATCCATTCTTCACCTAACTTCAATTAACATCCTTACAACCATTTTATGTATATATATATGCGGTATCTGGAATATTGCTTGCCTCACTTTGTTTAGCATTTTTTCTGGATGTGTCCCCTGTTCTTAAATTTGGGGCATGTTTCTTTGCATTTTGGCTGCCTCTGTGTGTTTCTTTCTTTGTATTAAAATCCAGGCCTTGATAGTGTGGCTTCGTGTAGTAGGAGTCCTGTGGAACCCAGTGGCGATTTCTTCTTGATCATCTGAGTTGAGTGCTCCAGGGATGTCCCGTGTGTGTTATGTGAACCTTCCTGTGGCAGTTGGTTCTTGATGGCTGTTGGCCCATGCATGTACTAAGTTGATGCTCAGGCTAGTTGGCTGCGACCACAGTGTACCCTGCCTATAGTATAGTGTATAAGCTGCTGACAGGTGTTGACCACGTGGAGTGCAATTCATCTCAGCGGGGTCTGGTGCCTGCCTAGATCTCTCTTTGGATCTGCCACTTCTGAGGCTAATTGTATCCTTCTCTGATGTGCTCTGAAGCTGGCCACTGGGCTTGTTGGTCCTGAGGCTTCCTGGGAGCGACTCTGTTGCTGAACAATGTCAGATGCTTGATGTGACTGGCCCAGGGCAATCTATTTGCATCTACAAAGCAATTCACAATTTGTGACAGGCACTCCTGAGGCCCAGTAAGCTCAGGAAGGCCCTGGCAGGGCACCAAAGCTGGCTTTTACTAGCACTGATCCCGGGGACAGGTCAGCAAAAGTCCCAGAGCACACCATGTTCTGCCTCCCTGTCTGCCTCCATGTGCCGAGTGCCTGTTATTCTCCGCTAATGAAAGCATCTCTGGAAGCACTCAAGTTGCATGAGGTAGGTTCTCAGGGAGTCCCCAGGTAGAGGTGAGTGGTGTTCACCAGATGGATGCAGGTTCACGCTCAGTGTCAGTGTTGGGTCTGAGGCCACTCAGCAAATGTCCCAGGGTATACCACGTCCAGCTGCCACCCGCTGGGTCCTCACACATCTTTGAGCAGTGTACAGAAGACACAGACCTGGCATTGTTTGTTGGAGGAGAATGAAAAATCAAAAGAGGCTGCTTCCCAGGATTGAAGATGTCTGGAATCTGTAGTCTGAGATCAGCCGTGTGAGCTTAAGGGCTTTGCAGATGGTCTGTGGATTTTCAAAGGCCAGAGAGCTGCTTTCTGTTGTAGATGATCCATGGATCCCCTGGGATGCCACAGGGGAGGGAGAGCATGGTGGGATCATGCAGGTGTAATCCAGTCATCATGTAGTGAAAAGTTGAGTCCCCTTATGGGTGGCTGATTTCAGCAGATTCATCCCTCCATTTCTGTCCTAAGAGAACTGAAGCTCTCTCCAGACTTCTGACCACATGCATGCTCACTGGCTTCCCAGGCAGCACTGTCCCTGCCTTCTTTCCTCCAGGCTGGGTGAGCCAGGCTGGCTGGAGTGTAGGGAAGGGAGGATAGAGGTCCATTTGGTGGGTTGAAATGCTGTGAGAACCTTTAAGGCTTAAATTTATTTTTTCTGTGTTGGCTCCCACACTACAAATAAGCAGCCAAAGTGATGCTTAGCTCACTCTCAAGGAAGCACAGTTCTGCCCTGCACCAGTGCCACACATCACCGGAGCCATGAAGGGAGCTACTGGAGGAAGAAAACAGGGCATTCCTCTCCCAGGAGTGTAACACCCTCACAGGCATGATGCTGTCTGTAGAGCTGACCACTGTTGGAGCGCTTAAGGCTTTTAGGCACAGAGTGTAATGATCTGATTTACATTTTTTAAAGATCACTCTGATTCGCATTTTCATTTTTATTCAAAATTGTTTTACTACTTTAATTTAGTTTCAATTAGGGATGACATTCAATATTAGTTTCAAGTGTACAAAATAGTGGTTAGACATTTATATAACATATAAAGTCATCTCCTGATAAGTCTAGCATGGGATATCTTTGAACAGGGTATTAATCGTATTCATGAGGGCTCCACCCTCATAACCTAATCAACCTCAAAAGACCCACCTTTCATTTACTTTTAATCAACCGTATTTGGGTGACATTCATTAATGAAATTGCATAGGTCAGGTGTGCAATTCTATATTGCATCATCAGTAGATTGCATTGTGTGTTCACTGCCTTCAAGTCAAGTCTCCTTCCATCACCATTTATCCCCCCTATTCCCTCTTCTCCCTCCCCCACCTGTCACCCACCAACCCTACCCCCTACTCCGCACAGGCCACCACCACCTGCCACCCGACAACCACACCCAGCCCCCACCGGACTCACCACACCCCCAACCCACAGCCCCCTCCTGCGACCCCATACCACCCACGTGCCAGCTCCCATCCCCCACCACTACCGCTCACCCCTACCTCAAACTCTTACCCACACCCCTACCCACACCCCACAACCCACACCTCACACCGCACACCACCCCCCTGATTCTTGACCCCCCATTCCCCAGTCCACACGCCCTAGCCCCCACTCCCCTCCCACCACCCCCACCTACCATACCCACCCCCCAACTCCCCACCCCCAACTCCCACTCCCATCCCCCACTTCCCACTCCTAACCTCCCACCCCCACCCCCCTTCCCCTGTTTGTGATTTGACATTTGAAATGATATTTGAGATGTGTCTTGAGAGCACAGGTAGGACTTAGACAGATGAAGAAGGTGAGAATGTACTTCAGGTACAGAGAGTGGACACTCAGCCTAAAGGCAGGAGAGATGAACACTGCAGAGGCCAGAGCATATGCCCCTCAGATGCCTGTGAGTGAGGGGTCAGGGCAGGGAAACAGAAGACCCTGGCATGGAAGGAGAAGGCAGAGGGATAAGGTGACCAACCACAGAGTGGTCAGAGCAGCGGAGACAGCAGGCCCTCCATGGGAAGGCAGGGCAGTGGGGGCAGGGGACCAGGGGAGGGACCAATGGACAGGGAGGACAGGGAATGCTGTGAAGGGGCAGGGCTGGGGAACAAGGGCCCCACCATGGGGGAACAGGGGACTCTCCATGGAGGGGTGTGTTTCCCCTGTTACCTATCTCTACTCCCCTGTCCTCCCTTCCCTGGCCCCTCCATGGATGGTGCCCTAACCTCACTATCCTGCTCAGACTATGTGGGGTCCTTTGTCCTCCCTGCCCTGCTACCTCGCGGGAGGATGTCCTCTCTCCCCTGCCCTGCCATCTATCTAAGGACCTGTGCTGGAATCCTTGCTGTCTCAAAGTAGGGTTCTCTATGCCCCCAGCCTCTCCCCTCCATGGAGATTTCCCTGTTCCCTCTCCTGCATGACCTGTCCCTCTATGTAGGATTCTGTCTCCTCCCTGCCCTTCTCCCTCAAACTGGGGTTACCTTTCCCCACTGCTTGCCCCCTCAAAGTGAGGTTCTCTGTCACCCTGCCCTGCCCCTTCCATGAAAGAAACCTTATCCTCCCTGCCCATCCTCCTCAAAGTGAGGTTCTCTACACCCCTGCCATGCCCCATCCATGGAGGGTTCCCTGCCTCACCTGTCCTGAAGCCTCCATGGAGGTTTCCCTGTCCCCACTGCCCTGCCCTCTCCCTGGAGTGTCCCCTCTCCTCCCTGCCCAGTCAACTCCATGGAGGATCCCCACTTTCCCTGCCCTCCCCCCTCCATGAAGATTCCCCTCTACTCTCTGACTGGCCAATCATACAGGGTCCCGTGTTCCAAGTCCCCACTGCCCTGCCCTATCAATGGAGAGTTCCCTGTTCCCTATACCCCCTTCACTTCCCCCTCCACATAGAGTTCCCATTCCCACTATCCTTGCCTTCCATGGAGGGTCCTCTCCTCCCTGCCGTGTTACCTCCATGGTAAGTCTCCTCTCCTCTTTACCTGAAACATCCATGCATTGTCCCCTCTACTCTTTATTCTCTCCCTCCATGGAAGGTCCCTTCTCCTCCCTGTCGTCTCCCCTCCATGGAGGGTCCCTTGTCCTCCCTGCCCAGCCCCCTCCATGGAGGGTCACCTCTCCTCTCAGTCTTCTTCCCTCAATGGAGTGTCCCCTCTCCTCCCTGCCCTACCCCTCCATGGAGGGTCCCCTGCCCCACCTGTCCTGTAGCCTCAATGGAGGGTTCCTTGCCCACTGCCCTGTCTCCTCCACGGAGGGTCCCCACTTCCTCTGCCCTCCTTCCTTCATGCAGTGTCCCCTCTCCTCCCTGCCCAGCCCATTGTTTGGGGTTCCCTGTTTCCCGTCCCCACTGCCCTGCCCCCTCCATGGAGGGTCCCCTCTCCTCCTCTCCCTTCCCACTCCATGGAGGTTCCCTTGTCCTTCCCGCAGAGCCACTTAAATTGAGGGTCCCCTCTTCTCCCTTCCCTGTCCCCTACACTCCCCCCTCCATGGAGGATACCTTCTCCTTCTTGACCCATCGCCTCCATGGAGGTTCCCATCTCTTCCCTGCCCTTCCTCTCCCTGGAAATATCCTTCTCCTCCCTGATCTGTCCCCTTTATTGAGGGTCCCCTCTCCTCCCTGTCTAGCCCATCCCTGTAGGGTTCTCTGTCCCCGTCCCTGCCCTCTCCTCCCTGGCCTGTACCCTCCACTGAGGGATCCTTCTCCTCCCTGAACTGTGGCCTCCGTGGAGGGTCCTGACTCCTCCTGACCTGTCCCCTCCATGGAGGGTTCCAATAACCCTACACTCCCCCCTCCATGGAGGGTACCTTCTCCTCCATGACCCATCTCCTCCATGGATGATCCGATCTCCTCCCTGTCTTGTCCCCTCCAGGAAGGGTCCCATCTCCTCCCTGCCCTTACCTCCATGAAGGGTCCCCTCCATGAAGGGTTCCCACCTCCTCCCTGCCCTTCCCATGCATGGAGGGTCCCCTCTGCTCCCTACCCTGCCCCCTCCTTGGAGGGTCCCATCTAATCCCTGCCCTTTCCTCCCATGAAGGATCCCACCTCCTCCCTGCCCTTCCCCTCCATGGGGGGTCCCATCTGCTCCCTACCCTGCTCCCTCCATGGAGGGTCGCCTCTCCTCCCTGCCCTTCCCCTCCACTGAGGGTCCCCTCTGCTCCCTACCCTGCCCCCTCCATGGAGGGTCCACTCTCCTCCCTGCCCTTCCCCTCCATGGAGGGTCCACTCTCCTCCCTGCCCTTCCCCTCCATGGAGGGTCCCCTCTGCTCCCTACCCTACCCCCTCCATGGAAGGTACAATCTCCTCCCTGTCCTGCCCCTCCATGGAGGGTCCCCTCTACTCCCTTCGCTTCCCCTCCATGGAGGGTCCCATCTGCTCCCTACCCTGCCCCCTCTATGGAGGGTCCCATCTCTTCCCTGCCCTTCCCCTCCATAAAGGGTCCCCCTTCCTTCCTGCCCTTCCGCTCCATGGAGGGTCCCCTCTCCTCCCTGCCCTTCCCCTCCATGAAGGGTCCCATCTCCTCCATAACTGTCCCTTCCATGGAGGGTTCCCTGTAACCACTGCCCTGCACCCTCCATGGAGGGTCCCCTTTTGTCCCTGCCCTGTACCCTCCATGGAGAGTCCCTTCTCCTCCCGGCCCACCCCTCCATGGAGGGTCCCATTCCTCCCTGCCTGTCCCCTCCATTGAGGGTCCCCTCTCCTCCCTGCCTTCTCCCCTCCATGGTGTGTCTGCTCTCGTCCCTGCCTTCTCCCCTCCATGGAGGGTCCTATCTCCTCCCAGCCTGTCCCCTCCATTGAGGGTCCGCTCTCCTCCCTGGCTGTCCCCCCATGGAGGGTCCCCTCTCCTCCCTGCCTTCTCCCCTCCATGGAGGGTCCCCTCTCCTCCCTTCCCTTCCCCTCCATGAAGGGTCCCATCTGCTCCCTACCCTGCCCCCTCCATGGAGGATCCCATCTCTTCCCTGCCGTTCCCCTCCATGGAGGGTCCCCTCTCCTCCCTGCCCTTCCCCTCCATGGAGGGTCCACTCTCCTCCCTGCCCTTCCCCTCCATGGAGGGTCCCCTCTGCTCCCTACCCTACCCCCTCCATGGAAGGTACAATCTCCTCCCTGTCCTGCCCCTCCATGGAGGGTCCCCTCTACTCCCTTCGCTTCCCCTCCATGGAGGGTCCCATCTGCTCCCTACCCTGCCCCCTCTATGGAGGGTCCCATCTCTTCCCTGCCCTTCCCCTCCATAAAGGGTCCCCCTTCCTTCCTGCCCTTCCGCTCCATGGAGGGTCCCCTCTCCTCCCTGCCCTTCCCCTCCATGAAGGGTCCCATCTCCTCCATAACTGTCCCTTCCATGGAGGGTTCCCTGTAACCACTGCCCTGCACCCTCCATGGAGGGTCCCCTTTTGTCCCTGCCCTGTACCCTCCATGGAGAGTCCCTTCTCCTCCCGGCCCACCCCTCCATGGAGGGTCCCATTCCTCCCTGCCTGTCCCCTCCATTGAGGGTCCCCTCTCCTCCCTGCCTTCTCCCCTCCATGGTGTGTCTGCTCTCGTCCCTGCCTTCTCCCCTCCATGGAGGGTCCTATCTCCTCCCAGCCTGTCCCCTCCATTGAGGGTCCGCTCTCCTCCCTGGCTGTCCCCCCATGGAGGGTCCCCTCTCCTCCCTGCCTTCTCCCCTCCATGGAGGGTCGCCTCTCCTCCCTTCCCTTCCCCTCCATGAAGGGTCCCATCTGCTCCCTACCCTGCCCCCTCCATGGAGGATCCCATCTCTTCCCTGCCGTTCCCCTCCATGGAGGGTCCCCTCTCCTCCCTGCCCTTCTCCTCCATGGAGGGTCCCATCTCCTCCATAACTGTCCCTTCCATGGAGGGTTCCCTGTCACCATTGCCCTGCACCCTCCATGGAGGGTCCCCTTTTTTCCCTGCCCTGTACCCTCCATGGAGAGTCCCTTCTCCTCCCGGCCCACCCCTCCATGGAGGGTCCCACTCCTCCCTGCCTGTCCCCTCCATTGAGGGTCCCCTCTCCTCCCTGCCTTCTCCCCTCCATGGAGTGTCTGCTCTCCTCCCTGCCTTCTCCCCTCCATGGAGGGTCCTATCTCCTCACTGCCTGTCTCCTCCATTGAGGGTCCACTCTCCTCCCTGGCTGTCCCCCCATGGAGGGTCCCCTCTCCTCCCTGCCTTCTCCCCTCCGTAGAGTGTCTGCTCTCCTTCTTGCCTTCTCCCCTCCATGGAGGGTCCCCTCTCCTCCCTGCCTGTCCCCTCAATGGAGGGTAACTTTCCTCCATGCATGTTCCCTCAAAGGAGGGTGCCCTGTCCCCACTTCCCTGCACCCTTCATGGAGGGTGCCCTTTTGTCCCTGACCTGTACCCTCCATGGAGAGTCCCCTCTCCTCCCTGCCCACCCCTCCATGGAGGGCCCCCACTCCTTCCTACCTGTCCCCTCCATGGAGGGTCCCTCCTCCTCCCTGCCCGCTCCCCTCCATGGAGGGTCCCCTCTCCTCCCACCCCTCTCCCCTCCATGGAGGGTCCCCTGTCCTCCCTGCCCTGCCCCCTCCATGGAGGGTTTACTGCCTCCCCTACCCTGTCCTCTCCATGGAAGGACCCCTTCCCCCTGCCCTGCCCCATCCATGCAGGATCTTCTGGTTCCCTGCCCTGTCCCATTACTCACAGGCTCTGAGAGGCATGTGCTCTGGTCCCCAGTGTCCATCTGTCCTGCCTCCAGGCCGTGTCCACTGTCTGTACCTGAAGCACATCTCACCGTCTTCATCTGCCCAAATCCTCCCGGGCTCTCAGGACACATGTCAAATATCATTTCAAATGTCAAATCACCGAGTGATCTTTAAAAAATATAAATCAGATCCCCCTATTCTCGTGCCTAAAAGCCTTCCTGCTGTGACAGCATTTTCAACCCACACTAGGGCCCTCTCTGCCCCCCGCACCCCCTCTGCTGTTCCCAGCCAGCCTGGCTGTCCTTGCCCTGGGGCACTGCCTCTCCTTTTGGGGTGGCTTCCCCAGGTCTCCATGGGGCCAGCTCTGTCTCAACAGCCATGTCTCAGTTTAAATATGTTGGGGAGCCCTTTCCTAAGCCTGCTGGGGAGTCACTCTGCTCGGGAGCCCCCATCTAGCCCTATGGTATATCACCTGGCAGTAGGTCACAATACTAACAGAGGTCAGAATGGTAAGACAGGTCATAGAGGTAACCTAGCCACCATGCCAGGTCAGCCATGTGGGCCAACCTCTCAAGTTTTCTGGTGGTGGTGTTGTTAAAAATCAGTGAATAAACATTTATTGACACCAACACACCCCAGGTCCTCTACAGAAACCACAGGAGGTGTGTCTCCCCCTGAGGTCCTGGCCCTCAGTAACCAGGTGTTCTTCAAAGTGAAAACTGGCTGGGAAGGAGGGGCAGAGAAGCCAGGGAGGGACCCCATTTGAGTTGCTGGCTTTGAGGCTGGAGGAAGGGATCAAAGGCCAAGATTTTTGGGAGCCCCAGGAAGCTGGGAGTGGCTTTGGCAGGGAACAGAAGGGAACTGTGCCATAAGGAATGGAATCTGCCACCTCCCCATGAGCAGGCCCCCGAGGCCTCCTGGGAGGAGGGCAACCCAATGAACCACCTCAGGTTTCTGACCCACAGCACCTGGGACCCCACACTTTGTCCTGTGAACCACTGCGTTTAAGGTCATAGGTCAGGGCACCAATAGAAATCCTTTGTGTCCCTGTGGCTCCCTAGTCATATAAGCTAAGTCTGTTTTCTTCATGGCTCTTCCTGTCTTCTGAAATAAAGTGTGGCCTTGGTTCTTGTTCACCTGTCTGGCTCTCAGGCCCTCTCAGCACCTGAAAGGTGACCTGTGAAGGCCCCCCCCGAGATCCAGGTAGACATCACACACTTGCTGAATGAATTCCTGAGCAAAGAGCTCTTTTTTGATTTCCTTTATTTCATATTTGTAATAAACCTGATTCATTAACATGTACATACATATGATATCTTAATCTTCTTTAGGACATCCCACATAGATTCATGAATTTTTAAAATATCTTAATTTTTTGGTCAAAACCCATGTCTCAATTTCTTGTTCAGAAATGCAGTAGCTGCTTTATGACCTGCCTTGGGGAGGAGAGGGCTCTGACTGCAGACCAGGTTCACGCCAGGATGTGGCTCCTGTTCCTGGTCCTTCGCAGGCCAGCCCTTTGGCCTCTGGTGACCAGTTTACCCATGATGCACCTTTACACCTCATCTTCTGTTCACCAGCCTGGTGTTGCTTCCTCAGTTGGGCACAAGGTGCAATATACAGATCCTGTCACATAGAACCCACACCTAAAACCTGTATGTTCTTGTTGACCAATGTCACACTAGTGGATTTAATAGATAAACATATTCTTTAAAAAATCACATATTAGTTATTTTGCAGATTGAAACTGGTTCAGGGAGATGAAGTGACTGCTCTGAGGTTCCCCAATATTCCCACTGCTCATGATTCTGAATGCCCAGCACTTTCTTCTCTTTTCCCATTAGAGTTCAAAGGCCCTGCCTTTTAGAAATCCAAAGAAGCTGAAAAAACAGTAGGAAGCTTCAAACCTCCTTTAGAAAGCAAACTTTAAGTCGGCAGAGTGGAACATCTTCTTTGTCAGTGTTTCTTTGCTTCTTTCTTCATTCATTTGCCAAATGTATGTTTTACAGACATTTCTAGAACTGACCTTTTCAGTACTGGATCTCCCTCTCAGAAGGTGCCTAGGCCTGTGCTAGGACCAAAGAGCCCCCAGTGCTGAGTGGGAATTCAGCAATGACTTTTGAAGGTTTCTTTTTAAGAAATACATACAAATTCTGATTTTACTTTAATCACTAGATACAATTGGGCCTTGACTTACGAGTTTAATTCATTCTGAGACCAAGCTCGTTAAGGATCTCCTTAAGGCGCCCCTTAACTCAAATTACTCTGTCAACTCAATGCAAAAAATCAGCCAAGAGACAGCTGGTATCTCAAAAAACTCCTTAGTGGGGACACTTGTAAGTCAAGGCCCCAGTGTACTAGGAAGGGTTCTCTCCTCACTAGAGCCTTTATGCTATTTTCACAAGACACTTGCTCAGTGTCTGGTGAAAGGAAGCTCAGCTTATTTCACAGAAACACAACAGCTAAAACCACAGCACTATTTTCATAATAAGAAATTTCCTTTGCACATTGTAGCGAGGAAGAAACACCTTTAAGAAGAAATGTCAGATAGAGTTACAGTTTCGCATGAATAAAGATAAGTACGGCTCAAAGTTGCAAATATATTCAGTATGTTAAATGTGCAGGAGAAATATAGCTTCTTTACTTGTTTCTAAATGAATTTGTCTTGAGTCCCCACCGAAGGATAGAGGGGAGAGGAGCAAAGAAAATATTTAGCCCAGTTTACTATCTGAGCTCAGCCTCAGGAAGGGAATCCTGTCTTTAAATGAACCCAGTGCCTTTCCCATGGGTGTTATATGGGATGGGAGGCGGAGCTATTTTGTTCCTATGGCAACAGGGGCGGAGTCTTTGTATCTCCTGTTGTCTCTCAGGGAGTAGCTAGCCTGGGTCCCTGCCTGGGGTCCTACTCCAGGTTTCCCTCTGGAGTTCTACTCACCCAGAGAGTGAGGACATGCAGCATCCCTGCTGGGGGCTCCCAGTCTGCCCAGATAATCCCAGGGGAGCAGTCCTCAGCCCTCCACTTCTAACCCCAGTGTCTGTGTGTCCCCCTCTCCCCTCTGAGAGTCCTGGCTGCAGAGGAGGGGGCAGGAGGCATCTGCAGTTCCCTGTTCTCAATCTCTTCATTTGTTCCCACAGTTACCAGAGCTCAGAAGGCTTTGCTTCTCCTTCCTATCCATACAGACCTTCCCCGATGGAAAATTTGAGAACATTGGAATTCAGGGCAGGTAAATGCTTTTCAAGAGCATGCAAGTGTATACAAAGTATTTGAGAAAATTAATTTCTAAATTCCACATTTCTTTTAGGTGCTGCTTTCACATTTGGTCTGCCTGACGAGTCATCTGTGATTATTTTTTTTTCCATCTCACCTTTCACAGTCTCTTCTCTCATTTTAGTTAAGAAAACCATGCCTTCCCCACCTCCTCCCAGAAATCTTACCATTGCCCCTAGGGGTGACACTCTCCAGCCCTCTGAACTATGAGTGCATGCCAACTAATCATAGTGCATGAAGCAAACCCTATCTGAGAAGGAATTCTTAGGGTAATCTGAAGGCAGCAGGAAAAACAAAAGCAGAGACTTCAGATGTAGTTGCAGCCTCGGTCACCTCCAGCTACACAAATGTTAAACACAGCCTGACACCTGGCCAGAGAGTGTAAAATCTCACAGTGCTCAAAATGGTTGATAAAAGGGAAAAATGGATTATTTTTTTGTTAAATAAACATCAGCATAATAAGAACTAAACAAACCTAGTTTTCTTCCATAATTCAGGCACTTTACATGTATTGTTCTAATCCCAAAATGGTCCCCATGTGCCTCCCATTTTAGAAAGCAGAGAACTGAAGTCAGAGAACTGAAGACAGGAGGCCAGAATTGGTGGGGCTCCAAATCCAGCCAAGTCGGCTCCCCCAGAGCAAGCTGCCTCCTGTGTCCAGGTTTTCCTTGTCCTCCCTGATGGAAAGTATGAGTTTCTGTTCCTAAGACTCATGCTGGTGTCTTCATGAATTTCAACCAATTTCCTAAAGAACCAGTGGGAAAAGAATTTTTACGGTTAAGGACTAGCAATAGGGATACAGAGGAGACTCTCATTCAGAACAATTGGAGCATAGAAAATGTTTACAGATCTGCTTCCGAATAAATGAATGAATGTCACCCTGGGCTCAATGTTTAGACAGGTGCAGCTACAGAGAGAATCCAGAGACCACTCCGCTGCTCTGTAGACATGGGAGCATCCTACGAATGACACTTGCCTTGACACCTGCCTTGGTGACAAGAATTATGCAGACGGCTTGAGCGGATATACAAAACATTTTATACATCGAAAAAATCTTTAGTTGTGTTTTTTTTTTAAGTGAATTACTGAATCTTCTGAAACTTATTTTGGCTTTTGCAAAAGTTCAAAAAATTTCACATTCTTTTTATAGTTTCTTCTTTTATTCATTTTTCCCCTGATATTGGAAAAAGATAAAAAATAAAGGCATGTTCAAAGAACATAAAATCCGCCATAATTTCACATCCCACAGTTAACAGATAATAGTATGATCTTTTTCCTTTGTTTCTTTTACATATATATATATATATATCTCTTATAAAATTGCAAAATTTGGAATTATATATTCAAATGTGTATATACATATATTTATGAAAATATAAGTACACATACTTTTTGCTTCCTCTTGTTCTTAATATTATGCCATAAACCTTCCTGCACATTCTAAGAAAAGACTATTTTAATGGCTTTGTAATATTCCAGCATATGTTTAAATCACAATTCAGAGAACCCAAATTCTATCGCCGGACATTTAAGTTCTTTCCACTTGTTCAGCATTATGAATAATAGGAAGAATCAGCACTTTCTAAAACTTTCTCCATTTTTTAAATGAAAGGAAATTAATTTTAAAATCACTAGAAAATCTGTGAGAATAGAAATGTTTTATTTTGCACTGCTCAGCAGTGTACCCAGCAGCCACATATGGCTATTGAGCTCTTGATAGGTGGTTAGTGCCACTTAGGAGTGTGATTTCTCCTTTTACTTCATTGTAAATTAGCCTCATGTGGGTAATGACTACCTTATTGGTCACAGCAGAACTTAAGAGCGCCGAATCCTAAGCACTAGACCACCAGAGACTGTGGTACACATAATGAACAACATAAACTGATGAACAAAAACAGATCCAGAGACAGAGAAACATCTATCAGACCACCAACCTCAGAGGGAATGTAGGGGAGGGTGGGGGTAAGAGGGAGAGATCAACCAAAGGACTTATTTGCATGCATATAGGCCTAACCAATGGACACAGACAACAGGGAGGTGAGGGCATGAGTGGGAAGGATGGGGAGGGTAATGTGGGGATAAGAACACATTTGTAATAACTTAATCAATAAATAAATCTTAGAAAAACAAACAAACAAACAGAAACCAACAAAGCAGAACTTGACACTTGGGAGCTCAATGCACTGCTTTGAGAATTTGCTTGTATGCAGGAATACCCCCATCTTGTGGTCTTTTAGAATATTGCTTCTGAAATATTGGGAACTTGGGTGTATTAGCAAGTATGAGCAAGTATTTTTTCTTATAACTTCAGAAGGTTCATAAACCATAAGAGTCATCTGGTAGATTATGTAAAGTATCTGGAAGTTTAAAGACTGGCGTGACTAAAAGACAGTGAGTACACAGGGCAAATGAATTGCAGAGGACAGTAAATATTTAGAAAAACACTAAGAATAGAGTCACTCTTTTGATTGGGACACAGGGAGGA